>NC_084846.1:17706500-18025633 GCF_033115175.1 Lepus europaeus | reverse complement strand
CATTAGCACCTGATTTACCGTGAGTGCAGATGGTTATTGGAAATAAAAAGTCAGCCATTTCCTATGATTAAATCTCTCATGGGCGGCATCTCCCTCTCAGCTATTTCCTTACTTTTGCATATGATTCATTCGCAAGCAGAACAGTGATTATTATACGATTGTTAAATCTAAAGTGGAAAGGAAAGTAGAATATTAGAAAAAGTCTAGTAGCTTATTAATATATATTATGTGCTACAATGAAGATGATTTTACCTAAGTATTAGCAAGATGATAGATTTGTGGATGATGAGAGAAAATTACTCTATTGTGATGACTGAATTAACAGGGAGGATTTGGAGTTTTTCTTTCTTCCTCTCTTTTCTTCCTTCTTTCCTTTTTCTGCTTTCTTACTCTTTTTTTCTTGCTTTGTTTTAAGAGATTATTGTTTAATCCAGTAATCCCCCCAAATGCCCCCTCATTCTGGTCTCTTGAAGGTACCTCTGGGGAGCAATTTTATGGTGAGACTAATAGGCAATGGAAGGGAAATTAAGAGTGTTAATTGCCATGTCTGTATACATAGAGCTTAGAAGAAAGCAAGACATTGTTTTCAACTTAAATATTTTACTAATTTTTATCTGATTGGAAATAATTGCTATTTTTTCACTTGCGATTTTTATGTGAACAATAGTTTGGTATATTTCATCACCCTTTCACAATTCTTCAGACACTCTGTTTGTCACTGAATTAATAAATTTGATGACCACCTAGCGCAGAGTCAACCCATACAATGGAGAATCATTGCTTTGCCTGGCTATCATGCCATATTTAACTGCCCTATCACATTCTATCTAAGAATCCAATTGTTCCACTGAAAGACAAATACAACCGCAATTACCAGAGCTCATTTTTCTCTAATTCCTTTTTAACAGATTTATTTAAGTTACTTACTTTCAACTTGGAGGGCCTGGATATGGAAGAAGGTTTAATAATGAAATTCAAGCACTCCCTCTGCTAATTTTTTTAGGAGCACGTTTTGCTGCCATTTCCTGAATGTTTATGCAGTAGATAATTGCTGCAATAAGGGAAAACGCATATCCACAAAGAAACATAATCTTTCTACATATTTTCCATACAAGTGCTGCTACACGGGCATCCTGCATAAATCAAATATGCTATGCAGCTTACCACTTGACCCCAACCTAGCAGCACATGCTTGTCTCCTAGTGGGCTCACTCTCTGCAACAGGCTCATTGGGCTGCTTTCAGCTGGTTTCTGCTCCTTTACTAGAAGGCCTTTGTACTTAACGATCATCTATGTCAGCAATGGGCATCCCTCCCAGCAACTGTAGCCTCTCGTGAGTTACTGTTGGTTCTTTTCTTCTTTATATATGACTGTAGCACTGCCAAACTATCTGTGTATTGGCCTCATGTCCCACTATACTATAAGCAAAAGACTCAACCCTGAGCTTATGCAAACTTTTGCTGACTTCTGTGTATGTTGTGCTGAGCCAATGTCTGAGATATAACAGGTTTTTACATGTTTTTCTATTTCTGCATATCACACCACATCAAACCTTAGTGTCTTTGAGCATCAATAACTTCTAGCTTATAGTTCTGTGGATTAACTGGGTAGTTCTTCAGCTACACTAAGCTGGTAGCTGAGCTGGAGGTCAGACAGCCAGGACACTGGGTCTCTTTCTCCAAGTCATTCTTTTTTTTTTTTTGACAGGCAGAGTGGATAGTGAGAGAGAGAGACAGAGAGAAAGGTCTTCCTTTTGCCGTTGGTTCACCCTCCAATGGCCACCATGGCCGGCGTGCTGCTACAGCTGGCGCATTGCGGCAGGCACACTGTGCCAACCCGAAGCCAGGAGCCAGGTGCTTCCTCCTGGTCTCCCATGTAGATGCAGGGCCCAAGGACCTGGGCCATCCTCCACTGCACTCCCGGGCCACAGCAGAGAGCTGGAGTGGAAGAGGAGCAACTGGGATAGAATCCAGTGCCCCAACCGGGGCTAAAACCCGGGATGCTGGCGCCGCAGGTGGAGGATTAGTCAAGTGAGCTGCAGCGCCGGCTGAAAAACAAATTTTTTTTTTTTTTTTTGACAGGCAGAGTGTACAGTGAGAGAGACAGAGAGAAAGGTCTTCCTTTACCGTTGGTTCACCCCCCCAATGGCCACCATGACCAGCACACTGCTGCTGGCGCACCGCGCTGATCCGAAGGCAGGAGCCAGGTGCTTCTCCTGGTCTCCCGTGGAGTGCAGGGCCCAAGCACTTGGGCCATCCTCCACTGCACTCCCGGTCCGTAGAAGAGAGTTGGCCTGGAAGAGGGGCAACCGGGACAGAATCCGGTGCCCCGACCGGGACTAGAACCCCGTGTGCTGGCACCGCAAGGCAGAGGATTAGCCTGTTAAGCCACGGCGCCGGCCTCCAAGTCATTCTCTTTGCTGAGTTGTTTAACAGGGAGGTCTCAGGACAGTGATCCAAGAAGGGGAAGGAGGCATTTATAAGCCCCATGAGGCTTAGGATCTGAGGCTCACACAAAATTCCTTCTGCAACATTCTACTGATCAACGTAAGACCCAAGGCTAGTCCAGGGTCAAGGGGCGGGGAAAGATTCACTGCACAGTTCCGTTGTGGAGAAGCAGGCATTCTGGAATGAGGAGAATGTGTGCCCACTCAACATTCTACGACTCCATTCAATAATAATTAATGGAATTGATCATAAATAGAATTATCGTTGATTGTCAAGGCCGGTCCATGACTTTGCTGAGTTAAGTGCTTTATGTTTTGTTACATGGCTGGGGGAGGGAGGGAAGGATGAGGGAGGCTGTTGTACATACACTCCACTTCACGAGTGAGAAGAGATGAGAGGGTGACTGATTAATCTTCAGTGATAATATGCAAAGTATTCTCAGATTTGGGTGCATAACAGCTAGAAGCAAGGTGAAGGCAGAGATTTTATTGTAAACATTGATGAATTCACAGTAACTAGAGCAATGCATGGTATATAAATACTTGTTGAGTGAATGAATGAGCGAAAACCATAGGCATCCTTTTCCTTGATTTTCCCATTGGTGTTCTTCAGGAAGTTGCCCTTTGTTCTCTTCAATACTAAATGATGAGCTTCCAAATTTTTGATTAAGTGGCTTGAATAGGAAATGGAGTTCCTGCTCAACTCTGTGGTTCCATGAATCCGTAATAGTGAAGAGCAAGATTGAGAGCCACTAAAATTATTAGCAAAGAATAATTTGCAAAGAATAACAGTGAAGAAGATTATTTATTTTACAAATATTGCATCACCCACTGAAACAAGCCTGTAAGAGGTTTTGTTTTACTATGGATAAATATTCTCTCTAATCTCTTTAATCTGTTCAGAATAGGAAGCATATATGAATGAGTCATTAAATTAAATGAATGATCATAAATATCCAATAATATTCAGAGTGTGGTGATGTCAATATGGTATCTAGTTTCAGACTGCAGTACTATTTTTGTGGGCAGGGATCTCGCTTTGCTCTGACTCAATGGAAAAAGACATATGACCTTTATTTAAATTCTGAAAATCAATGCAACACGGTGCTCATGTTTCAACACAGAAAAAAAGTGGTTTGTTGATTTGTTGATGGCAATGCAAAAATATTCCCAATTGGAATTCATCTCCATTCGTTACCTGCTCAGATGGGCATAATTGAAAACAGGATAAAATAGTATATAGGCTAGGCATATTTTAAAAATACAACAGTAGAGAATGCGGGAAAGAAAAGGAGAGGAAATGTTTCCTTCACATTCATCTTAGAATTATCCAACATGTACTTGGATGTACTTGCACGATGATTAATCTCCAAATGATAATGCCTACATCTGTCAATTAGTTTATGTACAAGTCAGCCTGAATATTTTATATAAATTATAGCATCATGACTGGAAACAAAAACAGATCATGATATTTCAGAGAGTCATTGAGGTCCCTCAAGATGTAAATCAGTGACAAAAATGCAATCTAAATAATCATGGATATACTGATTCATGTACTAGACTATATAATTCTTCAATTTGATTAAAATATCAATATTTCCAGTATAATTCAACTAGTCTGATCCCTGCCCCTTATTATTTTTATGCAAGATAATTAATGTGCTTGTAAAACCATTGGAAAAAGGAGAATGGTTCCTTTTGTGTTTTAGTTCTAGTGTAGAAGTTTTAATGTGAACATCATTTTCAAAATGCAAAGTTGGGCTCCTTGGTACAGAATTGGAAAAAGACTGCCGATGTGTGAAGAAAAACAAAAGGTAAAACACTTAACTAATTTTCAGAGAATAGAAACAAGTTTTATTAGAAGCATTTTTTTAAAGCTGCAAAACTGTGGTAGTCCTCACAGAATGCAGGTAAGGAAAATAAGGTGTGAAGGAGTTAGAGGTGTCATTTTCTTCCTGATTTTTACAAGTTTTACAAAATATAGCCTCTGAGAATTGGTTAAGAGAATCAGATTAAAATGTAGCAGCCCATAGTGTGTTCTCATGCTATGTATTACTGAATTAAATTATTTATTCTACAACACTAAGGATAATACAGACGTATTAATTGCTCTTTTAGTTATGAACACAAGTGTGGTTTTCAAAAATATATTTCTGATCTATTCTCTCACATATTGAATTCTCCTTGTTGCTACTGAAGCTGCTTTTCCTAGTAATTCCAGGGAGGATTCATATTTTAATAGGTAAAGCGCATGTTATGAAACAAGGATATTATTTAATAAGTGGCACCCCTTTGAATATTTGTTAGGTACAAAAAGTTATTAAGCAGCCAGTTTATATTCCAGTTGCAAAGAGGTACCCAGGAGTCAGGACAGAACATTCAAGCTGTTTTTTTTTCACTTGGTTAATCCTCTGCCTGCAGCGCCGGCATCCCATTTGGGCGCCAGGTTCTAGTCCCTGTTGCTCCTCTTCCAATCCAGCTCTCTGCTGTGTCCCAGGAGGGCAGTGAAGGATGGCCCAAGTGCTTGTGCCCCTGCACCCGCATGGGAGGAGGCACCTGGCTCCTGGCTTCGGACCTGCGTAGTTCCGGCTGTAGCGGCCATTTGGGGGGTGAACCAATGGAAGGAAGACCTTTCTTTCTGTCTCTCTCTCTCACTAACTCTATCTGTCAAATAAACAAAACAAAAAAAAAAAAAAAAAAAGAAAATGTACTGATACATGGACATTTAATTAACTTCTGTAAAACTCAGTAGGTGCTCCTTAAAGATCTGTTAAACTGGGTTAAAAACCAACAAATTTATAGTAGAATATTCTTATACCCAGAGCTTAGATAATTCATTGACCTTGTGCATTTAGTAAAAATCAGTTAATGGAACAGGAAGTGTGGGAGGAGAGAGTGAGGGCGAGAGTGAACAAGAGGAAAAGGAGAGAAAGAGAGAGATTTCAAGAAAGGTCAGAAGGTTAAGGATAAAAAGAGGGGATGCAGCAAACAATCCTTACTCTCTCTAGCTCAACATACTCTACTAGTGTCATCTAGGCACTTGTTACTACTCCCTGATAGGGCTGTTTGGGCCTTCCCAAAGGCCTCCCCATGGACCATATCTTGGTGATGAGACTGTACATACTCCAGGGTCACATGCTTATCTCGGTAAATGTACGAATATAATTGACTCATGGCATCCAAAAGTGATTAGAATCATATTCACTTGTTTAGCTTTACCAAGTATAAAATGTGCATATCACTTAATATAGAGAGGTGGTGGTAATTCTTCTCCAGGGACTCAGATCCCCAATTCCATAGTTCTAGGGCATCACCTTCATGGTAGAAAATCCACAGAAAGCCAGATTCATTCTTAGATTTCTTTGTGGCCATGGAAATATAGTAAAAGAAGGAGAATAGCTGAAGGACTGTATTAGTCAAGTCTTTGAAAAACCAGGCCAATTTTCTTCCTGAAGGGTGTGTGTCTATTCCCATTATACTTCCCCAGCACTTATCATAATGCATGCTAAATACTTTAATTGCTGTATATCTTTGCTAATACAGATTAACATATGCAAAGGCCTCCTCTGTCCTGTGCATAAACATAATTCCAACGCCTTTGGCTAAGTAGGGGCTCAGCAGGTTGAATAAATGCATTCCTGTCCCAACACAGAGAGTTCTGGCTTGCCCTGAGATCTAGAGCCAAGTCTGGAAACATGCCAATCATCAGATTTGTAGCATCCTCTTTTTTTTTTTTTAATTTTAAACTTCCTGAAGACAATTTTTGCATGGTGGTTACTGTCTGTTTATGAATATTAGAGTACATGTAAGCTATAACCTTTTATATGGGAGCACACATACTTAGGTACCTTTATTAATCAATTTTGGTTAAACTCTTATGTTCCTATTTATATTATAAAGAAATACTACATTGGAGGTAGCACAGTGGCATAGTAGGTTAAGCCTCTGCCTGTGACGCCAGCATCCTGTAAGGGCACCGGCTCGAGTCCCATCTGCTGCATTTCTAGTGCAGTTCCCTGCTGATGGCCTGGGAAAGCAGCAGATGATGGCCCAAGAGCTTGGACCCCTAAACCCATGTGGGAGACCCCAAAGGAGCTCCTGGCTCCTAGCTTCAGCCTGGCCCAGATCTACCTGGCTGTTGCAGTCATTTGGGGATTGAACCAGCAGATAGAGGGTCTCAATCTCTGTCTCTTCTTCTGTCAACGTAATTCTGCCTTTTGAATAAAATAAATAAACATTTAAAAAATGATGTTTTAAATGTCCCAGTAGATAATCACCATATGATCAAAAATCCCAAGATGACTTCATTTCGTTTTAAAATTTTTATTTGTTTTTGAGAAGCAAACAGATGACAGGTGTTGCTCTAATGAAGGAAGAGGAGAAGACCCTCAACAATTTAGAGACATTTTCCAACAAGCGGGTGGGCAGTTTGGAACATTGAAAGCCCCTCATGCCTTTCCTACTTTTGTGAGAGCAGCAAGTAATAGACCCAAGACTACAGGCCTCTAACTCTGTGAAGGGCAGTCAGCCTCTCTGGGTTCCATGGCCAAAAGCAAGAGCATCAGTCCCTTGGTAGTCAGGTAAAAGACAATATTTGTTCAGCACTTGATTTATGCATGACCTAGGCATTCTGCACACTTGCTTGTGGTCCCAAAGTTGGATTTAATGAGAGAATGAAGAGTTGAAATAATAACCATAAATGGGCAAATTTCTCAAAACAGGCCTCTTTCCTTAATAACGAAAGAAGAAACTATTCTAGATATTTCCGTAGAAGATCATCTATTCTCTTTTCCTATGCATCCTGATCCTGGACACTAAGCATTTTCATAAAAGATCAACTTTTTCATCTTTGGAAACTGTAAAGCAATTCTTGGTTTTCCTGCTTACCAGATGAGGAACACTAAGGATCAGCATCACAAAATGAGCAAGTGAGCTGAGATCACATACATGGGAAGTTCAGAGTTAGCGTCTGAACCCAGATCCTGAGCTCCTTCCCCTTCCTTCTCGAAGCCTGGGAGGAAAGAGGCCACAGTTAATGCCCCAACAGAAACAAGTGCAAGGTAAAGACTGCTTCTGCAGCCATCTTTCTTCCTGAGTTCTCTGCTGAGGGAATATCAGCCCCGTGAAGTCTGGGTTACCAACTCTTATCAGCAGTAACACGTACGATGTTTTTAATGTATTCATTATATTTTTGGAATATATAAATGTTTTATGAAGATATAAATTATTAAAATGTACAATGTTTTTAAAAGAAAAGCAGACAGAGAGATGCAGACCGAGAAAGATCTTCTAGGGGGTGGTTCACGCCCCAGAATACCTGCAATAGCTGAGACTGGGCTAGTCCAGAATTAGGAGCCAGAGGTTCAGTCTGAGTCTCCCATAGGGTTACAGGGAATCAAGTACTTGAGCCAACACCTGCTGTCTCCAGGGATGCACACTAGCAGGAAGCTGGAACCAGCCCTTGAAACAAGACACTTTATGGGTTGTGAATGTCCCAGGTACATTTAAGTTGCTAGATATGGTTGGGGCATGGCTAAATGTGCAAATTTCCTAGTCTGTACAGATTTGAGTTTTTCCCAAGATTATTTCAAGCATGCACATGGTGGAAATTACTCTTCAGTGATCTGAAGGGACAGGAACGCAGATGACAAAAACATCTTCAGGGATTTCTGTACAGCTAGTCACGAGATAAGCACTAGGAACTAGGCGAAATTGGACCTCTCCACTTTAACTCGTTTGTGTTAGCCACCACTGAATTTCACAACTAGAAATATAAACTGTATCCAAAATGCATCACCTCATTTAGGTCTTCAAATATATCATGGATAATAATATATGGGGAAATTAATTGTGGTCTAGACTCTGGGGGGCTATGGTTGGTTGTGAGTTGTTTTTTTTTTTTTGTTTGTTTGTTTTTTTTTTTTTTTTTGGCTGCAAGAAACAGAATCCGCAAAATAAATCAGAGTCGGTTTGTAAATCTCACCTGAGAGGAAAGCCAGGTGCAGACAGTGTGAGGCTGGCAGGTGGGCAGGTCGCTCCCCTCTGCAGCTGTAATATCCTTCTTTGACAGCATGGGAAACCGAGGAAGAAAGGGCAGAGCTTTCTCTCCGTGTCAGGGAAGACAGTCTTTCCTGGGAGCCTGCAGTACACGCCCCTCAGGTCCCATCAGGCAGTGTGGGTCACAGTCTGGCCACTGGATTCTTTCGGGAGGGGGAAATACATGGCACTGAACTGAAATACAAATAAATGGGTCAGCTAGTGCTGACCTTTGTGGTCTGTGGCATTGTCTTCATGGCGCAGGAGAAAGTTCCAGTGGATGCTGCTTTCATTCTTGTGCTTAACAAGAGACAACTGTGGCTGAGAGCTAGGGTTTCTGGAGTGAGTTTGTCCCCGGGGTGTTGGGAGGTCACGTGGGATCCTCCATGGGTTTGTCCAAGGCACTCTGATGCTCAGTAATGACAGAAGTTACTACTATCTCAAATTTCATCCCATCTGCTTAATAAGGTATTGGGGGAAACACATGTCATTGTGAAACAATTATTTTTAAGTAGTCAGAGCCTAATTATGATTGAAAGTTAAGTTCAAAACATGCTTGTTTAAATATCCAGTAGATTTAATTTAGCATTTAATAGTACTAGGAAAGTGTCATCTTGGGGACAGTGCTGTGGCATAGCGGGTAAGCTGCTGCCTGCTGGACCGACACCACATATGGGTACCGGTTTGAGTCCTGGCTGCTCCACTTCTGATCTAACTTCCTGCTATTGCACCTGGAAAGGCAATGGGAAAAGGCCCAGGTCCTTGGGCTCCTGCACACATGTGACAGACCCGGATGAAGCTCCCAGCTCCTGGCTTCGGCCTGTTTCAACCACTTGGAAAGTGAACCAGCAAATGGAAGGCCTCTCTCTCTCTCCTTCTCTCTCCCTCTCTCTGTGCCTCTCCCTCTCTGTAACTCTTTCAAATAAAATAAATAAATCTTTTTATAAAACGTTAAATACGCCTGCCAAAAACCTGATGTATTTTAAAAAATAAAAAGAATCTCCTCTTTCCTTTCTCTTTTAAAAAAAAAGTGTCACCGCTCCTAGGAACTTGTTCTCTGTATCTCTGGCACAGACTGCAATACTGCTTTTCTGCTTTTCCATTTTCACTCTTTTTATTCTAATGCAATAAAAAGCAGAGAAAACAAGAGCATTTAGGGAGCAAATAATCCATATTATGACAAAAAATTCTTATACATAAAAACAAGCTGACATCAAACCAATAAAGTTTCAAAGTAATTGAAAAAATACTAAAGTATTTGGTCAATTGGACTTTTATGGCTCATGTACTTGCATATTCTTCTAGTGAAAGTAATTCGGATTAAAAACTGTGTTTTTAGCATCTCTCTCTCTCTCTCTCTCTCTCTCTTTCTCTCTCCCTTTATAAACTGAGATACAGTGTGATGCATTTCTATCTGAAGTTTCTGTAGCTGGTGTCATTGTCTCCCCGGGACCTAACAAGCACATGTGATGAATGAGCATTAGATACAAGCATTTTTACATGTCATGTAAAAAATTTATATCTCAACCTGTTGTCTGGAAACATGAAAGATGCTTGCTGTCTATGGTGTAATGCAAAACTTGTCCCCCACTCCCGTCAGGATTGCAGCATTCCTTCCTCATGAAGTAACATCATCTACACTGTTCTCTTACCGTGGGAGAAGGACAGATTGCTGCAGAGATGGCAAGGCAAGAGTTTGAGGGTATGAACCAAAGAGAGTTCTTTTTAAAACACAAAATGATGTAGATGATACGGTCACTCCCAGCGTTAGTGTGCTCATGCAGATAGTAATTGCAAACAAATTATACTCTCAAGCTTATACCGTCAAATATACAATTCTTTATACCCTTAGCTATTCGATACTATAATCCTTACTAATAAAAACCCCCGTTCCCTTTTCTATGGTTTCTTAGGCCCATTTACATGGGAATCTCGAGTTGCCAATCAAAAGAAAAAATAAATTGTGGATTTCCTTCCGCTTAGGTGGTATTTAGTTTCCCAGAAGATTTCAAGAAGTCATAAAAACACACAGCGCAGTCGCAGCCCGCCCTGACCCGGTGCTGACTCTGGGTTGCTGTGTGGAGGCCCCGAGCTGCGCTGCAGGCCAGCCTTTTGTTGACTCAGCTCTCCCTGAATGCCTCTTCCTCCCTGAGCACAGACTCCGCTCTGGAACCTCTGCCATCAGGTCCCACTGGGGCGCTTCCATGGACTTGTGGGATATTTTTAAAAGTAATTCCTCACTACATTTAGGGAAAAAATGAGTAATGCCATAACCCATGCTCCATGTGCCGTTTCTTAGCAATGAAAGACAAATAAAGCTAAAGTCGTTCTGTGACATAAACATATGCCTTTAAACACTCACACCGGGACTGTAAGTCAACATGTCCCATCACCAACGCCGTGGGCCAAGTCCAGCACTCCTGCCACACTACAAATGTCTGCCACAAGTGGTTAGGTTGAATTAGCAGCAAAATAAAGTCATGGAATTCACAGAAAATTATTGTAAAACCGGACATGGTGTGGCATTGAAACATTTTACAATCAGGACAAAAGTGAAAGAAAATTAATGAAAAGATGTTAATTTGTGACCATCCTTAATAATAATAAATAATAAAAACATTATTGCTTTTAATTCCATTTTAACTAAGCTACTCAAACACATTATGATTGTGCTTTCATTTGCAAAGCAAAGATCAACAGGGATTTATTTTCTCATCACCCAAGCCTGTTATCCATTCAGTGTGGGTGGAACCACTTGGGCAAAGATGCTTCTAGAGAGATTCGCATGTCTGATAGAAGTTGTTGAGTTTCACATGTAACAGCTGAACTTCTATCTTCCGCAACCAAGCTAAAAGCATAAAAACTGATAGAAGATTCGTACTTGAAAGATAGCAGGATGACCCCTAATACAAGAGTGATTTCACAGAATTAGAGCATTTTGTATTTTTGTGACTTTTGAGGTTTCCACAGTCCAATAAATCAAGTGCTTTCCTTCTCATTATGCTGAATCTCTGTTAAAAATGAACTTCGTGTCTAATTAGGTTCCCTTCTCTACTTTTTGAGAAATACACTGGCCCTTCACATCCCACATATTTGTTTTGTTTTATGTTTTCTGCATTAACATTATTTGGCAGTTGAAAGCCAAAATCTTTAATTTTATTTTATTTTATTTTTTATTTTTTTAAACTTTTATTTAATGAATATAAATTTCCAGTGTACAGCTTATGGATTACAATGGCTTCCCCCTCCCATAACTTCCCTCCCACCTGCAACCCTCCCCTCTCCTGCTCCCTCTCGCCTTCCATTCACATCAAGATTCATTTTCAATTCTCTTTATATACAGAAGATCAATTTAGTATAAAGATTTCAACAGTTTGCACCCACATAGAAACACAAAGTGAAACATACTGTTTGAGTACTAGTTATAGCATTAAATCAAAATGTATAGCACATTAAGGACAGAGATCCCACATGAGGAGCAAGTGCACAGTGACTCCTGTTGTTGACCCAACAAATTAACACTCTAGTTTATGGCGCCAGTAACCACCCTAGGCTATCGTCATGAGTTGCCAAGGCTATGGAAGCCTTCCAAGTTTGCCGACTCTGATCATATTTAGACAAGGTCATAAAAGACAGAGTGAGGATAGTAACCAATGATCCTAAGAGTGGCATTTACCAGGTTTGAACAATTATACAGCATTAAGTGGGGAAGAGGACCATCAGTACACACAGGTTGGGAGTAGAGCCATTGGTTGTAGAGTAGAGGTTATGATTACAAAGGAATGAGGCCCAAGTGTGCTAGACAGGGTCTAGAACAAAGGACAGAGTCATTATTAGAGGAGCTAAGAAAGGTGCTGTCTAAGCTACAATTACGTTTTCTGATTGAGAGGCAAATAGAACCTGACAGAAGGGGCTTGAAAATAATCTGGTGGGCTTTAGGCCTTGTAAGTTAAGAGGCCCAGACCTATCTATCTCTTCACATGGGATATATCCTAAGGGAGGTGTGAACCTCCTAGGGGAAGGCATTCTGTTGACTTTCATTACTTGGCTGGCCTGGGAGGAGAGCTGGCCAGGTAAAGGCAGGGGGCATCTCTAACAAGAAATTTACAGTTCTTTCTTTTTTTTTTCTTTTCTTTTTTATTTTTATTTTTGACAGGCAGAGTGGACAGTGAGAGAGAGAGAGAGAGACAGAGAGAAAGGTCTTCCTTTGCCGTTGGTTCACCCTCTAATGGCCGCCGCGGTAGCGCGCTGCGGCCGGCGCACCGCGCTGTTCCGATGGCAGGAGCCAGGTGCTTCTCCTGGTCTCCCATGGGGTGCAGAGCCCAAACACTTGGGCCATCCTCCACTGCACTCCCTGGTCACAGCAGAGAGCTGGCCTGGAAGAGGGGCAACCGGGACAGGATCGATGCCCCGACCGGAACTAGAACCCGGTGTGCCGGTGCCGCAAGGCGGAGGATTAGCCTGTTGAGCCACGGCGCCGGCCAAGAAATTTACAGTTCTGCCTGCAATGTTGCTGACCCTACTTGGCCGTCCCCTCAGCTGCAGTGGTCACTTTGGAAGTTGGGCTGAGTGAAGGGCTTTTCAGCTTAGAGCCAATAAGATCTGTGGCTCTGACCTGGGCATCCCTCGACTCCAGGGCAGGTCCATTTCCAGTGATCCAAGTCTTGGCAGAGCTGCCAGGGCTCTTCACAAGCTGACTTCTGCTGAAGCCCAGGCTTACCACTTTGAAAGCCACTGCAGTGGACTGTGAAATCCAAAATCTTAAGCATATAAGTTAGGGAGAAAAACAATTCACAGAAAATATATTGTTAAAAATTAAATTAATCGTTTGAAAGTTAAAGGGTGACCCAAATATTAACTATATTTCATACCTACAAGAATGATTGGCTTGATCAAAATCTCTGAGGATTTTTAAGGAAGAAAAATTACTGCTACTCATGAACTGTTTGGTAAATGGGAGGTAATTTCTTCATATTCACCTGCACATCTGGGAACTAAGCATTTTGGATATTAAACTCTTACAATTAAATTCATGGAATTAGGTTTTAATAAATTAATTAAACTTATAAATGTATGAATAACTTTTTCTTTGAGTTTGTGAGACATTTGCCATCAAATTGGAGTCACAAAACCTGTCCAAGAATACGATAAATTTGACTTTGGTTTGACAGTTTTACAATGGGTTAACGTCCAATTCATGTATCCTTAAAGTCCAAAGCTGTGTGTTTTCTCTGACAAATTTGAATTTGAATTATTTGAATCATTTTCTAATGTGAGCCATAAAAACGGATAGCATACATGCTTACATGTGCTTTTTTTGCATTTCTACAACTCAAAGAACAGTTTGGTTGAAAAAATAAAATTTAACAGCCTTTAATTTGTCATGTGGAATCTGATTCTATGTGCTTTTTATTACCTCCATATATTTATCTAAGTGAAACATAAAATGGTTGCAATAATGGAGAATTTAAAGTAGCTTTTGCACATGAGCAGTAATGCTAACTAATATGGTGAATAAAAGCTGAATGTAAATTCTGATTTCTGTTTCTTGTGATGTGTTGGCTAACGTGAGTAGATCTCCGTTAGCTGAGGCAAGATCCACATTGTAATTCAGCAATGAAGAACTTTGATGGTCAGAATGCAAAAGAAAAAAAAAAAAAAACAGGGAAGGGGCCAGCACTGTGGCTCAGTTGGTTAATCCTCCACCTGCGGTGCCGGCATCCCATATGAGCACCAGGTTCTAGTCCCGGTTGTTCCTCTTCCAGTCCAGCTCTCTGCTGTGGCCCAGGAAGGCAGTGGAAGATGGCTCAAGTGCTTGGGCCCCTGCACCTGCATGGGAGACCAGGAGAAGCACCTGGCTTCTGGCTTTGGATCGGCGCAGCACTGGCCATTTGAGGGGTGAACCAAAGGAAGGAAGATCTTTCTCTCTCTCTCTCTCACTGTCTAACTCTATCTGTCAAATAAAAAACAAAGCAAAACAAAAACAGGGAAATTATCATTTGGGTACAACCCAATGCCTAGTGTACTTATTTAATTTTCAGATTGCCATACAACAATGTACATTAGATCACAGAACTTGTCCAGCTATAAAGCCAGAGCTCTGCCTGTGCTGTAGGAATTCTCTGATATTCCCTTGTATGAATTCAGAGACAGCACAGATATGACGACCGTCAGCGTAATCCTGCATCACAAGTTCCCATGGATTCTCCCTCATTTAAGTCTCTTGGGTTAGGCCCTCGGTCGTGTTTCATTTGGACTAACCCAGTAGCCACATTTCTCCACACCACCAGTATTTCCACACTCCCAGGGTCCCCTGCCCTTTTTATTTCTGTCCAACTCCTTTGCCCATAAAACAAATGTAACCTTGTCACTGCACTGCTAACGGACTTCTGTCAGCTTCTCATTAATCTGCAGGGTCAAGTCCAAATCCCTTAACTTGACATAGGTGTTCTAACACAGATCTCACCACACGCACTGGTCCACCCTCAGTATCCTCTTACATTGACATGCGTGTTCTAACACAGACCTCACCACACACACTGGTCTACACTCAGTATCCTGTTACATCATGCCACACTCCTAGAAGTGCTCAGAACTTTGTCCCTTCCTTCCCCATTGGCCTTCTGCTATTTACCTATAAGATATCATCACCTTCTCTTCTAAGGTGTGTTGGATATCCCCCAAGTAAAATTACCTGAACCATTGAAGTGTGTTTCCAAATACATTGCTCATATTATATTCAGAAAAAAAATGAGCTTTCTAATTAGCATCTATGCCTGTGATCAGACAACATTCTGAACTCTAGTGACAAATGTAATTCCATTTGTATTTGTATTTTTAGAGCTTACCCCAGTAGCACGTGGAAGCAAATGTTCTCATTATTTGTTGAATGAGCAAATAAATGAATGAATGAGTCTGGAAAGGTCTGGAGAAAAGGTCAACACAAAAATGCTATTAGAAAAACCATTAAAGGGAGAAAAACAACTCCAAACAGTTATAAAACATCCACTAAGGATACCTTGAAACCCGTTCCATACAACACAGTATTTCCTGGAATCCACGGAATGATATACGTTTTTTATGAGCACGAGGGATCAGTGGGAAAATCTTTTAAATTTTATATAGCTATAGCCAGAGTGGAAATTCATAAAAGCATATCTCTCCTATAGAGTCAATGCATTATTTTAATATAGACTTTTTATAGACACAAGCCCTGAGATGTTGCCATCAGATGTTTGCCTCTGCTTTAAATGAGTTGTTGTTTAGGTGACCATTATCTATATATCTCTACTAAGATTTATGAAATCCAGATATAACCTACAGGAAATGTTCTCTAGGAAAGAGTAAGAATGCATGTTTCTGGACTCCTATGAAGCTTTATTTATCTTCAGATTGCTGGTCTGATATGGCTGATGCAAGAAGGGTCTATGAAGAGTTCCTAAGGAAATAAAGCCTTATATGAGTGAATAGCATAAGATGATTTTTATTGCTTGTAATTTCAGACCAGAGAGTTCTGCTCACCATACTCATAAGTATGGTATTGGTTCCAGGTCATTTTCCAAGCCAATAATGGGGTTAAATGGAGCAGTAACACCCTTGCCAGATATATATTTTTTTTTGGTCAGATATATTTTTAATTGTTGAAATGCTTTACATTATAATGTAAGTGTCATATATCAATATTTACAAGCCAAGCAGAATAGTTTGTTGTAAGAGATATATTTGAATGCTATTACAGAATTTTATTTGTTTCAATTACGTTGTGAAAGTCTGTATGTCATTTTATCTCTATTTTCTTCCTACTGAGGGCATAATAACTTCTTAGAAATATGTGTAATTAATAGCTGCATTTTTCCTACGAATGAATTTTGAAATCCAGTGTTGGATAATATAAAAATCTGTCAAACTTTGTCAAATTATATGAAGTAATCAGAAACTTAATTATCTGCTACAAAAATCCTAAGATATCATCATTAGGTTATGGGGGAGAGTAATTCTGAATATCTTATTCTAAGAGTAAATTTACTGATATTTCAAACTGCATTTTCTTTGTAACTTTCATCATTTTGATATGACATTATTATGTTCTTCGTTCTTTCATGTTGTGGTGTAATTTCTTCCTATTGTTCATGTGAAAGAAGCCAGGATCTTTCTAAAAAGTAACAGTTTTCTCATAAATTCTAGAATGTTTTGTGAATAACCACAGTTTTTTCTTTATAAGATTCTATCTGGTCGTAATTTCTAGAAATTGCTGGAAATATTTAGCATGTTTAAGCTTTGTCTCCTTTTCCCTGTGAAAAGCCCAAGTTTTGTTTCTCTTTATGATAATAAAAAAGGTCCTCAAATCAGTTTGCACAGAAATATGAATCATAAGCACTACAATAATTTTTAAAAATTTGATCCAATTGATAGGTAGAAAAGTCAAAGATATACTTTCATTTGTCAGATCAACAGACCCCTTCCATTCACTTGGGAACATCATACCATCTGTCGACATTAAAGCTTTGAAGGTTTTGTGGTCATCTTTTACCTGCTGAAAGTCACATGTCCTCAACAAACCTTTCCTGGTCCCTACAAGATGGGACGAGGGTATTTGAATAATAGCCTTCCTGTTACTGATAATTGCCTAAGCTGCTGCTTCTTTTCTTTTTTCAGAATGAAGAACAAATTTTGGTATTTTGAGTTTGGCACCTCTGAAACATTCTCAGCCACCTGCAAGAAGCTTCATGAATCTGTAGAAATAGAAGTAAGAAAAAAGGGTTCTATTTTGTAATACTATGAAATGGTTCGAGTTTGGTTGTTAACATTTTTGGGGTAGCCCATGGAATGAATTATACTCTGAGCAGTCCACATAGATTTCCTCAAGATTATAAAATGTCATTGCTGTCACTTATGCAGCACCATCGGAAACACTAGTAGAAAGTTAAATGTGTGTATGAGTTGTTTCAATATCGTGTAAAAGAATAAGAAGTGGAAACACAACTTTGGAAACTAGTGAAGGAATCATTGGGCATTGAGGGAATGGAAGGATTTGAGAGAGAAAAAAAGTAGTTGGAGGAAAAAAGAAGGAAAAAAATGTAAGATACATTAAAGAACTTACTATTTCCAGGTCTCAATAACTTATAACCTTTAAAACACAGTTCACTAAAATTGTACTTACTTTCATGAATAAACGTTAAAAAATACACTTTTCATTCCTTTCCCATTCATTAGCTAGCTTTTCGCAGTTCCCAAGGTTGCCATTTCCCCGTAAAATATAATATAGGAAGCGAAAATGCCAAGAAAAAGAGCAAGGCTAACAAGAAAAGACACACTTTAAAAAAGACTTGGAGCAAGTAGGTGTACCAAAAATATATAGATACAGTAGTACTCAAAATTTTGAAGATATATTATAAAAATCACTTAGATATATATGTTGAAGGTTAAAGGAAAATGAAAAGTTATATTTTGATAAATGATGAGAGCAAAGCCAAAGGAGCAGAATTATAAGCCTCAATATCTAATGATTAGCAGTTATAGACTGAGAAGTATTGGCTTTGGCACTCTTCATTTTATAATTGGTGAACATATTTAGTGACTTATATTCAAGTAGTGAGTTTGGAAACAGAAGTGATTAATACATAGGATCGTAATGGCTTGGCTAGGTTCTTCATTACCCTAACGTTCTAATTTGCTGTTATGCGAATCATGCCGAAAATGATCACACTTTTCGTATAACCTGTGGGCACTTTATTCTCATCATGTTCCATGAAGTTGATTACATGTCAGAAGATGATCTGGGCTCAGTATGAATGTTTTGTGCTGCTCATTCATTATGATATCTGAGTGTGCATAGATTTCAAAATTCTTTTGTCACAAAATAAACATTTTTTAATTCCATTTCCTATGAACTTTTTCAAGTGCCCCTGTGTGTGTATACATCTATTATATGTGTATATATAGATATATAAATAATAATCCAAGATATGCCTATATTATATGTAAAACTGCATATGGTGCATTTTGGCTTTGCATTTTATAGAGTTATACATATACCTGGGTATTTATAAAAATTACAATCTCCCTTTACCATCAACATCATGATTTTTGTAGCAGTTGCTTTATCTAATGGATTTTGAGCATTTCATAACATCAGAAACCTATGCTCAAAGAAAATCTGTAGCAGACGACAAAAATTTTGTACATGCACACACTCACACACACACCTTTGGTCAATTGTTGGTGGAGACTGAATCTTGTCTGACCTCAACTTATCCTTGAACACAGATTGATAAACCATGGATCCTGTAGCACAATATTGTATGTCACAAAGCAAAAAAAAAAAATGCTCAAGAAAAATGTTGGATAGCAAATGATATTTTAAGGAAAATAAATGCTGAAATATTTATTTTAAAGCTCTAAATCCTGACAGAGTCGAGTAGCTTTGTTCCACAGAATCTTACAGCTTGTAGAAAATTACTATTTCAAATGTCTCTCAAAAACACTGAACGACAGGAACTAAGCTGTTTCTCTGACTCATGGTCCAAGCGTAGCCTTCTAGCCCTGCACCATGGGCTTCTTCACCCTGTGCTGTGTGCACTGCTCATTGTGTTGGGGGTGGAGGGGTGGGGAGGGTTGGCAGTGCCTCTCAGCTCACATTCTAATGAATCCAGTCTATCATATTAGCAAAATACGCCTTTCTACCCTCAAGGTTGCTTCATAATTAAATATAAAATAACAGCAATTCGGAAATTTGATTCGGTTTGCTGTTGCTTCCTATGTGGCCTGAAATTATACCCTCTATGATTTGAAAAATATATAACAGAGAATAAACCACTTCAGTAACAATAGAACCTCAAGTAGTGGATGCATGTTTTATTGGTAGCTTCTTTAAAAACGAGCCATTTTCTGTGTCTTTTTATCCCATTTTCCTCTTCTTCTGAAAGTGATATGAATATTTGAAATGATATGAATATTATGAGATAAGTGTTGATATAAGATTGACAGATGATAATGAGGAGATTTATATATAATTGACTGTGCTGTGTGCTTGGTGTTAACCAATGAACACATCCACTAGCTGTCTGCATCCGAATCCTGCGATCAGAGAAACAAAGTTAAATCTCTACCGGAGAGATGAGTAGACATTGTCTTTAATACTGTTAGAGAAAGAAGAATTATATTACTGCCAAAATGTTAAAGCTAAGGAAATAATTGGGTTGAACTTATATGAGGGTATTTCAAAAAGTTCGAGGAAGGGTAGAATCAAAATTTATTTTTGTGCAAAAGAATCGAAATTCATGAATAATTTTTTCATAAATATTTTTTACACATTTTCCAGTGACTTTTAAACACCTCTCAAATGATTGGATTTCAAAATATTTTGTACCAAAATATATTGTTTAATTCCATTCTTCCACGCACTTTTTGAAATACCCTGATTGGCATGTGTGTATTTGTGTGTGCGTGTATGTGTGTGTGTGTGTGTGTGCAGAGGAACAGAGTCATTCAGAGAATATAAATTTCTAATTTCCTTTCAATGTATTTATTTGAGAAGTAGACAGACAGAAAGATACAATGCTCCCATCCAGCGGTTCACTCACTGAATGCCCACAACTGCATATAGCCGGAGCCAGTCCAAAACCAGAGCCAGGAACTCAATCTAGGATGGCAGGGACCCAATCAGTTGAGCAGAATCTGGAATCTGGAGTCAGAACCAGGACTCCAACCCAGGCAATCAGATATGTAACATCAGGATTCCAACTAATGTCTTAAATTGCAAAGCCAAATGCTCCCCTAATTTTTTAATGTTAAAAAACTTTGGTTATCTTCTAACTCAATTACAAAAGACAAGGAAATAAGAACCAAAATGAGGAAGACTAGCGTGCCGTAAGTTAACCTGTACCACACATGGGAGTACTTGGGTTTCAGTTTTTGACTCTGCTCCTGACTGCAGACCCCTGCTGGTGCAGACCTGAGGAGACAGCATTGATGGCTAAGCAGTTGGGTTCCTATTATCCAAATGGGAGATCTGGATTAAATTCCCGGCTATGAACTGCAGTCCCAACCCAGCCCCAGCTATCGTGGGCATTTGGGTAGTGAATTCACTGATAGGAGCACTTGTTCCTTTCTCTCTCTCTGTTTCTCTCTCTTTTTCTTTGTCTCTCTTTCTTTCTCCTTCTCTAATAAATAGTTTCTTTAAAAAGAAGATAAAATCTTTAAATTTGCAAGAAAAAGCGAAGTTTAAGACATTTGTTGGAGTTTGTGAATGGATGGGTGTCTAAGACTCTCAAGGCTACTATCTAAGCCTGAAGTTGTAATAGTCGTAGATTTTTGTTACACTCCATGTACCATGCAAATAACAGGAGAATAACAAAGCCTGTTCTCCAGCTCTTTCAGTGTTTAGTTGTCAGTGAGACTGGGAAGGATGGCAAACTTAGAATTAAGAATTTTCTGGGCTGGCACTGTGGCACCGGTATCCCATATGGGCGCTTCTTCGAGTTTCAGCTGTTCCACTTCCAACTCAGCTTCCTACTAATGGGCCTGGGAAATCAGCAGAAGATGATCCAAGTCCATGGGCCCCTGCACCCACGTGGGAGACCCTGAGGAAGCTCCAAGCTCCTGATTTTGGATCGGACCAGCACTGGCCATTGAGGCAATTTGGGGAGTGAACAGTGGATAGAAGATCTCTCCCTCTCTCTGTCTCTACCATAGTGGCCATTTAGGGGGGGTGAACCAATGGAAGGAAAACCTTTCTCTGTCTCTCTCTCTCACTGTCTAACTCTGTCTGTCAAATAAATAAATTATTTATTTATTTGAAAGTCAGAGTCACAGAGAAAGGACAAGAAGGGGAGAGGAAGAGAGAGAGAGAGAGAGAAAGATTGATTTTCCCTCCACTGTTTCACTCCCAAAATGGCCACAACAGCCAAGAGCTGAGCCTGGCCAAAGCCAGGAGCCACAAGCTTTATTTGGGTCTCCTACTTGGGTGGCAGAGGTCCAAGTACGAAGACCATCTTTCACTTGTTCCCCAAGCACATTAACATGTAACTGAATCAGAAGTGGAGCAGCCAGGACTTGAACTGCCGGCCACATGGGATGGCCATGTCACAGGTGGTGGCTTAACCCACTATACCACAGTGCTGGCACCCAACATAGTACTCTTTTTTTTTTTTTTTTTTTTTGACAGGCAGAGTGGACAGTGAGAGAGAGACAGACAGAGAGAAAGGTCTTCCTTTCACCCTCCAATGGCTGCCGCGGCCAGCGCATCTCGCTGATCCGAAGCCAGGAGCCAGGTGCTTCTCCTGGTCTCCCATGCAGGTGCAGGGCCCAAGCACTTGGGCCATCCTCCACTGTACTCCTGGGCCACAGCAGAGAGCTGGCCTGGAAGAGGGGCAACCAGGACAGAATCCGGCGCCCTGCCAACATAGTACTCTTAAATGCACTGGGCCAGAGTTTCCCAGTCTTTAGTGCACCTACCCTGATCCTAAAATTACCTGTAAAGCAAAGTATTATGTTTCATTCATGGAGAAAACTATGAGTCATTTTAATCTGATGTAGGCAGAGAATAAAATTCACTATGAGGCAAGATTTTCTGGTTTATCATTAGCTATATTTCATCAAATTCATCACCCACACTTACAGATCTCCAAAGTTTGTCATCAAGGATTAAAATACATCGGCAGAAAATTTCAAATCATTTTCTTTTCTTGTAAGTAGATTTGAGTCTGGAGTAACTAGGATCTTCTAGTTTAGGTCTAAGTACACAGAGGCATCACAGCAGTGCATTCTAACATCCGTTGCTGTAGACCTATATGTTAACCACCTTTTAGCACATGATAAAAATGTTCAGAATTTGTTGACTAAGCCTATTGGCTTTTAAGCTTTGATATCCTTTTCCTCTTTAGTTGCCTTTTGAAATCTTCAAAGGGTGTGGACGTAGTTTCTGACCCAGTGCACAACTATAAGTTGTTCATATTTCCTCATCTTCACCTCTGCTGTCACTTCCGGGAACTCACTGGTGAACCGCCATTCCCAGTCCCCATCAGAACTGGCTCTGAGGTTTTCCAGATTACTGCACATCACGTCCAAGCCAACAGAGGAAGGCAGCCTGGGGTCAAACACTAGGGGAGACACATCGTTAGTACAGGGCCATTTATTTCAGTACAGCGCCTGCTCTTGAAGGCTTTGTTCTTGGCCACTCCTTGAGACTCGTTTTCATCCTCAGAATCTGGTTTCTGTAAATTTACACATGGACGGCCCCAAAGAGGGAAAATATGAACAATAGTACACATGGAAGCTTTTCTGGCTTCAGTAACTCCAGTGGTTCAATTACCAACAAATAAATAAATAAATAACAGAAAAACCACACACAGGAGCAAAGCTTATTTGCAACATGCACTCCATTTCTGTAGATGAACAAAGGAATCCTCCTTCACTAATTCTGCAAGTAACTTGTCACAGCGGGGGGCCGAGGCCTAGTCAAATAATTGTCTTCGTGTACTACCCGCTGTGTCCAATATTGAGTGAAAATGGAAGCCAACCTTAGCTCCAGCTTCTTGCGTGATCCTTCTGTTATTTAAATGATTTTAGTCAGTTTGGGGGAAGCCAGACCTTTATAAATTAACAGCAGGAAAATACCAAAGGTGTCACATTGCATATTTATCATCTTTTTCGTGTAATCCTTAAATATGTATTAAGAAGTGACTGACATAAATTAGGCAGATTTCAGAAGCCACAGGCCGCGGCTTGTGGAGGACCCCCTTCTGCTTGACATTTCATCCTTGTCAAAGATCAAATTATTTTAATTTAGGCTGCAAATTATAAGGAATGAAGACTTCTTTGTGGGAATTCCCTGTGGTAATCTGACTTTTGTTGTTACTGCTGCTTGTCAGTGTGCAAAAGATATAATATGCATGCAAATAAGGTTAAAAAATATGTACTATCTAATTATCCAGCCAGTGCGGCCCACTTGAAAACGGTGGGAGGCCTGACACACAGTATGTGTTTGATTCTTTGAGGCCTGCAGGGTATTTACACAAGATTACTTTTAATTATGAAATTAATATCTGTTTATCTAGAATATATAGTGGTAAGTGAGTATACACAGGAGAAGAAATCTTTAGTAAAAAGAAATCATCTTAATTTCATACATGAAAAGGAGCAAAAATCACTTGTTTCTGGGAAAAAAGAAAAAGGCATCATCTAGACATCGATTTCATCCTCCTTGAAACAAATTGAATGAGAACTTGGCACTTTCGCTAGAATTTGTTCCTACCCTTGCCAAGTGGGCTCAAGATGTGTTGCTTTATTTCCCAGCTTGTATTTTTTAGTGAACAGGATACAATGCTAGACTGGGTATGAGGGCAATGAATGTGGAAATGGAGGTGTGAGTATTTTTTGGTATTGTTTTTATCATTTTGGTGTAGTTTTACCTCTCCTAAATCCAGAAATTACAATTGTCATGGAGAATGATGAGTTAGTAGCAGTGACTTGTGTGTGTGTGATAAGACGTGGCAAAGGAAGCAACCGTACTGCAGATAAACTTTAATTTATGAAAGGCGGATCCCTAACAAAGTTCTTTAAAAAGCAGGGAGTTGTATGTTTACGTCTCCCGTCCTATTGACTTACGATCGAAATGGAAGAACATTTTCTGGGATCTATTTATAACAACTGCCATTTTAGAAGACCCAAAGCCAATGAATAAATAAATACTAATTCCAAAAAAAGACAGAATAGCCTTGCCATTCTCCACACGTGTCTCTTAGCAGAAATAAACAGAAAACTCAAAAATGTGCAAGTGACCACTGTTGACTATAGCAAAGCCCTGTCTGTTAGCAAGTTCCTTAGCTTTCAATGCCCCCCGTGCCTTTCCTTGCCTTGCCATCCTGCTTGGAGTTCAGTCCAGTCCAAGGAGCTACCATTGGTCACTCCTCTGTGACCGAGATCTCCTTGAACTGCTGTTTGTTTTAACCTCTTTTTGCTAAAGTCATGTAAGTCATTTATTTCCCTGCTCAAAGCAAAATGAAGTGATATCAGGAATCATCAATTCTGTGTCTACTTTGCCCTGTCATTGCCTGGCACTGTACTCTAAAAAGGCTGTGAGCATTCCATTTTCCACCCAAAATTTGCCCATCTTTTCCAAAGTCAGTCTCTTGATAACACTCCGTTAATTTCCAACTGATCACTTTGCAGACACGAATGTGTGTTTCTCCCAAAGATAACCCTGGTGATTTAATTTGATCATTTAAAAGACTATTAAGGGTAACTGGTTAATGTTAGTAGTTGCTTTATCTTTCATATTGACATTTAGGGTAAGCATTTAAGTGCCCTTGAACAGCTTATTCAGAAATGACAGGATTATGGATTTAAAAGCCCTCCATAAAAAATAAGAAAAAAAAAAGAAGAGATCAAGTACAGGAAGAGAAAACATCTTACAATGTCTTTCTTTTCCAGTGCGATGGGGTACAGATAGATCTGATCAACATCTCCCTGGAAGGAATCGCTATTTTGAACATACCAAGCATGCATGGAGGATCCAATCTTTGGGGAGAGTCTAAGAAAAGACGGAGTCATCGCCGAATAGAGAAAAAAGGGTCTGACAAAAGGACCACACTCACAGATGCCAAAGAGTTGAAGTTTGCAAGTCAAGGTAAGCTTTGCAACAATTGGTTGTTAAACTGATGGTTAGTCGGCCTTCCAAGATTACCATCAAATGAAAGAGTTTTCCATTGCATTAGAACAACTTGTATTTTTATGTAGTTGCATTTTTCATGTTAGCTCTCCCTGTTTCATTAACTTATAATAGATTCAGAGATTACATCATGGTTTTTGTTTTTGTCTTATATTCTCCTTTGTATTACCTCCTCTCATGGAAAATAAAATGCATATTGGGAACTGAGTAGATCATGAAATGGGGTATATGGTACACAAAGCTCTTCTGGAATGTGATCCTCTTGTTCAGAATGTTTCAGTTGTTCTAACAAGGGCCTACCCAAGGTTTTACTAAGCTTGTGTTCTAAGGGACTTTATGCTGGTCTTTTTTCAGTCAAACTGTGCCATCAATGCTATCTCATATTAAGCTATAATTCTAAGTACCATATATAACAATATATAAATATCCCACAGTAAATTTTGACTATCTGCTGTAATTTTTCCAGAAATTTAATAACAGCAAGGAAACTGAGAATAAAGGACTAACAACATAGGAAGGCATAGCCATGGTCAGGATCAACCCTACTGTAATAGGGTCTGCAGTGGGATGTGATGCCTTACTCTTGTGGTTGTACTTCCCAAAGAGATCAACGTGATCATATCTAAGAACTGAACATGGCAGAGTAATGTATGTATTTAGTGCTAGGATACTTCTTTCCCCTTACCTAATACCACTGATGACACTGAGAATGCAAGAAAACATTTTATCTCAGCTCAGTCCAGTGAGAAAAAATTACAAAGACACTGTGGACTTAAGGGTCCTGTATAAATTAATTAGTTCATTAATGGAATAAGATGGGATGATGAGTGTGGACTTGACAGTAGTAGGTGTCTGTTGACTTAGCACCTGGCTCAAGTTTCAGCACTGGGCAATGACTTCTATCCAGGGTAGTTTGGTGTCATTTGAGGGTGTGAGAGATTGATGGGGAAAGTACTAGCACTCCTCTTTGAAAAAATGCTTGCAAGAACCTGATGGTAACATGAAGCTTTGATGCCTCTGAAATGTACGTTATGCTGAAGAGCTGCATAACTCAATATAAGCAAGGTGTTAAAGTGATGAAAATACTTTACAGACTGGAATACAATTGTGTGAAACATGGAGGAAAATAGAGATAAATGTATATAAAAATGAGAGGTTTAATAAAGCATAAGTATAATAAAAATAAGTATAAATATTGTTAGTTTCTATAAGTTATTGATATTAATGTGTATTTAAATTTGAATTTAACTATAAGATTTGTACATTTACGGGGCTGGGGCTGTGACACAGAAGGTTAAGCTGCTGCTTGTAGTACAGGCATCCCATAAGGGTATCGGTTTGAGTCTTGGCTGCTCCACTTCTGATCCAGCTCCCTGCTAATGCTCCTGAGAAGGCATTGGAGGCTGGCCAATGTCTTGGACCTTTGCCTCTCATGTGGGAGACCTGGATGAAGCTCTTGGCTCCTGGGTTAGGCAAGACCCAGCCCCAGATGTTGTTGTCATATGGGGAGTGATCAAGGGGAGGGAAGACTTCTCTTTCTCTTTCTCTCTTTCCTTCTGTCTCTCTATCTCTCAGCCTTTCAAATGAATGAATAAAATCTTAAACAAAGATTTGTACATTTCTAAGAACAGTCAAAGATTTCTAAGTATTGGCATTAGCTTAAAGACCATTCTAAGACTTTTTAAAATTATACTAATTTTATTATTACATATATATTCATTGTGTCCCTCTCTTCAAATACTTTAAAATAAACATATATATGTCTATATATATGTATATGTATGTATATATATATATGTGTGTGTGTATATATATATATATATATATATAACTGTGTATATGAGGGACTTGAAAAAGTATGTGAACACTGGAGTGAGCTTGTATCTGCATCCCACTTTGGAATACCTGAGTCCAATTCCAGGCTCCAGCTCCAACTCCAGCTTCATGCTGAAGTGGACTTCTGTAGGCAGTGGTGATGGCTCAAGAAATTGGGTTCCTGCCATTCCCACATGGGATACTTGGATGGAGTCCACAGCTCCCAGCTTCTATCTTGACCCAAGGACATAGGAGCTCTCTCTTTTCTCTGTTTTTTTTTTCTCTCTCTCCCTCTCTCTTTCTGTGTGTGTGTGTATGTGTCTCAAATAAATAATTTGGTTCAGCTATTTTTTTTGAAAAAAAGAAATGTTAATTTGGTGCAAAAATGTTTTGAAGGCTATGCATAGTTTTTTTCACAGTCCATATTTTCCAAGAACTTTTCAAAGACCCCTCATTTATATTCACTCAAAATCATATATATAGAATAATTTCCAGATTTTCTTTTTCTGTTTGGTCAGTACATCACTTGGCATATTCTTTGCTTGTGTACATTCCAGATATTCATGCAAATTGATGCTCAATGGCTCAGCTACTAACTACACTCACCCACTGAGCTGTTGAAAGTTTCCAAGACATGTGGCTGTGCTTTCACCAAACACCTATGCAGCCTCTGTAGAGAGGCTGCAGACCTGATTTTCCCCTATCATACTATACTTGTTGCAGAAAAACACCCCAAACTAGTTGGATGTGTGGCTAAGGAGCCCCCAAATCTGGCCCATCTGCCCAGCACCCAGAAAGCCAGTCTCTGACACCAGGATAGTGGAAGGAAGTAGATACCTACTGCAAAGCACTGAGCAAGGAGCCAGGTAGCTACTGCTTAATTCCTAGGCTCCCTGAGGAGTCGGCTGTGAAGGTTCTTAGAGACTGGAATTGGGGCTGAGAGGCACATGCTCAGCTCATGTCCACATTCCTTGTAGTTTAGTGATGCTTGAAACCTTCCTCTGATTGGTTGCTGATGTTATGCTCTGTAGGGAATTTTTACAATGGCAAGGGGTGGCAGGAGTTATATGAAAGTAGTAGTTACCTTCTTCCTGAAACCTGCAGTTTCCCTGCCTAAATTTGGAGTTCCCCTTAAACAAATCCCTCAGACAACACTGGCCAAAAGGATTTTATCTGGTGGAGAAGCCAATGACTTCTTGAGCTCATGGATTGGTACCTTGTTGGGCTGGCTGTACACCTCCCTCAACTCAATGAATTCCATTTGATAAGGGACAGGCCAGGACACCTTGGGCTTAAGGAGACAGACAGGTGGGTGGTTCCTATCTTTATATTCTACAGGCATGAACTCCCCCTCCCTTGATAGGCTTGTCTCAGGTGTGCACATTGGGAGGAAAGCACAACAATCAAGCCTCCAGCATTGTTATAGAACACAAGTGCCCACAACTGTAGGAGAAGCTCTCTCTTCTTTCCCTTTAATTGTGGTAGCACTCTGCTTTGTCAGGAATCAGATTCTTAAAATGTTAACTCACAACTTTTCTAACATGACTTGGTAAAACATTATCAGAAGTTTCAGCTGCATTGGTACAGACACTGGTTTTCATGAACTTTAGACAATTTTTTTTGGGGGGGAGGGTGGGTGGTGAATAGGGAAGTCACAGAATTAAATTTGTGTAAGTGTTCATAATCCTTTACAGATATGTCATTACCCAAAGGAGCAAGGTCAAGTTTGTAGCATCATGTGTATTAAGTCGTACATGAACCTGGACTCCACACAATTCATTTGGATGCAATCTTTGAGAACCCTTCTCATTCATAAGTTCAGAATATTTTCAATTAATAAACTCATGGGTTGGAAATTTTACTGTTGACTCAATTTACTTAAACAAATGTGAAGAAACTCATTTAATTGCATTATTGTTCCAGCAAAACATTCTAAAACAGTTGGATGCTATTCTGAAATATATTCACACTCACACTCATCTAATCCAGTGGACGTTTTATTTGTGTGTAGGTGTTTATGTTTAAAAATACAAATGACTATATACAGACAGCATAGTCTTTAAGCGAAGCTGTAAAGTAGGCCCATTGGTCTTCAGTGTTAATATTTTATCTTCCCTGTGTCTTTAGTAGCTGAGTTCATCTTTGACTCCTCCTCTGCTGAATTAGCCTCAGAAAGATGTCAAATAAATTCATCCACATTAATGTATAAATGACTGATTGCAGATGAAAGCAGAGGTATTTGCATTTAAAAGATACAAAGGCCTTCAGCTGAAACATTATTTTTCAGACTGTTCTGTTGAGTTATAACACAAATTCTTCAACAATCCTGTAAAAACTTGGTTCAAATTCATTGCCATGTTTCAGAGCAATTTTTAAAAGTCTGTAATAAAAATATATGTAACAGTTCTACACATACATTTTATCATATTAACAGTTCTGAAATCATTAACCTGAAAATCAAAAACAGCTTCCCCTTTGCCTCTCTTCCTCTTTTTTCTTCCTCAATAGATGGACGGATAGATAGATATTCATGCCTACACATCCACATTTATAAACGTATGTACATGTAATTGAACAAATAATGATGACATTGATTGGAAAGTCTGTAGCTCTACAAGGGTCATTTTTAAAAATAAATCTTTGAGGGTGCCGGTTCAAGGCCTGCCTACTCCACTTCATATCCAGTTCCCTGCTAATGAGCATGGGAAATCAGTGGCAGTTCTAGGGCCCCTGCACCTAAGTAGGAGACCTGGAAGTAACTCTGGGCTCCTGGCTTCAGCCTTGCCCAGATCTGACTGTTGCAGCCATTTGGGGAGTGAACAAGTGGATGGAGTACCTTTCTCTCTGTGTATGTCCCATCCTCTTTTCTGTAACTCCACCTTTCAGTGAAATATATATATATATATATATATTTAGTCTCATATATATATTACTGTATGTATTAGAATATTTAAATGAGGAGAAATGAAAAAATGGGGACGTTACCACCACAGTGCATGGGAGCCAGATGCAAAGACAAGCAAACTAAGGTAATTTTCTTTGACATGAACACCACGCAGCACCTAGCAATCGGGGGAAGTAAAAACAAGATCTGTGTTTGGCACAGCAGACATCATCTGTGTCCCATTCAAAAGTGCCTGCGTTCAAGTCCTAGCTCTGATTCCATTTCCACCTTTCTGCCAATGCACACTCTGGGAATAAGCAAGTGATGGCTCAAGTACTTGAGTCCCTGGCACATGGCAGACCTGCACTGAGTTCAGGGCTCCTGGCCCTGATGGGACGCAGCCTTAGCTGTTGGGAGCATTTTTTTTTCTTTTTTTTTTTTTAACTTTTATTTAATGAATATAAATTTCCAGTGTACAGCTTATGGATTACAGTGGCTTCCCCCTCCCATAATTTCCCTCCCACCCGCAACCCTCCCCTCTCCCGCTCCCTCTCCCCTTCCATTCACATCAAGATTCATTTTCAATTCTCTTTATATACAGAAGATCAATTTAGTATAAAGATTTCAACAGTTTGCACCCACATAGAAACACAAAGTGCAACATACTGTTTGAGTACCAGTGATAGCATTAAATCAAAATGTATAGCACATTAAGGACAGAGATCCCACATGAGGAAGCAAGTGCACAGTGACTCCTGTTGTTGACCCAACAAATTGACACTCTAGTTTATGGTGCCAGTAACCACCCTAGGCTGTCGACATGAGTTGTCAAGGCTATGGAAGCCTTCCAAGTTTGCCGACTCTGATCATATTTAGACAAGGTCATAAAAGACAGGGTGAGGATAGTAACCAGTGATCCTAAGAGTGGCATTAACCAGGTCTGAACAATTATACAGCATTAAGTGGGGAAGAGGACCATCAGTACACACAGGTTGGGAGTAGAGCCATTGGAGGTAGAGTAGAGGTTATGATTACAAAGGAATGAGGCCCAAGTGTGCTAGACAGGGTCTAGAACAAAGGACAGAGTCATTATTAGAGGAGCTAAGAAAGGTGCTGTCTAAGCTACAATTAGTTTTCTGATTAAGAGGCAAATAGAACCTGACAGAAGGGGCTTGAAAATAATCTGGTGGGCTTTAGGCCTTGTAAGTTAAGAGGCCCAGACCTATCTATCTCTTCACATGGGGTACATCCTAAGGGAGGTGTGAACCTCCTAGGGGAAGGCACTCTGTTGACTTTCATTATTTGGCTGGCTTGGGAGGAGAGCTGGCCAGGTAAAGGCAGGTGGCATCTCTAACAAGAAATTTACAGTTCTGCCTGCAATGTTGCTGACCCTACTTGGCCGTCCCCTCAGCTGCAGTGGTCACTTTGGAAGTTGGGCTGAGTGAAGGGCTTTTCAGCTTATAGCCAATAAGATCTGTGGCTCTGACCTGGGCATCCTTCGACTCCAGGGCAGGTCCATTTCCAGTGATCCAACTCTTGGCAGAGCTGCCAGGGCTCTTCACAAGCTGACTTCTGCTGAAGCCCAGGCTTACCACATTGAAAGCCACTGCAGTGGACTGGCCTGATGGGTCTCCTTGAGGGCAGATCACTGTACAGATCAGCCATCAATAGGCCTGCCACCCATTGCTTCTGATGCCTAGCTTTCTTTTCCTCCTGGTTTGTGTTCAAGCAGACCAGAGGATGCAAGTCAAGGACCCAAGTCCCATCTCTAATCTTCGGTGGCCTGAACTATAAGTCTATAGTTGCAGGCATGTTCTGTAGTAGTTTTTCTAAGGTAGTGTTGGGAGCATTTTGAGAGTGAACCTGCAGATGCAAGATCTCTCTCTCTCCCTCTCTCTCTCTTCAAATTAAATAAATAAATAAAGCAAGGTGACAATATGAATATTTTGATTGAAAATGACTAAAATGCCCATAAATTTTTAGGAGTATTTTTGCTCCAAAATAAATTGCAATAGTTAACTAGTTTCCACAAATAATAGGCGGGTGTTAGCTTATGAATCAGACACACTTTTGTCAGAGAAGATTTCATTGCTAGCTGCAAAGGAGCCAGCCATGAAATTGAAACATTCCAGAAGTGTTTTACAGAATAAATAAATTCGACTAGTTGAAATTTTGGGTGAATATGTAAACCACAGATAGCAAGTGACATCAGTAACAGCATGTCATAAATTTGTATTGACCAAGGTAGAAAATTACATTAAACTTATCTTTGAAAACGTACTTTTTAACCAAAAAGTGAGAAGCTGTCAAGAAATGTGAGCCATCTTAGTTATTCTAATTGGTTGAGAATAAAAGTCTATATTAGACTTCCCAGTAATGCAGTCAGAATGGTTGATGATGGCCAAGTGAGATGTATAAGGTTCATACCATTTAAATGCATATCTGTCCATAACAGGACAGTGTTTGTGTCATACAACTAAAACACGATGTAGCCATCAGCAAAAAGAAAAAAAAATACCATGGCTGTGACACTGTAATTGTCTTCATCAAAATGCTCTATTAATTTCATACCGGAAGTCTTAGCAATTTGAACTTCTAATATTTATTGGTACAAATTAAATTGTTATACCCTTTTATTTACTGTATTTTGAAATACTGCTTCGTTTGCAAAAAAAAAAAAAGTTGTTGACTACTTTAAAAAGTTTGAAAACCACTGAGCAAAAGCAATTACATGCAAACCATAGAGTCTCAAGCCTTTGCCAGAAGCTGAGAGAGGTACTGCCAGCAGCAGCTGGACTTCCTGCTTGAAATCTCATTAAGAGAGTAACTGCCTACCCTGCGTGTGGCTACAGCTAGCCAGGTACCCGTCACACAAAAGTTTGCTTAAAAAATGAATTCACGTATTTTGCCATCCAAGACATTTTCAATGATTTCATTCACATTTACCAACACTTGCTTTTTTTTTTTTTTTTTTTTTTTTTTTTAATTTGGGCAGAATTTCCTAAAACCCAATGAGCGCACACTGATGAAAAATGAGATGGATCACCATGTGCACAGGGGAATGTGAAGTTTGATAGCTTTAGAATTACTACTACACTTGTCTTCTCTTTGCAGTAAGAAATGCTAGTATTATTTACTTATTTATTTATAGTGGTACTATAAATTTTCTTTTTTAAAATAAATCCATTTGAGTAAGAATAGAGTACAATAACTAAACTAAAGTTATACCAGAGGTACTCAGATACGGTAAAGAATGACTGAAGTTTAGAAAAGCCACATTCAGCCACTGCTGCCATTTATACCCTTTCATATCTTTCATAAAGTCCCATTTGTGAAGACTTAATGTAAGCATTATTTTTATTTTTCAGTATGTTCTTGCATAAAATTCACTATCACTTCCTGCAGAATAAACGTTTCCCCGTATTTTACACAAAACCTCCCCTCACCCCACACCGTGTGACTCCCAGGCTCTTTCTATGCACTCTGCTGCAAAAGAGAGAACCCTGTTTCTTTGTAAGAACCAGGGGGAAGAGACCACCTGATTGTCCGACAATTATTATTATTATTAGCTTTTTTATTTAATTCCCAGAAATTAAGAAAGAAACCCAAAACAAGCCAATTCAAACCAAACTGCTCAGAAATAATAAATGAGGATGAGAACACACAGCAACACAAATTTCTTTTGTCTCTAGAGATAAATAAGGTTGTTAACTCCAATGCCTTCATCTTTAAAATCAGAGATCCAGTGGAGTCCCTGGCTCCTGGCTTCAGCCTGGTTGTGTGCTGGCTGCTGGAGGCATTTGCGGAGTGACCCTGCAAATGGAAGATCTCTCTCCCTGTCTCTTCCTCTCTTTCATCTATAAATCTTCCACCCTTCCCTGTCTCTGTCTCTGTCATTCTGTGTTTCAAAGAAATAAATAATCAAATAAATAAAATAAATATTAAAAAAATAAAACAGGAGTGTTGAGCTTTGGAAGAAATGAGAATCGTCTATGCTTTCTATATATTGTAATACTCAAGTGCACAAAGAATGTTTGATGAAGAAGACTGAAATTTCTACTCCTTGTAAAAGCCATTCTTTTCTGGAAGTAGATGACAGTGGACATTTGGCATCCATTAGTACCAATTTCTTTTAGATATCTCTGTGGGTTATTTAGGGTAATTTAGAAGGCAGTGTTTTAAGTTGTCTAAATATAAATGTGACATTCATTTTAGAACTGTAGATGATGTATTTGGCATTCAAACATTGGCAAGCAGAACAATTTCCAAGCATTTAAATTCAGTGATTAAATCATTTAAATTTAGAAACAAGAAAAAGATTTCAGGCAGCATTATTATACCTGGATGTTACAATTATTGAGGAAAAAAATGACAGCATTTGAGATGTTGCATTTCACAAACATACGTACATAAACCGCTGGCATGATGATTTCATTGATTAAATATTGATACATCCAAACATTTGCTACCTAATAACCTATAAGGAGGTATCTCAAAATGATTCTTAATTATATGTTTATAAATAAATCTGATAATTTTCAACAATGACTAGGCAAATAATAACATAATAAATATATCTAAATATCAAAATTACTGTTTGCAATTTAAGATTACAAAACAGACCTGGGTATCTTACTGTGATGACTCTGCTATTTTTATTTATTTTTTTAAGGTAGGTTTGTTTATTTATTTATTTGAAAGAGTGATGGAGAAAGAGAGTCACAGAAAGAGATCTTCGATTTGCTGGTTCACTCTGCTGCTGGCCAGAAATGCCAGGCCTGACCATGCCTGAAGGAGGCATCAAGAACTGCTTCTTAGTCTCCCACATGGGCAGCAGGGGCTCAAGTACCTGGGCCATGTTGCTTAGCCTTCCTAGGTGCATAAGGAAGGAGCTGGATCAGAAGCATGAGAGCCGGGACTTGAACCTGCGCACCTATGGGGGATGCCAGTGTCACAGGCAATGACTTAACCTGCTGTGCTACAATGCCGGTCCCTCTCTCTGCTATTTTTCATAAATGTCATGCTTGGAAAGTCTGCCAAGTGACAATAAAAAGAGATTAGAGGATATAATGTACATTTCTTATATGTGCAAATAATAATGTTTTCCAAAATAGGATCAGATCAGGTACTGCTGTGTTTGGTCTGCCTGATCTATAAAAGCATGTATATTATCAAAAATCCTTTATGAAACTCTTATTTGCCATGGGATAAAAAGCCTCATTGAAATTGCTTGCCTGCTAGAAATTTGGAGAGCAGAAACCAGAAAAAATAATAAATAATTAATAGTTCAGGATTCACAGAAACACCAGATGACAGTCGTTAGAACACCCTCCCATCCTTTCTAGGGCTTCATAAACTCCATAAATACCTTCTTTTCTGGTTATGGTTATTGCCCCATTTCCCTTGTAAATACTCAACATTTCAACATCTCACAGGCGTTATAATTCTAGAACTAAAATCTAACATGCAGTCTAATTCTAGGAGTTCCTATGGAAGGATTAGTAAGGCCTCAAAGTTGTCCATATAAATATGAATCATAATTTAAATGGAAAAGTGCCGTTTTCTAAGATGAAAATGAAATTGTTGCCATTGTGGTTTCCTTCTTGAAAAGCAGTAGACATTAGGGAAACAGATAAAAACTAAAACTGTAGACAGGAATGACTGAACAAGGAGCAACTTGCTTTCACCTAATGAATCTAAGAACACTGGAGGAAAGTGAATTTTTAGTGGTAGCTGCATTTTGAAAACGATATGGTGCAGGGGAAGAAGGAAGGGGATTTCATTACTCGGGCTTCTGGATTTTTTTGTTGTTTGTTTGTTTTGTTTTGTTTTGTTTTTGACAGGTAGAATTAGAGAGAGAGGGGGAGAGAGAGAGAGAGAGAGAAAGAGAGAGAGAGAGAGAAAGAGAAAGGTCTTCCTTCCATTGGTTCACTCCCCAAATGGCCGCTACGGCTGGCGCACTGATCCAAAGCCAGGAGCCAGGTGCTTCCTCCTGGTCTCCCATGCGATTACTCGGGTTTCTAATTAAGGCTCAGGTTTGTGAATCCTATATGACTTCTGAGACAGAATGCCTTCCTCGTTTCTAAAATTCTAAGTGCTATCCTGAGACCCTTCTACATTTCAAGCTGTGGATTGTAACTCCAGAGAAGGATGGACAGTGCAAGTGTGGGCCCAGGTCACTTCCATAACTGCAGAAGACAGTGATCTGTAAGTGTCTTGTTTGCCTCTGGGTTGTGTGGGTTCAATCCTGTGTCAACTGAAAACTCATGTCTGTTTAAGTAAAATTAACTCAGGTAGTAGTAGAAATATAAAACAGATTTCTAAGTTAAATAAGGGAATGTCAAAGAGTTGGTGGAAAATAAAATTTAAAGAACAGTTCACTTCACTCTAAGAACTTTGGAAGTAGGTGCATATGCATATGAGTAGTATAAACCTCAACAAATTCAATAACACTAATAATGTGCTCTCGAATAGTAGTCACATAAAGATTCCAAATATGAGACCATCCTCACACATTTCCTAAATATAAAGCCCTAATACCAATCTAACCCTTTGAGGGAGGTGATTGAAAGCTAAGACAATAAATATCTCCCAGAGAATGTAAGGTGTTTTTTTAATCTATTATCAGACATATGATAATAAATTGGGGAGAATTTTTAAAAATTGTAAACACTTAGTGGTCAAAAAGACATGAAGTCAGCTACATAAAGTGTTAAATTTAAGCCATGACTGTATTTTCTTCCACTGGTATCAACCATATTTTCTCTTCTATCATGACAGAAAATAGTGACCAAGAAAGCTAATAACATGACACTAGGAACTCAATTTTAACTGCATTGTCTTGTTGGAGGACATCTCATTTAAAGATTTCAGATTACAACAGGAGACACATCTTTGCTTTATCTGGCTCTATTTATGACTTTATTTTTCCTGATAAACCTAGTGGATGTGATGAAATAACCACACTCCAGCACCTAACTCATGCACACGTTGGCCTTGGAAGGGTGTAGTGGAGTCTGGAAGAAAGCAAAGAAACCTGTTGTTGAGCAACCGAATCCCACCGTCTACTTGGTTATCTCTGAGCTATGTGAATTTGAAATAACTGAAATAACTAGCCACTGGAGTTACATTGCCATGGGTTTACTTTCCATGAATACAGTCCTTTATTATGTAGAGCTAATTAACAGATGATGTATATTGTCAAATTTATCCAGTTACGTGTCTGTGGAAATTAGGATCCATATAGACCCCAGCCCCTCCATGCTGAGTCATCATTCTTCCAGCTTAATGAAAATGGTTCCGTTGTTCTTCCTTTGGTAAACCATGGACACATAAAGTGTTCTTTTTTTTTTTTTATCTCTATCTCAGCCATAGTCTTTTGGTTGCTGTACACTCCCAGTTATTATTCAGATTAAACTAAATATTGAGTCCTTACTATTATAAGGTGACAGTCATTTGAAAAAAGACTAAAAATCTCCATGGATAAACATGACTAATTTAAATAATCCCTGAGGAGTTTTTTTGAGAAAGTTAAATGCCTGGTAAATGCCTCACTGTTATTCTAATTATCTCATAATATGGCACAAACTAACAATCTCATTTCATCTTTTTATTTACAAAACTGCTCCCATTATCATTATATTTTACCTGCTCAAGCTTTGAAAGATTGCTCCTGGTTGAGAGATTCATTAGGAGAATAATTATATTATATTTCACAGATTGGCAGAAAGAAAATGTATCTTTGAACAATTCCATTTCCCTGAACAGTTGTTCATTTCAGGGTTGAAGACAGGTCTATTAAATACTTTCTACCCTTTTTAAACATGTCAAAGCTAACCATTAATACTGAAATTAGTAATTTGGATCTGATATAATGAGAGAATCAGCTGCTATTTGTAAAACTCAATTTCTGTGAATGAAACACAGCATAACAATATTTAAAACATACTGAATAAAAAAAGCATTAAGAAATGTACTTATGCAGAGGGGATACATAACAACTGGGAACCTTCCTGGTTTCATCGGGATCCTTGACTTCAAAATTGAAAACAAGAGAGTTTTATTAAAGAACAGCAGGCCACCCCACAGGCAGAGCAGCACTGTGTGCGGTTGGGGCTCCAAATGTAGGGGGCCCAGGAAATGTATACTAATATCCAAGTGGAATATTCATCTTATTTCTGGAACTGGGGCTGCCATTTCCAGGAATTAGGGGTCCACCTCTTTTTTTTCCTTATATGGTCACGCCCATAGGTTGCATGGCAACTGTCATGGTGTGAGGGGAAGTGGGATTTTTTATTATGCTAATGAATTACAGTGAGGGTACAAGAAAGCTAAAGGTTGGGTAACCATTAATCTGGATGTCACCTTGGACCCAATGGATTTGAATCAGTTTTTTTTTTTTTTTTTTGCCTGAATCTTTATTATTTTAGCCTGCTTCCTAGTGGGTGGATGTGGGTCTTGGCCACTTACTACCTTAGAATGATTTAAATTCATGTCTCTTCTGATAGTTAAAGCCCTTAGCATATTTGCTTTTTCCCTATAAATCCTTCTGGATCCAAAAGTATATATAAATCATATTTTCTTAGTAAGTCTATGGCAAATTTTCAGAATCTCTTTGATAGAAAAATAAAGTGATAGAAAACCAACTGATATCAACCAATTCCTCTTTTAAATTTAAGAAAAGTTTCATAGCTGGCATTGTGGCATAACAGGTTAAGCCACCACCTGCAATGCTGTTATGTCATGTGGGCACTGGTTTGAGTACCGACTGCTCCACTTCCCACTGGCTCCCTGCTAATGTGCTTAGGAGGCAGCAGATAATGGCCCAATTGCCTGGAGCCCTGCCACCCACACGGGACTCCTGGATGAAGGTCCAGTCTCCTGACTTCAGCCTGGCCCATTGTGGCCATTTGGGGTGTTAACCAGTGAATGGAACCTCTCTCATGCTCTCTCTCCCTCTCTCACTTCTTTGTAAATGTGCCTTTCACATAAATAAATTGTTAAAAATATTAGGAAAGGTTCTTAGGATTCGTGATTAAAGTTCTTTTCAAAATTAAAAGGACTCACATGCATGAAACTGTGACTTCAGTTAAAAAAATAGGTCTGAGACACAACATTGCTTCTCCAAATATAGATGCTGTGAAAGAAGCTCTCTTTGGCCACACGCAAGAGAATATTTAAATGTCTCTGGTACTACAGCAGTAATGCTATGCTAATGAGTGATGGTCTTAGGACACTTTCTGTACTTCCCAAAGAGTTCTCAAGGTGCGGTCTTTTCCGTACAGCATGGCACTGACCAGTTCACCATGGCTGAAGTATCAGGGTTCCAGAGAGCATGGGGAAAGCAAGCATCCAGGGCAGCGTTCCCCAATTGGAAAGTACTACAGATGCTCTCTCGACAGGAAAAAGACAACAGTTGTATCAAGTTTAGATGGCAATGTAAAAATGTGTGTAGGAACAGAGGAGCTCTCACAAATGCGCAATAAATTAATCTGCGTGTCTCATTCTTGAAAGTATGGAACTAAAATGTGCTGGCATATTAACAGTGCTATTTTGAATTGGAGGTTGAATCTTGGGGTTTGTGTCTTTTTGTCGTTAGATATTATTCTAAAAATTCATTAATTTGCTTTTTGTTGATGAAACTATTTCTTCAAAAGTGTTTCAATAAGTTCTTTGTCTCCCATTGTTTCTTGAAGATAGACTATTTTAGATTTCTGTTGCTGTTTTGGTTTGGGGGCTCTTTTTTTTTGGTTTCTCGTTTCTGCTGTTTGAATATTTTATATATAAGTTATCTTGTAAACATTACTTTTCATCCAAATGTTCATATGAAAGTCAGCAATCAACAAAGAACTATAACAGGTGTTCTCATTCTTGAGCAACAGAATGAATGTACTGTTTATGGTACAGACTGAGCTTTAACTTCCTTTGCAAGTCAAGAAACCGTTCTGTTATCCAAAACACTGCAAACAAACAAAGATGAAATAAATGAATTAGTCTAGGCATAACAGTTGAATTAACCTAAAAAGAAAAAAACAAAAGCCTGACATTTTAAATCCCAGTGGTAAACTTCAGTAAATCAGAGCTATTACTGATGAGCAAAGTCCTGCATTTCCTGTTTTAAGTGTGTGTGTGTGTGTGTGCTTATGACCTTGGATTTTGAAGAACGGCTAATGGACAAGCATGTATTGAAATTAGCAAAATAAAAACATCACTTGGATACCAAGTGTTTTGGAAGAGTCTCAATCTGGTAACCAAAGCATTGCTTTAAGGGGGAGGTGGCCGGGGCAAGGGTGCAATTTTTATTTTCATTGAAGGAGCTTTGAGTATGGTAGAACAAACAGATTCGTATCAAGAATACAAATCACGATGCCATTATCCGAAGAGAAAGCAGGAGAGAAACAGGGAAAGGAGTGAGGAGAAGGGGACTTCTTTTCGTCTATTCCACATCACCCTTTGGGAGTACCTTATTCTGCAGATGTCATCACCTCCCCTTCTCCAGACAGGCAGGCCTATCCCACCACGGTGCTTTTGTTTCTTTACCTACTTTTTGAAAGGACAGAAAGAGGAGAGACAGACAGAGATCTCCCACTCTCACAAATGCCCGCCAACAGGTGCAGCTAAGCTAGGCCAAGGCCGTGAGCTGGGAACTCAATCTGAGTCTCACACCTGGGTGTCAGGGACTTAAGGACTCAAACCATCACCTGCTGCCCACGGGGGTGCTTTGTCACAAGTGACTGGACAGTTCAGCACAGTTACTCCTGCTCAGGGGCCAGAAGACAGTGGCATCCATGGATGTGGAGAAAAATCTTTGTCTCACTATGTCTTGATTTTTCTTTCCATTTTTGGTTGAGTCTTTCTGTGACATTTAAAGAAGAAATGCCATATTCCATTGGCCAGAAAAGAAAAAAATTCGTCATACTGATTGGTTTATCTTGCAAGGAATTCTCATCTCACTTCTGGCTGTTTCTCCTACTTTGGTTTCAAGTCTTTAGGCTTTTTGGACTTTGAAAGGTACTGAATTTCTTACAGACAGGATTTGGGTTTTAGCTTTCTGGTCCGTATGCACATGGCTATAATAGGTCCAGAGGTAAAGACAGAAGAACACCTGTGAACTCAGACCTACTGATAACTTGGACAAGTCTGTTTCATAACCTACGTAAGTGGACGTAGTCATTTCTGACTTTTCTACCTCATAGTGTAATCTGGGCATCTCAATGCACTTAAAAACAATCGTTTACTAACAGGAAGGTGAGGTAGTGTGTCGGTCTACCTACTGTTACTCGGAACAGAGCACCACTTACTGGGTAAGTTGTAAAGAAGAAGTGGTTTATTGTGGCTCGTAGTTCTGGAGGTACAAAGCTGGGGATGGCCTTCTTGATGACCCAGCTCCAAGGCGGCAATGGGTGTCACTTGGCAAGAGACAGGGAGTGTGTGTGTGTGTGTGTGCCTTCTAATGGGCCTTTCTCTCATCAAACCACCAGGAGGCAATCCTAGGGGCTCCATCCTAATGACTTTACCTAATCCTCATCATGTCCCCCAAAGCCGCTTGTCCAAACAGCACAGATGGGTGAAGTTCAGCCCGCTTAACTCCACAATGGCAGGTAAACTCCTGTGTGAGTGTTGACCGACAAACCACACTGGAGCCATAACAGTGGGTCCTATTGTTATTCTCCCATGAAATTCAAAATGTGCATGGTGGGCAGGGCGGGGGGGGGGGGGGGGGAGATCACCACTCTGGAATGTCTGAAGTGCTTTCAACACTTGGCCTGAATTTTTGAAAGAGAAAGGGGAGGTTAAGGGAATGAGTGATGGCACTACAGAAATTAGGAAAATAAATAGGACCACGTTTCAGTTTGTGAGAAATTTTTCCTTTTCCAAAACACCTCCAGGGTAGTGACAATGGTGGCGATCTCAAGACTTGACATCTTGAAGGGAGATCCAAGGGAAAATCAGGCCCTCACTGCTCTCTGACCCACCTTAAATGCTGTTTCTATAACACTTTCTGAAGAAGGGGAGTGACTCCTTTTAGAATATTTGTCCCAGTAAAAGCCAATTAGAACACAGCTGAACCTTTTCAGGAACTAGGATGATGGAAACAGGTAGTCAGTGTAGGCGATGTCTTGGTGTCTCTTCTGTTTATTTGCTGCCTTCTTACTCACGCTGAACCGTGGAATATGACATCTGCTGGAGGTCCTTTGGCTGCACATCTGCCATCTCCCACTTTCTTAAGGTTGTGGTGGCCACGACATGACCCATAAGCAAATCACCATCACGACTCCCTCTGCTAAGAAGCAAGTGAGACCCAGTCACCACAGCCAATGGGGAAAGTTGCACCTGCTGCTTTTAGGTTCCTGATTCCCTCCTGGAAATGCGCAGGGCTGTTTAAAGGAGCCCCTTAAAAGGGGTCTATACAAGGGGCTTGTGTTGTGGTGCAGTGGATAAAGCTGCTGCCAGCAATGCTGGCATTCTATATAGATGCCAGTGCAAGTCCTGGCTGCTCCACTACTGATCCAGTTCCCTGCTAATGGTCTGAGAAAGCAGCAGAAGATGGTCCAAATCCTTGGAACTCTGCCACCCATGTGGGTGACCCAGAAGAAGCTCTTGGCTCCCAGCTTTGGCCTGGTCCAGCCTTGACTGTTGCTGTCAGTTGGGGGAGTGAAGCAGCAGATGGAAGGAATCTCTCTCCTCTCTCCTCTCTCCTTCTTTCTCTTTAACTCTGCCTTTCAAATAAATAAATAAATAAATAAAATATTTAAAAAAGGATTATACAAGAGAGTGCAAGCTGCCTAACCACTTAGTGACATTGTGAGGTGCTGCCTTCTCTGGTGGTGATAAATTGTAAGCAAGAGTAAGGAACAAGTAATGAACCCTGGCTATCCTGCAGAAAAAAAAAAAAAAAAAAAAAAAAAACCTTTTCACATTGGTACTGACCATATGCCAGTAGTTGTAGCAGTAATTCTCAACAAGATTTATAGCACCTAAGCATAGGTTTAGTAAGAGCAGGAGGGTGGAAGGAGTTCTGAGGTTTTTGTGCCAACTTTGGTGACCCGTGCTTCTAAAGCATCTCTTTTTAGGAGCAGGGTCCCTGTCTCATGGGAGCCCATTTACAACACTCAGGTTTTAAGAATTTGAGTAGAGATTCTGTTGGTCTCACATGCATTGTTATTGGTTTACTGTTGGTGATGACGCTGATACCATTATTATTTTTTTCATGTATACAGGGGAGAAAGTCACAGGGCTTGAGCACCCCGTGTCTCGGTTCTCATGAAATGTACAAAGTGTGATCACTGCTCACATTCATAATCGGCTCCATCTGTCTCAGATGCCACGGCCTGTTCTCCGTGGACAACCCTGGGGTAATTACGTCGTGAAGAGTAATATGTTCCTTTGAAGGATGATTTTCTAATGCACTGTGCTCAATAAAGTGCACAAGGATCACATTCTAATCAGAAATTTTAAAAATTTTAAAAACTAAAATAAAGAAAGATGAGTAACACAGAATAGTGTTCTTTTGATCAGTTCCCACTGTTGCAGGTATCAATATCTTAAATTTAATATTCTACACAAAACCTTCACATGTATATAAAAATGTGCATGTACAATTTGTCCATTAATGATCAGTGAATAAACAAATTAGGCATTCATGAACACTTTTTTTTTTCAGCTTAACAACTTTCTTGATTAACTGATGCTATCTGTCTTCATTAAGAATTGTGTGGGTTGGACGATATTTAAAGATTGAATTGAAGATCGAATGCACTCAGCATCTAAGTTGAGCCAGTTGATTACCTTTGTGTTAAATCTATTTTTTCCCTAAGATTTATAGACAACTTTTGAAAATCATTTTTTTACGATTTTTATTTGTTTATTTAATTGAGAGTCAGAGTTACACAGAGAGAGGAGAGGCAGAGAGAGAGAGAGAGAGGTCTTCCATCCAATGGTTCACTCCCCAACTGGCCACAACAGCCAGAGCTGCGCCGATCCGGAACCAGGAGCCAGGAGCTTCTTCCAGGTCTCCCATGCGGGTGCAGGAACCCAAGGACTTGGGCCATCTTGTACTGCTTTCCCAGGCCATAGCAAAGAGCTGGATCTGAAGTGGAGCAGCCAGGTCTTGAACTGGCACCCATATGGGATGCCGGCACTTCAGGCCAGGGCGTTAACCTACTATGTAAGGCAGAGAGACAGTGACACACAGAGATATTCCATTTTCTGATTCACTCCCCAAATCCACAACAGCCAGGGCTGGGCCAGACTAGTGCCATGAGCCAGGAATTCAGTCCAGGTCTTCTGTGTGGAAGTAAGAAATCTGAGTACTTGAGCCATCACTGCTTCCCAGGGTGCACATTGGCAGGAAGCTAGAAATTGAGCTGGGACTCCAAGCCCTGCACTCTGATATGAGATGAAGTGACACAAGTGGCATTTTGGCTGCTACACCAAATGACCAGCCCCTGCCTAGAATATTCCTATGTCACATCTCCCTCCTCACCTCTTTCAGGACATTAAAAGTAGGTCACTACTAAGTAGACTCTTTTAGGAAAGGTTTTCCTTAAGCCCTGTCTAAAATAGCATGCCATTTCTCTCCCATCTGTATTCCCTCTCCCACTGTGTATTATCCATTTTTAAAAGCTTGTGCACTGTAATGAGCTATAACATAGGTGCAAAAAAGTGCACCCCTCATGGATGGACAGCTGATTAGCTTAGCAAAGTGAACACAGCTACGCAGCCACCCAGGCATGATGTGGGAGAAGCCATCCCACATCATGCAGGCAGCAGACGCCCCCAGTCTCATGCCCTAGCCAATGTCCTCACTTCCATCACTGTGGATAAATTTTGCCCTTATTCTTTTAAAAATTATCTACATAGAATCATGTAGCATGTATTCATCCTGGCTGACTTCCTTCACTCTGTATTTTCATTACTGCTCGCATCTGTTGTGTGGTGGGACATTATTCTGGCCTCACAGTGCAAGTTAGGTTGTGTTCTGTTTTACTGTGGTCTCCAAGGGCATGTGTTCTTATGTTTTCTCCTGGGCAGGTATACAACTTTAATTATCCTAAAAAATAGATATAATACTATATACATTTTCCATATTTCCTCCTGTGCATGGGTTTTGGAAACTTTGTTTTTGTAGGAATTTGTCCATAATCCCATCTGTGTTTTGAAATTTACTGTTGTAAAGGTGTTCCAGATATCCTTTCATTTTCTGTTTAATAATGCAATAATCTTTAGGGATCTAGCTTTCCGTTACATATATTTGTAATTTTTTGCCTCCTTTCTTTGGTATTTGCTCTACTTTTCCTACCTTTTTAACCAAATATTTAGCTCGTTGATTTTATTTTTTCTTCCCTTCAAACATACAAGGATACTTTGAAAAGTTCATGGAAAATGCTGTACATAGAAAAAACTATGCATAGATCTCAAAATTTTTGCATGGAAATAAATACAATCTATTCTAATTCAATTTCTTCTTCGGTTAATGCCTTACTAAGTGCAGATTGTTGCCTATAGTTTCAAGAATTTTTGCTGGCATTGATTTCTAACTTAATACCACTGTGATCCTTATACAGTGAATGATTTCAGCATCTTATTTATGAGAAGTTTTGCTTAATGGCTTAGCATGTGTTTACTTTTGGCAAATAAGTGATGACTACCTGAAATAAATGTATATCCTACAGTAAACTCACATATGTTAGTCACATAAACTTTGTTACCATATCCATCAAATCTGACTGATTTTTTGTATCAGCTATTATTATCAGGTATGGGCTGAGGTATTTTCTATTTTCTCACTGAGATCGTGACTTGAAATATATTTTATTATAGTTCTGCCCATTTTTGGTTTACCATGGCAATCCTGTGTTTGGGGTTCATTTATGCTTTTGAGATAATTTGACAGGGGCCATTTTTTGTAGGCTTACTCCTTTTATGACTGTGATGTATCCATTTTTATCTCTAGTCATGTTTCTAACTTTAAGACTATTTTGTCTTATAATGACCAGCTTTCTTGGGTAATCCTCCCATAAAAATCCTTTTCTATCCTTCATGTTCAACCTATTTGTATGATTTTAAGGCACATCTCTTCTAAGAGCAGATACTGTAGTTTTTTTCATCAAGATTGACACTTCTGACTAACTTTGTGATTCATTCATATTTATTATGAATAGTTCTATATTTACCATCTATTTACTTTAGGTTTTTCAGATACTGTTTTTGTGTTCCTTTGCTCTTACTCTGTCTTCATTTTGACCTGGAAAGTATTTTTGATCATTCCTTTTCCACTTATCTGATTAACTGTACATTCTTTTATAATGTGTGTGCTTGACTTATAACATGTATTATTATTTTCACCATCACATCTTACATCATGTTTGTTATAGATTTTTATTGCATATGTTTTCCACCCCACAAGATATAATTATTGCATTACTATTATTTTTACTACAGTTGATAGCCACATACTTTTAGCTACATAGTCCCTTTAGTCCAGTGTACCAATGTCTTGAATTGGATTTCCTGGAAATAGACTGTAAGGCAGAGTTTCATGTAGAAAGTTTGGAAGGATCCCAAGAAGTGTCCCAGTAAGGAAGAGAGGAAGTTGTGTTTGAGCAAGTGTAGAAGCAGACCCATAGCTGCACTACAACCGAGGCCTCAGAGTCATCCTTTCCAGACCAGCGGTGGCCTTGGACAGTGTTCATGAACTGGCTCAAGGTGGCTGGATTTTGGATATCCCCATTGACCTGTCATCTGAAGGAGGAGATAGATTTGGTTGAGGCAGTTCCCCAGGTCGTAGTAGATCACAGAGAGGGCACCACTGTGAAGTGACAGCAGGAGCCAGCAGATAAGTAGGTGCTTTGGCCAGGACATGCAGATCTGGCAGGACAAACAATGCTCCTGTCCTCCCATCGAGCCACTCATCCCACTTGTTCCCAACAGTTCGTTCTATTTTAGGACACTTTCTGAAGGATTCAGGCTGGGTTTCGTTTCCTGGAGGAGCTCTAAGATATGTGTTAATGAGATGAAAGAAGACCCTGCTGCAACATACGATCTTGAGGCCACAGTTAACAGCCCCCTTCACTAGCACCCATTTGTGCTCCACCTCCATAGCTAGCTTCTCTGCTGGACAAGGCAGCTTGCGTGAGAGATTCAACACTGTCCGTGTTTCATTAAAAGTGGTTATGGAAGCACTGAGATACAATCTTGCAGATCATGGAAACACTGAACACATAGAACACATGCTTTCCTGTTTCCTACGTGCAGCATCACCCATTGGTCTCCTAGAGGCCGTCGCCAATTACTCTGCCAGCACACCAACACCTTTCTTTAGCCTCTAGGCTCTTGGCACAGGGACCTTGAAGTGCTTAAATTTCCACTACCAGATTCCGAATCAATTTCATGGTGGACGTGTTTTCCTCTGGGGAACAACGGTCTCTAGATCTGCACAGCATGGAGCTACAGGGATTGGGAAGCGCAGATTCTGCATGCGTATCACAAATAGGGACATTTGTCCTTCTTTGCTTTGGTCCCTGGATCCATGCAGTCTCTCACTGGGAAGGAATTACTATGAAGTTGCTGTTAAAATTTAGGACGTGTCATGTTTAGAAAGGTGCAATCTCATCTCTGCAGCTTATTAGCTCCTGATCAGTACTTCAACTAATCTTCAAAAAGAATTCCTCTCTTCTGTATAGGACGTTTTTATGACATTTTTGTGGCATGACTAGCAACCGGACTTGCACATTGCATGATAATATGCTACTACTAATATGTAGTTTCACCTCTGGTTATGCCTCTTTCCATACACGGGTGACTCTTCATGCTGCCCAGAGCTGTCTTTTACCCCTAGCTGAGAAGCAGTGTACTGGCACAGGAGCCCACCTGTGATTCACACTCAAATGACAAAACATATCATCCATGAGCCACATGTAGACTTTTCCCTTCTCTGGCAACTGGTCCTAAGGGGGCATAAATGGGATCTGCGGGAGAAGTGCCAGTCCAGCAGAGCTAGGGCCCAGAGACATCTTCTCCTGCAGTAAACCTTGTTCTCTGACCCTATTCATGTCTGACCCAGCTGCACCAAGCCATCTTACAATGAATAACTGAAGTAGTGATGTGGCAGGTCTAATAAACCTCAGCTTATGGTGGGGTGGGTCCCTGCATTGGCATTATGGCTTGGAATCACATGGTCCGATGTTCCATCTTCACAAAGTCCAAGTGGTATGTCTAGAGCTGCTTTTCAGTTGACTTATGGTTTCTCTGTGTTGCAGATATCAAAGCTGCACTGTAGAAGCTAGGGCCTAGGGCTGGTGCAATGGCGCACTTGGTCAATCTTCCACCTGCGGTGCAGGCATTCCATATGGGCGCCGGGTTCTAGTTCTGGTTGCTCCTCTTCCAGTCCAGCTCTCTGCTGTGGCCCAGGAGGGCAGTGGAGGATGGCCCAAGTGCTTGGGCCCTGCACCTGCATGGGAGACCAGGAGGAAGCACCTGGCTCCTGGCTTTGGATCGGCACAGTGCCGACCGTGGCAGCCATTTGGCGGGTGAACCAATGGAAGGAAGACCTTTCTCTCTGTCTGTCTCTCTCACTATCTATATCTCTACCTGTCAAGAAAAAAAAAAGAAGCTAGGGTCCACATTTGGATCTTTTCCTGAGACTTAGTACATAGTGGCTTTCCTACCATCGGGTCCACCTTATGGCCCAATCACTGAGATGCTTGCATTTCTACTGAATCTGATGCAGACCTCTGTCATGTTCTGCATAAGACACAAAGCTGTAAACCTCATTAGCTACTGCACAAAGGGATCTGAGCAGTACTCACAAAGGCAGAGCATGCTGCCTCCACAATCCAAGAAGCTGGCCATGTTGTACATCTTTCTCATTGCTGGGAACATGAAATACTTTTTCTACCATGCAATAGTGTATTTGAAGAACATGACCTGATGTACTGAAGACTTTTAATAACCATAACATAAAGATGAGCCCCTGAAATATCATAGAATTCATCTCTCATAATCTGGAAAATGATTATCTCACCAGGTCTCCAACCTATACACTTACACAGTATTGATTCTCATCTAGCCCAATGAGCAAAATCAGTTCAGTGGTTCTCAAACGTTTTGTCTCAGGTTTCTCTTACACTCTTAAAAATCACTGAAGAAACTTTTTCTTGCATGGGTCATGTCTATTCTAATTTAGCCATTTGAGAAATTAAGACTTTGAAAAATTTTAAGTTTGTATCTCTTTAACACTAATAATAGATCTGCTACATTTTAATATAAATAATACCATTTTTTAAAAAAAAGCTATATGTTAAAAAACCAAAAATTAGTAAGTAGAGTGGTACTGGGTTGAATTTTTATAAATATTCTACTGCATGGGCTAATAGAAGACAGTTGGATTTGCATATCTGTTTCTACAATCTAAGGTAATATGTTGTTGTAGCCAAAGTATGTGAAGAAAACCAAGCCTAGCAGAGATATGTAGTTGGAAAAAGGTGATATTATGTCAATAGGCTTTTTAATAATTTGAATTTATTGCTGGCAAAAAATAAAAATTAGTATTATAATAATAAGTTTCTTATTAAAATAAAGTAATAATGAATTTCTTAAAATTTAGTAGATTTGTGGAATATGGAAACATACTAATGATTTGTTTTTTTGGTTGGTTACACCAAAAACTATGGGTGAGGGTGGACATCTGGCCCAGCAGTGAAAGTGCAGGTCCCATGTTCCATATCAGAGTGCCTGGGTTTCAGTTCCAGTTCTAGTCCCTAATTTCAGCTTTCTGCTAAAGGAAACCCTGGGAGGCGATACTGAAGTTTCCAGTGGTTTGGGTTCCGCCCACCCACACGGGGCACCTGGATCCCAGCTTCATCCCCTACCTAGCTCTAGCTCCAGCCCAACCCCAGCTGTCGCAGACTTCTGAGAAGTGAACCAGCAGATGGAAGCTCTCTGTCCATCTCGGTATTTGTGTGTATCTCTCTATTAAGCAGAAAATAAAGACTCTACAGGTGTGTCTTGAACTTTGAACAGATTGCTAACCTATATATGATTTTATAGTACCATGATTTTAACCATCTAGAAAATACCCACTCTCTGTGTTACTCATATTTTCAAATACTAACGCTGTTTATTATACAATATTAAAAATCACACTTGTTGATTTCAACTTCACGATGGAAATGTAGAATTTCCAAATTCCCAATTTTTTTTGAAACACTGGATACTGTCAGTTATCTTCCATTGAACTGACAGATTCATTGCTTTATTTATTTATTTATTTATTTATTTATTTTTTTGGCAGGCAGAGTGGACAGTGAGAGAGTCAGAGAGAAAGGTCTTCCTTTTTCCGTTGGTTCACCCACCAATGGCTGCTGCGGCCAGCACGCTGCGGCTGGCGCACCGCGCTGATCCGAAGCCAGGAGCCAGGTGCTTCTCCTGGTCTCCCATGCTGGTGCAGGGCCCTAGGATCTGGGCCATCCTCCACTGCCTTCCCGGGCCACAGCAGAGAGCTGGACTGGAAGAGGAGCAACCGGGACAGAATCTGGCTCCCCAACCGGAACTAGAACCCCATGTGCCGGTGCAACAGGCAGAGGATTAGCCTATTGAGCCGCGGGGCTGGCCCGTTGCTTTCATTTTTAAGAAAACATCTGCCAGCTACTCAACTATGAATAACCACAATTCCACTATCAGTAGCCCTTTGAGGTTAAAAAACAAAGTGTTTCCTGAAATAAAAATGGCTAGTTTAGCTCACAACTCAATCTAACAAAAGTTTTTCTTTAAATAGTATCACAGTTTAGTATCAGCAGAAGTGCTTTATGTGTATTTCCCATTTTATCACAAAGAATATTAAAAAGATGTACTCGAGGGTAAATTTTAATAATTTTTAATGGTTCACCAAGGGCATTTTAAGTCTTTATTTTTAACTAACTCATGATAATGGGCAATGCATTCACCACTAGTGCAGTTCAGTGCTACTTTTTACCTGCTAAAGAACTGGAGGTTTTATCCAACATTGTTTTTACCACATCAGTGCAAACATCAACTCGATCTATGAAAATAATTTGGACCTCGTCCATCTCTTCATAGTGTTTCAGAGAACCCCAAGGTCCTCAGATCACCTTTGGAGAAATCACAATGTAACGGATCCCTGGGACATTCTACACACTGCATAAAAGCATTGGGGACCTCCACATTCATTATGATGGAATTCCAAAGGCTTAGCAGAACTGCAAATGAAGAGCTAAACTGACTCTGACTCTTTTTTCTGAAATAGATGGAAGTCAGTACTCCATTGCCATGGCTTTATGCTTCATACTGATGGCATTGTTGATCTGTTCTGAGAAAGGTCGCACATACAGCACAGCAGTTGGAACCAATGTCAGTGTTTCATTGTGTACCATTGCCCACTGCCATATACCAGTCTAGACATGTGTCAAAAATGTGGGTATGCCAGAAACCACCAGCCCTGTCATTGAATATTTCTGGATGGAGTAGTGATTGATAGCTCTTCCATACAGAACAAGAATCTGATGTGAGGGATCTGCCAATTACCAGGGATGGATTATAATTCTTGAAGGGTCTGAGAAAGAAACCTTTGGACTGGGTCTGTGGACCCAGTGGTTACTCTGTGAGCCAAATATTTATGTATTACCGTGCTATCATGTGCCTTAATTCTATTGGGTGGACTATGGTTTCAATTTTAACTTTGATTCTGAATCCAGCAGTCCTGAAAAGTTCTCAACATTTCTCTTTACCAAGTGCACAGTCATTTGAGTTAAGTGGCCATGCATCCCTTTGGAAAAGGACTTGGGAGATTACTACTTCATCATCTCATACTTCCCCCTCTGAGAGATTATCTTATCTCTCAATGAAAAACCTGCAATCAAAGGACTGAGAATCAGTTGAGGTCCAGAATCTTGGCCAGACAAGGAAATTTGGTGGTGGTGGGTTGTCAGCAGAGAGCAAGAAACCTGCCTTTAGCCACCTGATCATCCATACTTGATTCCTTTCCATTGTATAAATCAAGGCACAGGTTTGAGAGTTGTCCATTCATTCACTCTTATCCACAGGAATTCCATATTTTATTCACTACTCCATTGTTTTCCAATTTCGACCTCCATATGCTTGCTCATCCTATCTTCCTGCTCATTGCTGTAGATACCACACTGTGGTATCTAGAGATTAGATATTCTATCATTGGCATGTTTATCAGGATCTCAGTTCTGTAGTGTAACCGGCTCTGAAATATTCTACCAGCTGCCCTGCAGAGGACAGCTACTAGTGAGCTTTTCAGCAATAGTGAGGTCCCTTCCCACAGCACAGTTGTCCTTTTCTGGTAAAAGGAGGATCAGAGCCTCCAATGCATGGCTTATTTCCCTCTGGTGGGTTTTCCAGCCTCACAGAGATACTTTCTCAAGCATGCCCAGTACATTCACACGTTAAATTCCTTCCTCCCTCATCTCCATGGCAATTTTGGAATTTCTGCCTCGCTTCGTGTGTGCCACATACCTTTCCAAGCTTCTAAAAACCTTCCTGCCAGCTGTTAACACCACTTTCTAGGATATATACCAGGACTGGAAATCTTGTATCACAGTGGAATATTTCCTTATCAGTCACTGCAACATGCAAATGCACATTCCGTCAACCTGTGTCAAGGACTTTGAGGACTCAAGTGTGTGTGCCCCCACTCACTGCCAGTCCCCTGGGAGACCTGGAAGAAGCTCCAGGCTCCTGGTTTCAGACTGGCCTAGCCCTAGCTGTTGCAAGTATTAGTTGAGTAAACCAACAGATAGAAAATCTCTCTTTTCTTTCTCTGATACTCTGCATTTCAAATAAATAAATATTTGCAAAGTAAAAGAAAACTCCAGGTGAAGGAAATATGCACATAATTTAAGGAAGTTGGCTTGGAAACATATAAATGGTAGAAAATTAAATAGCTCATATAAAATTTTGAATAAGATATTATGATTTTAATATATACAAGCTAAGTTGATAATGTAATACTATACTCAGGGGAAATCACAATAGACAAAAGTTAGTAATGTGTAGGTGAAACGAATTGTTTGCTTTAAATCTGATAACATGTAAGTAAATATTCGTTTTGAGTTTTTTTCCAGAGATTATTTCCTGTTGATTGACACTCCATATTATACACTATAAGTATATTTTATTTTACACATAGTAGGATCTTTCATCATCCTAAGGAAAGTTCCAGTGGTTCTTTTCCTATATGTATATATAGCAGTCAGCTGCTCATCTGTCATTTAGAACATCCTGTAGTCTTTAACCTTTACTGCTATTTCACTCTGTTCAATTAATATGCCCAGTCATACATTAGAAATATGTTAAAACTTGAATTAAATGTCTTGGATGAAAGCTTATAATACCACATCATTTTCTATGGAAGACTTTAATTAATTGAGGTCTGAAAATACTAAATGACTATAAGCATTTCTATGCTATTAAAATCCTCCTGTTTTAAAAATTAGAAAGAGGTATAGTTTGAGACAGTGATAATAGTTATTAGATACTGGATTCTTAACTATATTCCAGACATATAATTAAGCATATCTCATAATTATTTGTCCATTTTTCTACTGATATTATTGTACTAATATTATGAGCCAAAAAATGTCATAGATTCAAGTAGGAAGAAGAGTGGATGAGAAAATTAGACCAGTAGTTATAATGAGGAATGGTCAGTGCTATAACAAGGCAGTGTCAGGATAAAGAATAACATACCAGGGACATCAAGTCTTGTTGAAAAAATTGTGGAAGTTAGGGAATACACAGTATGAAGCTGAAACATGAAGGTTGAGAAGGAATCGAATAACGAAAGAGGAAGAAGGGTGTTCATGTTATTCCAGGTTCCTGGCACTGCATGGGGACATATTTGCAAAGGCACAACAATATAGAATCCCAGTGGAAGTAGCTAATTGTCACCCTGGGTGCATGGCTTTTGTGGCTTCCTTTTCTGCTAAGCGGTAAACACCATGATGACAGGCAGCATACGAAGTGCTTCAAGATGTTCATGGAAAGTGGAATTGAAAGATGCTTATTATGGTGCCAATAGTCCTGGTTTATATTATTGTGTTTGTTTATCCTGGTGCCAAAACTGAAACTCATAGATAGCTTTCACAAAATATGCATTTTCTATGAACCTCACATGCATGGATTTAATAATTTTTGTGACAAATAAACTTTGTTTTAATTCTATTTTCCATGAACTTTTTGGCATTCCTTCATGCCTTGTTTTGGTTCCTCTTGCCTTGGCACATTGTAGTCAAGGACACATTCATGCTAATCTTCATGAAAAGCAACCTTTTGTAGGTGAGAAAACTAAGACTCAGCATTTAAAATCTTACACAGGATCATAGAGACTGCATATAATGAAATGAACTGAAGAACTCAAATGTCCAGAGAGTATTTCACTCCATTTCTCTACTCTACTAGCTGGGCTATCAAAAAAAAATCTGAGACAGAGACGTGCATGACTTGTGGAAGATCAAATATGAACATTGGCTACTATCTCATTAGAGATTTATTTTTTTACTTATTAAATCCGGGCAGTAAAAGATAGCCAATGTTTAAATCTCCAGCCAAACTCATAAAATTAATTGGCATCTCCTTCCTGTCAATCTAGTGTACAACATCTACCCCCTTCTCCATCCTGACTCCTTCTTCCCTGATGTCTTTTATGTTATTCTCTCTTGCTGTTACTTTAGTTTTTGTATTACTAAGCGTCCTGCTTCTTTGAGTCTATTTAACATTTTAAAAACTCACTTGACTGGCAGCATATGCTCATATACCTTCAATATCACTGGGCTAAGAATGAATGATTCCTAAGAAAGAAACAGCTGCTCAAGATTATTAACTGCTCTAGAATGAACTGAGAAACCTTCCTTGGGAACACCATCTCTAAGGAAGAAAGAACATCATCACCTGGACATCAAGCTAATGAGATGAATAAACCACATATTCATAATAAAGTTCTAGTGTTAATCCAAGTCTCACCCAGTGTCTTCATCCCTTGGAAGTTCAACTGATTTCATGCTCCACTATTCTCATGCAAGCCAACATTACTCATTGGAGGGAAAGTTTAAATATAGACCTCTGCAAAAACAAAGTCCAACAGACTGGCAATTTTTGTCATCCTGTTAACAACTGGTCAGACGAGGAGGACCTTATGCTCTCTAATGTTTGGTCTTGTTAAATGGGAAATCGGCAGAAGCTGTGATCACTTCTCTAATATCTTCAGCAAATCAGGGCCCTGGAAAGTATGCTGACAGGCGTGTAGGACCTCTACCAAGGAGCCGTCTAGTCCTCACGTTAGCAGCTACTGTGCCAGCAAGTGGGTCCCAGACTAGTGGGCCCATAGATAAACTTTGTTTTTTCTTACCATGTTTTTACATGGTTCCAGAAAACTTTGAATGCTGACTTTGTACAATAATCTTGAACATCTATCTTCAACCACAACAGAGCTTGCTGTCGTCAAATCAGGTCAGTACCATCATGGTTGTCTATTCCCCTTCATGTCAACATCAAGTAAAAGTACCAGGAATTACACTTTTTCTTAGGTACCACCAAAAATGAAGTGACATTCTCTAAGGTTTTTTTCATGAAATAAGTGTTTACTTTTTAGTGAGTGAAAAGTTACAGACGATAGGGTAATAGTCTCCGAAGCTAGCAACTGCCTCTTTTGAGATAGTTCTGTACAATTGCCAAAGCTAGTCATAGTCAGTAACATTAATCCTTTAATATTTTTCATTAGGCTTAAAATAGGCCTATTCTGTCATGAGTGCACAAATTTTTTTTCTATTGGGCAGTTGAGAAATTCCATAAAATTTGCACTAAAATTTGCAGAACATTGAAAAGAACGTTTTAGTTTTCAGTTGAAAAACTAAAGAGCAAATGACATTTATGAGCTGTGGGATCACGACTGGTTGCTCACTTGGCAATGCTCACCTTCTAGAGGAAATGTGTGTGAACTGGGCACTGGCTCGCAATTGAAGAGAAAAACAATCTGCTTGGACTGTAATGGGAAAAAAAACTAAACCGGCAATTTCTTTCTGCAAAGCTCATCTCATTACCTGGCCTTCTGAGGCAGAAAACTAGATGGAAGTGAATGCTACGAGGCTTAGCACAAAGTGGGGCTGTGGAATGTTGTGTATTATGACAAGAAAATCTGGGAATATTGCAGAAATCAAAATGCTCTTAATGGTGCAATAAAAAAAATCTATAAAACACCGCAGTGTAAAAATAAGCTGTCTCACATTAACTGGATGCAATGATGCCAAATGTGGAACCCTGACAGCCTAGGTGAGTCTAAGAAAATTTTTTAAAAAATAGAAATAAAGAGATAATTCATCTGAGAGTCATAGTTTGAACTTGAAGCAAATACATAAACGTTAACTTGAGTGTGAAGAATTATAGATTGATTTGTTATTTTTGGAACAAAAATATTTGAAACCTTCTTTGCTTGAAGTGTGTGTGTATATCTGTGAGTTATGTTATTTCCACAACAGTAAGCTGTGTGGAATAGCAGGCAGGTAACATAAAAAATAAAACAGAAGAAATGCATTTTTATCCAGGGTTTCATTTAAATATTAACTTATTTGCAGTGTTGGCTTTCTCTCTCTGACACCTAATGGGCTGTTTAATCTTCAGATGATTTTCATGGTGGTGAAATAAGTGTTCGCAGGCAAAGTGCTTGACAACCAAACTCTGCTGCGAGCAAGTGCTGAGCACCAGCTACTCATAAAGGCCCTGAGTTCACCTGGGGCCCTGTGGAGAGAGTGCAGGCTGACCCTAGATTCCCATCATGTGATCTGACTTACACTGGTCCTTATAAGGTGATAGCTAGAGCCGCTATGAGTCACTAAACATATTCACTTACTGTGCAGCTTAATCAAGAGCAGGTTTGGTCTGAACAAAGAAACATCAAACAGTAAAGAAGAAAACGAAGTGAGAAAAAAAAATCAAAAATTCAACTAGTAAATATGACAGGTGCAGAATTTTATGTAATGAAGTGGGAAGAGGCCCAAGGTGGAAGAAATCAATGATCAGTTACAAAATTATGGCTTACCACTGGAAAGTAGAACTGTCCATTTATTATTATGGCAATGTGAATAGGGCTTTGCATGAAACATTCTTCCAGAAAATAAAACATCAGGGATAAACAGTCATAACCATCAAGCAAAGCTCATTCCAAGGCATAAGTAATGCCTCAAACAAAAATAACTCAATAATTTGTTGTCACATCACATATAAACTTTGTAATGATAAAAATTGGTTATTACTACTTGAAGTGAGGCTTTTCCTTTCCTTGTTTCATGATATCTCCGAAATACTGAAGTGTGCCAGAAAAAAATTATTTTGACAATTGGCACAGGACACATATAAATGTTAGTCTGAGATAATTCTAGATAGCTGGGCTAAATAAAACCTATATTGCCTAGGAGCATAGCTGTGAGAACAAAATTATGTAATGAGATCCTATGCGTTCCCTGCCACCTTTGATAGAGTCAAGCAATTCTTAGAAATTTCATGAATCCCTTTTCAAAAGAATTTTTCTTGGCCGATGATTCATTTAGCTTTAAGACCAAACACCAAAAGTGTGTTTGTCTTCAAAGGTCTCACAGTAGAAAGTTTAGATTAAGTCACGGATAAAATATCCATTTGTTATATCTCTAAGCACTGTAAATTGAATTTCATCACATAGCACTTTCTAATATAGAGGAAATAAACAAGCTGTTATGGAGTAATTGGGGAGAAGTTTTTGGTTTCAAGTGATTGGTCAGGAATGCATGGCTGACAAAACTGGAATTAACTCTGAATTTGGAGAATGAGAGAACAATTATGCGGCAAGACAAATAAAAGCATCTCTTAGGAGGAGAAACTTCAAGTGAAAAGACCCTGGAGTGGGCAGGAATCTTGTCCTTTTGAAGTGAGAGTGAGGGATTCCTGTCCCCAGACTGGAAGGAGCCCGTTGGAAAGTGGGCAGTGCTTGGGTGAGCTGGGGAGGCAGACAGCGGCAGGCGTGGGTTATCAGTAGGGAGCAGCGTGATCTCATTTACGCCTCACGAGCACACACACGCACAAATGCCAGGACAAGTATACTTAATGACTTTTCACAGAGTGACCACGGGGGAAAGCATCGCCTAAAATAGACCTCCAGCAACACCCCAGAGAATGTCTTCTTTCTCCTGTCCAGATGCAAGCTTTGTGCATCCATTACACTGCCATTTACTGTACACCCTTCTTGATTCTCCCTACAATATTAACACAGAGAAATGGACAAAGGTGCCTCAAACTGTTCATGGGAGAGGAGAATTAAAGGTAATGTGCATCTTCCATGAACTCTTTTAAAATATAATTTACTTTTTATTAATGTAAAGATAACAGATTTCATGTAGTTCATGATATGATTCTAGGAGTAGGATACCTCCCTCCCACCCCTTTCCTTTACTTTATATTTTTGCTGTAACATATTTATAATTTACTTTATAGTCACAGGGTTATTATTGCTCTGTTAAAAATGAAGAAAGAGTTCAACAAGTAAAAAGTAGAAAGACAGCAGGAATATAGACAAGGGCTATAAATAATAATCAAATACCAAGATGTCCATTGCACTCATACCCATTAAATTTTTTTTTGGGTAACTATAAGCTACCACAAATCACAGAAAACATGTGATGTTTGTCTTTTGGGGGTCTAGTTTATTTCACTAAGCATAATGGTCACCAGTTGCATCTGTTTTGTTGCAACAGACAGGATTTTGTCTTTTTTATGGCTGAGTGGTATTCCATCGTGTGTATGTAACACATTTTCTTTACCCATTTATCAGCTGATGGACATTTAGGTTGATTCCATATCTTAGCTATCATGAATTGAGCTGCTGTATACAGAGGGGCATTTAAATCAGTAAAATCACTTAGGATCTCTTCCTTCATCTCTTGCTTCCTTTCTTCAATACTGTATTTGTGAAATTTGCTCATTTTGCTGTCTTGGATTTGGTGTACATTCACTGCTGGAGAGAAACAAGGCAGAGCTGCAGCTCTTGGAAGGGTCTGGTAGGTCTTATTGTAGGGTACTCCCAGGAAAGACCCTAACCCAGCTAGGGACATTCACCAAGCACCCTACTTCGACTCATTACCATGTGTCTGAGGAAAGCACTGCATAATCTGTGGACCACTTCCAAGTACAAAGAAGGAAAATCGCAGGGCAAGATTAGCCCCCCTGTCCAGACTTTAGTCTGTGACCAGATGATGGCCCGGTTTCTTTATTCTCTTTTTAACTTTCTAAGCTTTCAGACAGGTATGGATACAAGGGCACTTCAGAGCATTCACAGGAAAATGGAATTAAACTATTAGTTTATTTGGGTGCAAATACATTTTTAAATCCATGCAATGTGGCATAGCGGGTAAAGCCAAGCTCTGCAGTGCTGGCATCCCATGTGGGCTCCAGTTTGAGTCCCAGCTGCTCCACTTCCAATCCGGTGCCCTGCTAATGTGCCTGGGAAAACAACAAAAGATGGCCTAAGTTCTTGGGCCCCTGCACCCACGTAGGAAACCCAAAAGAAACTCCCGCATCCTGGCTTCAGTCTGGCTCAGCCTTGGCCATTATGCCCTTTCGGGGAGTGAGCCAGTAGATGGAAGATCTCTCTCTCTCTCTCTTTCCCTCTGTCTCTCCCTCTTCCCCCAACCCTGTAACTCTGCCTTTCAAATAAATAAAATAAATCTTTAAAAAAATCCTTGCAATGTGAAGGATCTTAAAACAGTGTGCGCATGATGTATTACAAAATATGTAATATGAAAACACTGTGTATTTTAAATTTTTTGCACCAAATAAGGTTATCTTTTGATTCCATTTCCGTATGCTTTTTTGCAGTGCCCATGTATATGTGCCTTGTATGCATATGTATATATGCATATGTGTATGCAGGGATGCATATACAACAGGCCTAGTTGTCTTTATTGGTAGGATTGGCCTAAATACTGAGTTCCTATTACCCTAAGTAAAGACTTCTAATTTATCTTTTTAAAAGATTCCCAACTACTTGTATGAGAACAGATTTAAGCAGTAAGATTGGGAGACAGGGTACAAATGCATCAATATTGCTATTGTCTGTGAAGCAGATGAAAATGTGTTGGCTGTGTATGGTATCTTTGGAAATAAGATTATTTTTTTCTTTTAAGTAGAAATCTCCAGATTTGTCACTTGTCAGGATGTGTGGGATGTGGGAAATGCAGACAGAGAGACTGATAACCAAGGAAAAATTGTTTCCAGGGTCAGCTGTTCCTATCCCATTGTTACTGGGTATCCTAGTCAAATGAGATTTTCTTCTGTGTTGTTGACTGACATTAGATTTAAAAATATAGGCCTTTGGAAATATGTTTATGAATATGATAAAAAAGCAAAATGTCAAATATCACAAATAGATAGTCAAAGAAACTGTGTAATCTTTTCTTTTTTAAAATCCTGGCTATTAAATTCATGTTAGATATATACAAATATAGTGCAGGCAATGCATGCCACATGAAATCTGATGCCTAATAGAGTAGGAAAGCTAAAATCCAATCAAATCTGCATCCAGTTAAAGGATTTCCTCAAGAAATCCCATCTGGCTCAAACAAATGTCATCTTTGACTGATAAACTAATGTCTAATGAATTTCTGTGCTGAGTGAGTCATTGAATTCAACAGCCATTTGCTCCAGTGGAAATGAGTACCTTAAAGTTCATTGTTGGTGATAGAAATAAGACTATTCAAAACCAGGAAACTGCAGCAGAGTGCAGCCAAACAGGAGGCATTTTTATGAATGATGCATTTGTTAAAACTGAACTCTGAGTGTCTTTGAGAAAGTCGATATGTTTAAGATTAAAATCAAAAGTAGCATGTCTTAAAAGCAACAAGGAAAGGACCCAATGCAGGGAGGAAATACAAAGTTAAGTGAATATTTAGATTTGACTGATAGTTATTTGCAGATTTTTAGAATAGTTAACTTTATCAAATAGATTTGTAATGATGAATTCCTGGTACAAATAAGTGATACTTTTGATACACAGCTCTTGCATGTAGAGTGCATGATACACTGATTGATTTCAATATGTGTCAACACACGAATCAAATTATTAGCCATTTAAGAAAAGCCAGCCTGATTATAAGAGGGTAAGAAATGAAACAGGATGTATGAAGTGTACTTTGCTGTTTCACATCAATATTTAAAATGACAGTAACATCTAAAATAGGAAACATTTGTAAAGTTAATTTTGTACAAAAATATACCTTGAGGCTGGCGCTGTGGCATAAAAGGTAAAGCCACTGCCTGCAGTTCTGACATCCCATATGGGTGCTGGTTCACGTCCTGGCTGCTCCACTTCCAATCCAGCTCTCTGCTATGGCCTGGGAAAGCAGTGGAAGAGGGCCCAAGTCCTTGGGCCTCTGCACCCTCATGGAAGACCCAAAAGAAGCTCCAGGCTCCTGGCTTTGGATAGGTGCAGCTCTGACCATTGTGGCCAATTGTGGAATGAACCAGCAGATGGAAGACTTTCTCTCTCTCTCTCTCTCTCTCTCTCTCTCTCTCTCTCTCTCTCTGCCTCTCCATCTCTTTCTTTGTAACTCTGACTTTCAAATAAATACATGAATCTTTTTTTAAAAAAGTATACTTTACCCATAGGATTTGAAAATATGGGTGGACCTTGGAAGAAACACTATGGCTAATTTACAATTTTGGGATATATGTCTTTCAGAAACCATAAAAGTGCCATTGCACATTTTTCTATGTGTGCATGGAAGTAGTTGGCATGCAAATTTAATGACCATATATTCTCATAGTATAGGTGACCATGCCATTTTCAAATATTATTGCATGGTTCTAAATACAGAATTTAGTTTGAGATTTCATTTACATTAATTAAATAACTTGTTGCTTCAATAATCTTCATAGATATAATCCAATGATTAAGCCTAGCTCCTTACGTGGTCCTTCTAGGCAGCAAGCGGTAGAGGGCATGATTCATGGGGATGTATTAACAAAATGTGAAGAAGGTGGCAAACCAAGCATCCCCAGCAGCCAATGTGGTGTGGCCTCTTTCAGTTGTTTCCAAACCCCTTCTGCCTTCCACCTTCCCATCCATTCAGACGTCATGTCTCAGTTGTTGGTTCAGAAGATGTTATCACCGTGGATATTCAGTGTGTGCGTGGGCATGTGCAGAGGGAGACAGGGAGCAAAGAAGAGAAGAGAGAGAGACAGGGAAGGGAAGAAAGGCCAGAATGCAAAACCCACCTGCTACATACTATATTTGTTGGACTGAAGTGCCTTAATCGTGTTAAGTTTATTTAGCCTAATGTATGGCAGTTAATCTGGCTCCCCACCCTCAACAACTCTCATTCATATCATCTATAATTTACTCATCCATTTAATGTTGAGCTCTTAAAAGTATCTGAAGCTATATTCTAGAGGACTTTGATGCATTGGTCAAGTGATTCGTGTAACAGAAATGTAATCTTAAAATCGCACAGGCTTTTCTCCAAAAGTATTTTTTCCTTTTCTTCCCCAGAAAACCATATATTGTAGTCAACTGGAAGCCATTATACCATGCCTCCTTTTCTGTCTGATATCACCTTCCTCTTCTTCAGTGTTCCACTTCCTGTGTCACTCCCCCCTACTACAGTCTGATAGCTAGGAGATGCAGGTAACAAGGATTGGTCAGAGTTACAGGAAATAGCACAAAGGTCAGAGACAAGACAGCTGGAAGACTGAAGGTGGGGATGGTTATTCACTGGGAAGCCAGAGCAGGCTTTGAGCACTGAGAGAATGTGTTGGAAATGTCCTGTCTCAGGAAGAACACAGGTAGATGCAGTTGTGCATTTCATTGTCTTGAGCTCAGGTAGGACACAGAGATAAGAAAAGATCTAAAGCACAAAATGCTTAAAATAGACTTAAGCCAGACAAATGCAGAATGCCAACTTTAGAACGTCATAATCCAAGCAGACTTTTGGTGCCTGATGCTTCTTTAAGAAGTAAAACAGTGATCAGTTCTTGTGGGACAGCAGGTTAAGCCAGCCACTTGGGATGCCCACATCCCATGCCAGGGGATACCTGCTTCTGATCCAGCTTCCTGCTAATGTGCTTGGGAGGTAGCAGGTGATTGCTCAAGTATTTGGGTTCCTGCCACCAACAAGGGAGATCCAGATGGAGGTTCTCGTTCCTGGCTTTGGCCTGGTCCAGTCCCAGCTGTTGCAGCCATTTGGGAAGTAAACCACTAGGTGGAAGATCTCTGTTTCTCTCTGTGTTTCTCTGTGTTTCTCTCTCTCTCTCTTTCTCTCTCTCTCTCTCTCTCTCTCTCTCTCTCTCCTTCTCCCTCTCCCTTTCAAATAAATTAATTTTAAAGAGAAATAAAAGGAAGTAGCACAGTCAGTTCCACAATCACAAGTGAAGAAGCACAATATAAAAAGGCTCATCAAGGAACTATTTGGAATCAGATTTTTGTCAAATGGGATGAGGCGATGATGGTGACATAGTGCTAACAGAAAGCAAGCAGGTTTCCAAGTAGGTTACTCAGTGCGAGGCTTTTCTGGAAAGAAAAGCTGCATGTTTTGCATTCATGTACTCGTTCTCCACTTCAGTAGATATCTTTAGAGAGCCTACCATGTGCTGAGAACGTGTCTGCATACTGGGGAAACAGTGATGATCACAGGAGAAATAAGACCCTTTCCTTCATGAAGCTCCTTCTAGTGGGAGGTGAACCCGAGAGGAATGTGTCTATGCTAAGTTCTTCTCACACTGTATCTGGCCCTCTTTGTGACCCCCTCATTAAGCTGGTGAGTGACATGAAAGTCTGTGCTAGTCCCACGCTCACTCCATCTCCAGGGCCATCCCATAGAAGATTTTCAGTAATGTTTGCAGAACTGAATAACACACAGCCACTAAAACATTTCATAGGCTAAAATAAAATGCATTACCTGTTTCTCTTAAAAAAAGAAAAAAATTTAACCACATTTGGTAAGTTACAGTAAGTGATGCCAAGACAATGACACAAATATCTTCATTCTTGCTCATAAACTTCAGTTGAATAAACTCACACTCTATCGTTACGTCCTTCTCAACGTTTCCTCTTTCCTCTTTGCAATATTCCAACAGTTCCAACATTTCAGTTTATTCGTTAGGGCAAGAGTGGCGGTTTTCACACCACAGTGGCAGTCACTTGGGAAGCACAGGATCTCCGTGCTTGGTGTGATCACGAGTGATGGAAAGCTGTCTTTGTAAGAAATGCTTTGGGCCGGCACAGTGACTCAATAGGCTAATCCTCCGCCTGTAGCGCCCGCGCACCGGGTTCTAGTCCCGGTCGGGGCGTCGGATTCTGTCCCTGTTGCTCCTCTTCCAGTCCAGCTCTCTGCTGTGCGGGAGTGCTGTGGAGGATGGCCCAAGTCCTTGGGCCCTGCACCCGCATGGGAGACCAGGAAAAGCACCTGGCTTCTGGCTTTGGATCAGTGCAGTGCACCAGCCGCAGTGGCCATTAGGGGGGGAACCAAAGGTAAAGGAAGACCTTTCTCTCTGTCTCTCTCTCTCTCTGTCCACTCTGCCTGTCAAAAAAAAAAAAAAAAAAAAAAAGAAAAAGAAAGAAAAAAAAAAAAAAAGAAATACTTTGGCATATGGGGAGTAGACCGTGTCCCCTCTTCCAAGTTGTCTCTAGCCCCGTCTACAGAACCTGTGACTGTACTCTGTTACCTAACCAGGAAGAGTTAAAGTTGTCGGTAGAATTAAAATGGCTGATCAGCTGACTTTCAAATAAAGAGAGGACCTGGATTTCTCCCTGTGGGCCCAATATAATCCCAAGGTCTAGTAGAAGTGGAAGTGAGAGTAGAAAGTGGAGGAAGACAGGGTGAGAACAGGTGTGATATTATTGGCATCTGCAAAGCCAAGCAATGCAGATCTCTAGATCCTAGAAAAGGCAAGGGGGTGGGTTCCCTCCAGAGCCTCCAGAAAGGGAGGCAGCTTGCCAGCACCTTAATTTCAGACCAGGGAGATGATCTCTAGGTGAATGGAGAAGACTCAGTGCGTGGATCGTGGGGAGATGGAATTTTGATCTGTAGGTGAAAAAAAAAAAAAAAGAAAGGTGTATTCCTTTAAGCCACCAAATATGTGGCAAATGGTTTCAGCTCTAGAAAACATGGGTGAAGAGGGCATGAAAACCGGACTGTTCAGAGTTAGAGAGGAAGGCTTTCAAAGAATCTGTAACATGAGGATCATTACTTTGAATCTTTTTCCAAGTGCAGTCTGCAGCCATTGTAGGGTTTTAACCTGCAGTGTTTTATAAAGTAAACTCCGGGCAGGCGCTGTGGCGCAGTGGGTTAACGCCCTGGCCTGAAGCGCCGGCATCCCATATGGGCGCCGGTTCTAGACTGGCTGCTCCACTTCCTATCCAACTCTCTGCTGTGGCCTGGGAAAGCAGTGGAGGGTGGCCCTGGTCCTTGGGCCCTGCACCCGCATGGGAGACCAGGAGGAAGCTCCTGGCTCCTGGCTTCGGATCAGTGCAGTCCCGGCCATTGTGGCCATCTGGGGAGTGAGCCATTGCATGGAAGACTTCTCTCTCTCTGCCTCTCCTCTCTCTGTGTAACTCTGTCTTTCAAATAAATAAATAAATCTTTAAAAAAAATAAAGTAAACTCTATTCTGTAGAGGGCAGATACCAGGCCTCCCTGGAGGACAACATCTAACAAAAGCATGCATATAAGAGAGTGGTGGCCGAGAAAGTGAGGAGGAATAGGCATAGGAGAATATACAGGGAGGACAAGCCATATGTTACCATTAGCTATTTTGAGTGATGGCATGACAGATGATGTATGGGTTTTTTAATTTTTTTAAAAATTTCTTCTGTCTTACAAGTTTCTTTATTGAACATATTTTACGTGGTAATTTTTAAAAAAATGAAAATAAATGGCATAACATATGGGAAATAAATCAGTTACAGGTAGAAGATGTTACTTCTTATCCTGTAAAGAGAGAAGACAATGTATGAACCAAAAATGGAATAGAAAACAGAAACCATGGGAATATTTAGGTTTTATCTATTTACCTTCATCATGGCAGGTACAAACAGAAGGTAGGCACACAGATATTTTTATCACGCACCTGCAAATTCAGGCAAAGTTTTTCTTGACATGATTTCTGAAGTCGTTTTATTTTTACATGATTTATAAGAGAAGCTTTGTTTCATAACTATTTAAGAATTGCTCTTTTGTATAGTATGTTTTAAAGAATCGTATGTATTGAACTCAAAATGTTTGCATTCAACAAACAGGAAAATACAAAGAGACTCTGTTTTTAAAGTATATTCAAAGAACATTTCAAAGTATGCCACTGATGTTTTGCCTTGTTTCTCCTCTTTCTCTCATCCTAAGATGATTTTACATGCAAACACTTGAATTTTCTCAGACTCTTGAGTTGGCCATCAGGAAATCCAAAACGTTGGATGATTCATTTTTGACCTGGCATTTTGCATCATGTAGAGACAGCCCAGCATAAAACCAGGGGTGGCCAAATCATTGCTTTTCTGTCATGTTCTTTCTCTAATAAAGTAGTAGCACTGTCCAAACCGGCACCTTTCAGAAACCTGATTTCACAACAGAAGCCTCCTATTTCATGGTATGAAATCAAACAGCAGGTACAAGAGGCACTCTCTCAGTGCACACAGGTTAAATAGTTTTCTTAGGATAATAGTGCATTTTGTTCATAAGACAGACCACCCCGGGGTTCAGAATTAGAATGAGCCATTTAATAAAATATAGTCTCACCTGCTGGCTTAAGGATTGATACTACCGAAGATGGAATGGTATAGATCGGTCTACAAATTGGTTTCCTCTCTGGGCCCTCAAAAACACCGCTAAAATATGCCTTTTATTTTGTGACAATTGATAAACAAATAGCCAGGTTTGAATTGTAGTCAATCCGCGATATGAATACGAGCACATAGAGTTGGGCTGACTCAGAATTGGAGTGTTGCGGAGATACTTTTCACAGCTTGAACACACATAGAGCTCTGTGGCGAGAGCAGGCTCCCCGCAATCCACGCACTGAGTCAGTGGCGAGGGTGCAGCGCCATTTTGCAAGGAAAGACTCAGCAGGAGTGGTACAATCAAGCCAGCCTCAGTGAACCATCTCCTCTCCACCACGAGTGAAAACATAGTTGAATGGGGAACCTCTCACGGAGAGGAATTCTTAAATTTAAGCACTATAATTAATATCTTCTCAGAAGACGGTCATAATGATTTCTTTAAACTCAAGCAGAGTAGCCCAAAAGAACTCTTCACAAGTACAAATGAATTGTCAGGTTTTCCCACCACGGTGATAAGTACAACGCACAGGCTTCAGACGTGAGCATCTGTCCCTTGGAGATGGCAACTCTTTTATGAAGAAATCGAGAAGGAGGTAAACAGTGGATGCTACTAGAATTTTCCAGAAGTTACCCTGTCTGAAAGTCATGAGATTAGCCTCTGCCTAATCTCACAGTGAGTGCTGTGCTTACAGTAAGGGCATTAAGGTCTTTGTTGCCTACTGGTAGGCAGTTTTAGCCAGTAATGGCAAAATTTTCTGCTTATATTGAGTAACTCACCTGGATGGATTCCCAATATTTACCATAAAAACCTATAAAAAGAGCAGAGGATAATAAAATTTTAAAATTAGCACTTTCATCTGGGTTCTAAAAATAAAAATAAAAAAGTGATGACCCTGAAAAATCTTCCCATCAGAAGAGACACGGCATAGACAAAGTATGTTAAGTCACCTGTAGGATTGAAGCCCAGGTCTCCAGGCACCTCAGAGCTATAGATTCTTTGTAAGAGCACTGGGAGAATTCACTCTGAACAGGACTCAATATTCCCAAACCAAACAATTTGGGGATTACCAAAGAAAGACCCCAAATCTGAGAAGACATTTTAAGCTCTTTTCACTTCAAGCAGTGTAGACTCTTGGCTACTTGAAGCATAATTGAAATTCTTTCCCATTTCTGGACCAGACACGAAGAGATTCCTTGAATTTCCAAGAGAGGAAATTGCTTAATATTTCCTTTCCTTACATTTAACTGAAGAACAACTGTCTACTTTCGAACAGGGTAAGACTTCGACAGTTTTTCCCGATGTTTCAGTGGTAGCACCAGGGATCTGCTGTGTATATGGGCACATAGCTTGTACATAAATCGCAGTCCATCTAAGTATCTGTTAATCTAACATCCTATACCTAAGTCCACAACTGCCAGCATTCTTCCTCCTCACTCCAGATGCTACCTGTGGGAAATGGAATGATTATCCTCAAAGTCTCTCCTGATGGGAGTAAGGGTTACACTTGCTCCTATGACTTGCTGACACCCGCTGTGGCAGGGCACTCTCTTTGCCCCATGTCACAGTCAGAGTCTTAAACAGCACAACAACCAGAAGTTCAAGGTGACCAGCACTCTGTCAGCCCAGTCCTGAGGGAACAATTGGGGTTGTCCGTTGACACCTCATCTGTGATGGACGTGCTGTGAGCCTTTTGGGGTTCTTTGTGTGACAGAATCATCTAGCTTTTTGTGGTTGGTAGAACATCCTACCATTGGGAAGAACTGTCAAAGTCTTACCCTATTAGAAAGTGGGCAGTTATGGGGCTTGAGCTGTGGCATAACAGGTAAAGAAGAGGAAAGAGACCCCCAAAAACATTTTAAGAAAATATTGTCTAAGGCCGGCGCCGTGGCGTAGCGGGTAAAGCCACCACCTGCAGTGCTGGCACCCCATATGAGCACCGATTCTAGTCTCGGCTGCTTCTCTTCTGATCCAGCTCTGCTATGGCCTGAGAAAGCAGTGGAAGATGGTCTAAGTCCTTGGGCCCCTGCACTTGCGTGGGAGACCCGGAAGAAGCTCTTGGCTCCTGGCTTCAGATTGGTGCAGCTCAGGCCATTGCGGCCAATTGGGGAATGAACCAGCGAATGGAAGACCTTTCTCTCTCTCTCTCTCTCTCTCTCTCTCTCTCTCTCTGCCTCTCCTCTTGTGTAACTCTCCTCCTCTCTGAGTAACTCTGACTTTCAAATAAATAAATATTTTTTTAAAAGAAAGTAGGCAGTTCTTCTTCAGTTAAATGTAGGGAAAAGAAATATTAAGCAATTTCCTCTCTTGGAAATTCAAGGAATCTCTTCGTGTCTGGTCCAGATATGGGAAAGAATTTCAATTACGCTTCAAGTAACCAAGAGACTACACAGCTTGAAGTGAAAAGAGCTTAAAGTGTCCTCTCGGATTTTTTTTAAAAAGATTAATTTATTTACTTGAAAGGCAAAGTTACAGAGAGAGGGAGAGACAGAGTGAGATCTTCCATCCACCAGTTCACTCCCCAAATGGCCACAGCAGATGGAGATGGATCAGGCTGAAACCAGGAGCCAGGAACACCACCCAAGTGTGCCAGGTGAATGTCAGGGACCCAGATACTTGGGTCATCTTCTGCTGCTTTTGCCAGATGTTAGCAGGAAGCTGGACTGGAAGTAGAACAGCCAGGATGCAAACCAATGCTCTTATGAGATGTGGCATTGCAGGCAGTATCTTAAACACACTGCACCACAATGCTAGCCAGCTCTCTCAGACCTTACAGGCTTTGGGGCCATAAGTAAAGCTTTGGAAGTAACCTTTACTTGATATATTCAAATTGGAGAAAACCAGATAATTCCATTTCAGTTGATCAGTCTCTGCCATTCAATTCCATGTCTTTCACAAAGAGACATGTAGGATTATATTTTCATTTTTCTGTTTCCCAGCTCTCTTTCTGGGAATGTAATGAATGGAAAATCTCTGGATGCTGGGAGTGAGGCACACAGCTTTGGCCTTTGGGGGTCAGGCCAGAGACCCACGCTTTCCTATAGTTGGTCTGAAAATAGGGGAAAGAAAAAGTTTTTAGACCCCTTTCCCCAAACTGGTGATTGTGCCCTGCTTGTCATGCCTGCCAGAGCTGTGCTTTGGGGATAGCATTTGATTTTGCACGCATCTTGAGTGTCCATGAAGGAGTCTGTAATTCAGGTGGACCACCCAAGAGGAAGAGTGTGGAAGACAGAGTAATAGCACTTATGTTTTCCTTAGTAAGCATAACAGATTTGCAAAGTCTCATTTGCCTTCCTGAAGGTGTTTGCTTACAAGAAACTAAAGAAAAATCTCTCCAAACCCTGTAGGATTGTTTTCATTAGTGGTTTTTTTGGATCATTTTCATAGTTATTTTTGCCTTACTTTATTTTTAAACCTCAGTGATGGAGAAAAGAAGGAATACTTTGAAAAACTGAGAGACTAAGACGGTGATTTGTAGATGACACTATCCCTCTTTAGTCCAGTAAGGTGGTATGTCTGGTTAGAAACTTGTTATGGATTCTTTCAAATCATTCATGATGCAAACATCTATTGATGACATGTGTGTTGTAAAACCCTGTTGGTCATCTTCAAAGTAGACCGTGTTAATGGCATAAAGTGTTTGTTTTTCATAACGAGATTTTAATATGATATGGAATTTGGATGCACACTGGTCCAGATATATCCTTATCCAGAAACCTCCTGTGGGGTGAAATGCATTCCAATACGCTCGCTTTAGTTTTTAAGCATTTGACTTCTGTTGTACACTTTTCATTGTGTTTCTCTCAGTAAACAGGGATGAGAGTATTTGTCCCACCAGTGAGGCTGCCCTTTCCATCATCTGAAAAAACAGTAGAAATTAGGTGGATCTTCCCAGCATGAATCACGCAACCTTTCAAAATAAGCTTCTAAAATATCTACGATATATATTGAGTTTCATATTACATCGATCCATTGCCTTCAAATCTATAGTCATTTTAAGAGCCTGCTTCTGTAATAAACAATGTGCTTTGGGAAATTGGGAGAAATCTGTGCTTGGGTTCTGAACAAGTATTGCCAAAGAACAGCATGCTACAAACAGTATTCCAAAAACTTGGGCACCATCACGACTTTCTGTGTCACTATGTGCAAAGGTCTACGTCTTGGCTGTGGCCCAGTTCATGTGGATGCTGTCAGAAGCCTTGTGTTCAAGAGCAGCAATGCAGTAGGGGTGTGGGCTGTTCTTTCCTGGATCAGAAGTGGACTGACCCAGAACAACTCATTGAGGCCCCTCACCCAATCACCCCCACCCTGGGCCCTAGAGTGTCTCTCTGTGGGGAGGTTTCCAGAGGGGCTGTTTGCTATACATTGAGAGGTTTTCATGCCAAAAATGACAATACCGAGGGACTTGCCCATGGAGTCTGACTGGCAACCAAAGGCTAATATTGGCTACTCTACAAAGATAAAATGATACAGAGAGAGTTGGAAAAAAAAAAAAAGAGGAGTGAGAAAGGTGGATCACTAACAAGGAAATAAGGAAAATATGGAAAAACTCATTGGAGGGAAGGACCCAGGAGAATATAACGATTGAAAGTCCTAGGAACACTTTTTTTCCTGGAGCTATAAAATTGGATGTAAGTAAATACCAGTGATTGTAAACTCAGCCTAAGTACTAAAAACCTATCCTTGCCATCAGTACCTGAGGGAGTTATTTTCAAATTAGTGATGTGAATTTAGACTATTAATTACTCTATAGACACAAGGCTAGAAATGATTGTAAAATAGGCATCATAATCCTAGGGATATGGCAGTAAAAAATTTAGAAAAAGACTTCACTTAAAGATTATGAAGAATTTTAATAGCTCTCAAATCCACCAATCAATCAATTTGGGGAGTTAAGTATGATTTCTTACATGCAAACACACATGGCCCTCCCCATTCCAACATGATGTTGTCATTGCCTCTAGTTCTACAGCCTGAGGATCACAAAAATCCTAAGGAAGCTGCTAGTAGGGAGACCTTCACCCATTTCCTGCTCCTCTGTATTCCAAAAGGACAAATGTAGAAATGAGGCAATGGCATGGGGCAGATCAACATTTAAAATTCCACATTCAGATACTGTTCAGCACTTGGCTTCTATGTAGCCAAGATGTCTTTCTGTGAATTATAACTGTTAAGGGAAGGGGTGTTGTGGTGCAGTGGTTTAAGCCACCACTTATGACTCCCATATTCCATATCAGAGTGTTAGCTTGAGTCCTGGCTACTCAACTTTAGATCTAGCTTCCTACTAGTGCATCCAGAGAGGCAACAGTTGATGGCTTAAGTGCTTGGGCTCCTGCCACCCACATGGGAGGCCTGGGTGGAGTTCTGAGCTCTTGGTTTTGGATTGGCTCAGCCCCAGCTGGGCTGTGAACTAGTGAATGGGGAGTGAACCAGTGAATGGAAGATTCTCTCTCTCCCTGTCTCCCTGTCTCCCTCTCTCTCCCTCTCTCCCTCTCTCCCTCTCTCTGTCTCTCCTTACCTCTCTCCCTCCCCTCCCCCCTGTGCACATACACACACTCACAAAATTTTCAAGTATATGAAAATTGATAAGTATTTGAATAAAAGCATTAATATGTTCTAGACATGAGCACGTTAATGAAATGTTCAGTGTTGATGGGCCCCCACTAAGTTCTAAAAAGATCCTATTTCAGGTCCCATGTGCTTACAGATATCTATGATCTGTAAGCGACACCCATCTCCATTCACTGTATATTTGAAAGACTGACTCAGACTGGTTTGTTGCAGGACAAGCATTTCTGGAACATCCTTGGAAAAACAAGCTCTGAGGAGCAAACTGTCTGTGATTCTCTCTGTCCCTGTTCCTGGGCCCCCCTCTTACCTAAACTCATCTCCTCTCCTACTTTAAAAAGATGGTTAATTTCAATACCTTGGTCAAAGTCTAGAGGTTGTCAAATATTCCGGTTGAAGCTACACCACCACATCAGTGGTGGATATTACACTACATTGATGGTGACAGTTTTGTTTTCATTCGTGCAGACCATGCGATGGAGGAAGGCAAATGGCAGCTATACAGAGCAGGTGTTCTTTTGGCCTCACAGTTAAGATGCTGTTTAAGACATCTAAGTTTCTGGGTTCAATTCCTGGTTCTAGATCCTGTTTCCAGTTTCCTTCTAATGCAGAACCTGGGAGACAGTGCTGATAACCCATGTGGGTGACCTGGACTTAGTTCTCAGGCCATGGCTTTGGTCCAGCTCAGACCAAGTCACTAAAGGCATTTGGGGAGTGAACCAGCAGATTAGAGGTCAGCTCTCTCTTTCTTTCTCTGACTCTCTCAAATAAATAAAACAAAATAAATTGCCTGGTGCCATGGCTCACTAGGCTAATCCTCTGCCTGTGGCAACGGTACCCCGGGTTCTAGTCCCGGTTGGGGGGCTGGAGTCTGTCCCGGTTGTTCCTCTTCCAGTCCAGCTCTCTGCTGTGGCCCGGGAGTGCAGTGGAGGATGGCCCAGGTCCTTGGGCCCTGCACCCACATGGGAGACCAGGAGGAAGCACCTGGCTCCTAGCTTTGGATCGGCGCAGCACCGGCCGTATTGACCGCTTGTGGGGTGAACCAATGGAAAAAGGAAGACCTTTCTCTCTGTCTCTCTCTCACTGTCTATCTCTGCCCGTAAAAAAATAAAATAAAAAAAAATAAAAATTTTAAAGTCAAGGACAGCTATAAAAAAACAAATGAGTACTAATTCAACAACACTTTATGGAGCTTCTACCAGGTTCCCTCTAATGCAGAACCTGGGAGGCAGTGCTGATAACCCATGTGGGTGACCTGGACTTAGTTCTCAGGCCATGGCTTTGGCCCAGCTCAGACCAAGTCACTAAAGGCTCCTCTTTAGTGACTTGGGAAAAGAATGGCCATTAGAACAACTAGGATGTTCCTAGAAATCTTCCATTGAAAATTCTGGATTTCACTGGGGCACAGCTGACTTTAACAGAGGAGAAACACTGGATGTTCCACTCAGAAACCCATTAAAATATTGGAAGTGGACAGGTAATAGCAAAAACTAATAAAATCTTAAAGCATGTAGTTTTCTTTATTTCTCATAAGATATATTCAATATACTCAACTTTTATTCTATGTCATATTTGAATTTTAGGATGTGGAGGCTCTGATTAATAAATTCCACCATGATAAGAAATGTTTAAATCTGTTATTCTAAAGGAAAATGGATTTTAAAGCATCGTCACAGACTTTTAATTTTGAACATGATGGTAGAGATCAAATGGCGCTGCTATTCCCCTACTCTGACATACACCCAAAATAAATGTTTTTAAAAGCCCATAGTGTGTGTGTGTGTATCACTTTACATGGGAAGGTATGACCATTATGGAAAAACTTATCTAAGTGACTAACGTGTTGGTTGCAGGTGAGGAAAAATATATGTATCATTGGCACTGTTTGTCCATTGAAACATTTTTCTAAAATTTCTTGGGTTTTTGGCACATATTTTATAATTCTAATAATAACCAAAATATGTTAAGTTATAATATGCTTATATATTTATAACTACAGTTATTGAAACACAGTCTGGGATTTCAGAAATTATCCAGACATTTAGTGTTCAGTGAACTTAAGAAAGTTTCTTATCCATAAAGATCTGAAAATAAAATGTCTTTACAGCACATTTAAAGGACTGCAAAAATGAAAACACAGGCTAACGAAAAGTATACAGTATAAGTAGAAAAGTCAGTTGTAAGTTGGTAAGCAAACTTTCCTTTTATGTGAACATTTACCAAAAGGGTTTCTGGAATCCAAATTCAAATTTTGTGGGTTTTTTTTTTTTTCGTATTTGTTAATGCTGGACTTCTTTTTTTTTTTTTTTTAATTTTTTTTTAATGCTGGACTTCTTTGCCTGGTGGCATTTTCTGTATATTCTCACAGGACTCAAAATCTAGATTCCACAAAATTCATGTTGTTGTCCAGCTAACTGTGAAGCCATGTGGTTTCTGAAGTTTTCCATGTAGCTTCTGCCCTTCCAAAGTGTAGTGCCATTGAGGCTCAGGTAACGTACACTTGTTTGATGGAGAGGGAGTGATGCCACAGAGCCCTGGGTAACGCTGGCTCACGGGTTTTGAGTGAAATCTATAAGATAGATATCATGAAGGAATTCCAACCATGGCTGTAGAGACGCTCAGCTGTATACTAATTATAAATAATGATTTCTTTCTTTGTATTTTTTTGGACAGGCAAAGTTAGACAATGAGAGAGAGAGAGAGAGAGAGGAGCCAGGTGCTTCCTCCTGGTCTCCCATGTGGGTGCAGGGCCCAAGGACCTGGGCCATCCTCCACTGCACTCCCGGGCCACAGCAGAGAGCTGGACTGGAAGAGGAGCAACTGGGACAGACTCCGGCGCCCCAACCGGGACTAGAACATGGGGTGCTGGCGCCACAGGTGGAGGATTAGCCAAGTGAGCTGCAGCGCCAGCCCATAAATAATGATTTCTGACATTGCAAACTTTGTGGGTCAATAGGCAAGGAGATTTCCAAGTTCTTTTTTTTATTTTTTTTAACTTTTATTTAATGAATATAAATTTCCAGTGTACAGCTTATGGATTACAATGGCTTCCCCCTCCCATAACTTCCCTCCCACCCACAACCCTCCCCTCTCCCGCTCCCTCTCCCCTTCCATTCACATCAAGATTCATTTTCAATTCTCTTTATATACAGAAGATCAATTTAGTATAAAGATTTCAACAGTTTGCACCCACATAGAAACACAAAGTGAAACATACTGTTTGAGTACTAGTTATAGCATTAAATCAAAATGTACAGTACATTAAGGACAGAGATCCCACATGAGGAACAAGTGCACAGTGGCTCTTGTTGTTGACCCAACAAATTGACATTCTAGTTTATGGCGCCAGTAACCACCCTAGGCTGTCGTCCTGAGTTGCCAAGGCTATGGAAGCCTTCCAAGTTTGCCGACTCGGATCATATTTAGACAAGGTCATAAAAGACAGAGTGAGGATAGTAACCAATGATCCTAAGAGTGGCATTTACCAGGTTTGAACAATTATACAGCATTAAGTGGGGAAGAGGACCATCAGTACACACAGGTTGGGAGTAGAGCCATTGGTGGTAGAGTAGAGGTTATGATTACAAAGGAATGAGGCCCAAGTGTGCTAGACAGAGTCATTATTAGATGTGCTAAGAAAGGTGCTGTCTAAGCTACAATTAAGTTTTCTGATTGAGAGGCAAATAGAACCTGATAGAAGGGGCTTGATAATAATCTGGTGGGCTTTAGGCCTTGTAAATTCAGAGGCCCAGACCTATCTATCTCTTCACATGGGGTATATCCTAAGGGAGGTGTGAACCTCCTAGGGGAAGGCACTCTGTTGACTTTCATTACTTGGCTGGCCTGGGAGGAGAGCTGGCCAGGTAAAGGCAGGGGGCATCTCTAACAAGAAATTTACAGTTCTGCCTGCAATGTTGCTGACCCTACTTGACCATCCCCTCAGCTGCAGTGGTCACTTTGGAAGTTGGGCTGGGTGAAGGGCTTTTCAGCTTAGAGCCAATAAGATCTGTGGCTCTGACCTGGGCATCCTTCGACTCCAGGGCAGGTCCATTTCCAGTGATCCAACTCTTGGTAGAGCTGCCAGAGCTCTTCACAAGCTGACTTCTGCTGAAGCCCAGGCTTACCACATTGAAAGCCACTGCAGTGGACTGGCCTGTTGGGTCTCCTTGAGGGCAGATCACTGTACAGATCAGCCATTAATAGGCCTGCCACCCATTGCTTCTGATGCCGAGCTTTCTTTTCCTCCTGGTTTGTGTTAAAGCAGACCAGAGGATGCAAGACAAGGGAGGGCCCGTATCCCATCTCTAATCTTCGGTGGCCTGAACTACAAGTCTATAGTCACAGGCATGTTCTGTAGTAGTTTTTCTAAGGTAGACAATGCCCATGAGGAAAATTATATTCTCACTTTAAAACTTTTTTTCCCTTTGGTCTGAAAGGGAGGTTTTTTCTACTTACTGTATACTTCGCTGATGGCGAAGTGAATCTAGCTATGAGATTATTATTTAAGTTCTTATTTTGGCTATGCTATTGCAGAAAAATGTTAGCCATCTCTTTTATAAGGTCTAAAGATTAAATTGTGCATCCTACAGATTCCTTCATAATAGAATTAGTTTCCTACCTTGAAGAGAATAAATGAAAGAATAAGTTGGGCTTAGAATAGAGAAATGAGGGAGCAAGTCCTAGATCGCTTGCTGACAATAGCAATATTACATGAATACTTAGCTAACCGTTTCAACCATTAGATAACAACTTAAGAAAACATTTACCAGAAGGTCCAATGCCTTCTATAAATTTTAAGAATCATGTATTTGAAAACACCTCTTAAATATCTAACATGGTGTAGTTTGTTTAACCAGTAAACTTAAGCACAACCATATAAAATGTTTTTAGTTTCTTTCTACCAACAAGTTTAAAACATATGATACACAGATTCAGGTCACACAAATTAAAATGTATCTTTGATTGATTTTAGCAGCTTAAATTTATGGACAATCTTATCTATAAGCCATTTAAAATAAAACTCTTAATAAAATTTCCTATGTGGACATACAATATGTACACACATATAACATAGCATAATAGACCAATATAGCAATTTTAATAATAGCTTTTAAAATCTTTAACTCTTTTTGTAGATTGCCAATTGATTTGAATTGCTTTTTTTTTTTAGATTACTTTAACACATTGCTTTAACAGAGCATCAGAGTTTAATTCTATGTCAAAGAGAAATTGAGCTTCCTGTGATCTTTTGCTGTGAGGTTTCCTTCCTTTACCTTCTTTCATATTGGTGACCATGTTTCTGTGTTTCTGTGTGTAACACATCTTTAAGCATCTTTTGCAGGGCAGGGTGAGTGGCAACAAATTCTTTCAGTTTCTGTTTGCTATGAAAAGTCTTAATTTCACCTTCATTCACAAATGAGAGCTTTGCAGTATATAATATTCTGGGCTGGCAGTTTTTCCCTCTTAGTACCTGGGCTATGTCTCGCCATTCCCTTCTAGCTTGTAGGGTTTCTGATGAGAAGTCTGCTGTGAGTCTAATTGGAGATCCTCTGAGAGTAATCTGACGTTTCTCTCTTGCACCTTTTAGAATCTTTTCTTTATGTTTCACTGTGGTGAGTTTGATTACAATGTGTCGTGGTGAGGATCTCTTTTGGTCATGTTTATTAGGGGTTCTATAAGCTTCCTGTACTAAGATGCCTCTGTCCTTCTCCAAACCTGGGAAATTTTCTGCTAGTATGTCACTGAAAATGCCTTCTAATCCTTTCTCCCTCTCCATGCCTTCAGGAACTCCTAGAACCCGAATGTTAGGTTTTTTAATAGTATCCTGTAGATTCCCGACAATATTTTTTAGATTTCTAATTTCTTCTTCTTTTCTTTGGTTTGCCTATTTCCTTTCCTGTTCTCTGTCTTCTAAGTCTGATATTCTCTCTTCTGCTTTGCCCATTCTGTTTTTAAGGCTCTCTAATGTGTTTGTCATTTGATCTACTGAGTTCTTCATTTCATTGTGGTTTTTTGTCACTATCACAGTTTCATGTTCTACTAGTTGTTTCATTTCATTTTGATTCCTCCTTAATATTTCATTTTCACGAGAGAGATTTTCTATCTTGTCCACTAAGGATTTCTGTAGTTCAAGAATTTGTTTTTGAGAACTTCTTAATGTTCTTATCAATTTTTTGAGATCCGCTTCTTGCATTTCTTCTATCTCATCATCTTCATAATCTTGAATTGGGGTGTCTTTTTCATTTGGGGGCGTCATAGTGTCTTCCTTGTTCTTGTTACCTCGGTTTTTGCGTTTGTTGTATGGCATGTTGGAGATATTTGGTTTCTTCACTGTGGTGTTTTTTCTTGTTACACTATGGCTCTATATTAAGTGGACTGTCTGCTTTCGGTGGAGCCTTAGAGGCTTGAGATAAGTGTGGACTGAGAGCTGGGTTTGGTTCCTCAGGGTTGAGGGTGTGTCAAAGATGACACTCCCAGGTTAGGCGTGGTAAATCTCAAAAATCTCTTTTTTTTTTTTTTTTGCTTCAAAAGGGAAGTAATTCCGCACAGCTGAACGTAATTGGAGGTAGTTAGCAGGCAAATGATATACCCACAGGAGCCAGAGATCGGAAGCTCTTTCCCAAGGACCACACAGGGAATCTCTGCTGCCCTCAGTGTGGGCTCCAATTCTCCTGTAGTCTCCCACTGGGTTGCCAAGTTAGATGCTAATCTCCTGTTATTTCACCCCTCCCCCCAGAGTCAGGTTTTTCTGCTAGGCTCAGGGCCGGTGCAGACCTGAGGTCGCCCTGCTTATGACGTATGTCCAAAATGGTGCCTGCTCTTTGTCTTGCTCGCCTTTTAGGGGTGAGTGGAGGGAGAGAAACTCGTGTCCGTATCGGTCACTTTTTTTCTTTTTTTTCCTCTCTCTCTTCTAGTTAGCCTGGTGAACTTTTCCCCACAGAGTTTCAAGCCTCGTTCCCTCTAGTCTCCTCTTTCTGCTTGCCCGCTGGTGTCTCGGGCTATGTAGGTTCGGCTCACCTCGCATTCCAGCACTGGTGCGTTGAGTCTGCCGCTGGTGTCCCGAACTTGGGTTCCCACGCTCTCCACACAGGTCCACTGTGAATCACTAGTTCCGGAAGAGTTTCCGCTGCTGTTTCTTCCCCTACTCTTCCTTGACCCTGCAGTATCTCCACTTTTATTAACCTGTGTGTCTTGCTGAACTATCAATGTGCTCCCTTCCTATTCCGCCATCTTGCCGCTCCTCTTGATTTCCAAGTTCTAATTGCTGTCACCATCTAAAGGGAATTAGAAAACGCTAACAACACTAACAACCTATACTGATCCATTGATGCATACAACTTCCAGTGAGAGAAAACACAGCTCCAAACATAGGTCTCTCTCTCTCTCTTTTTTTTTTTCTAATTTTTTTAAACACACAAAAATTGTAATACTGAAATGTTTGAACCTGCTCCAAGAATACTGACTGCCATTAGGAATGTTAAGGTCAAGGATATCTTAAATATGCCTAATGTGGATTTGTTTCATTAAGTGTGTTATTTCCCTAAATTATTTTTATAGCCTCTTTCCACGTTCACAGAAGTACCTCCCAAAATAGACATCAAAATTCTTTAAAACAATAAGAAGCATTTACTATCCATCCTATGACACATGTTGGTGTCCAATTAAGATACAACATGAATTAGCAGATGCAGTGTGGTACAATCCTTCAGTGTGCCCAGTCCAGGCGATACCTCATCCAGAAAGTGGGCCGTGAGACTTTCATCTGAAAAATCATGTTTCCCTGGCCTCTTCGAATGACGAAATACCTAATTCTTGTTCTTTGTCCTTACTCAGTCCCCTGTGCCTGCAATACCTAGAGGATGAGCACCTGACACACCCGGTAGAAAGGCCATCTTTGCTAGGAGACATTTCCTGCTACAACCTTCCCACTACTTCAATCCAAAAGCAATGTGCAACCACTCTATTGTAGCAGTTACTGGGGTGCAGCCCCTAGTGACTTCCTCCAAATAAGTTCTACGCCTTGTTCCACCTTGTAGCACCCATAGCAGTATATTTTCGGACCTCAGTTAGGTCAAGATGTCCCTATCTACTCAAATCAATAAGAAACATATAATTAGAAGATGGTATAAATCAAGTTGTTTTGATTCAGTATAAAGCTTTAACAGTCTCTAAGGACACAGAGTGAGAAAGTGTGGTTAAGTAATATTGGGAGTAGAACTTTTACAACTCTTTTGTTTTTTAAAAAAGGTTAAAATTTTCATGAGGTTTTTTTTCTTATTACTGGGTTGAATCCCTGATATATTTTATGCATTTACAAATATGATTTGCAAATACTTCCTTCCATTTGTAGGCTGTCCTTTAACTCTGATGACAGTTTCTTTTATTGTGCAAAAACAGTTTGATGCAATTCTGTGATGATTTTTGTTTCCTGTGCTTTTGTGGTCATATCCAAAAACCTTTGCTCATGCCAATAGTATGAAGTATTCTCCCTGTTTTCTTTGAGAATTCCGAAGTTTCTTTCTTGTGTTTAAGTTCATTTTGACTTGATTATTGTACATCCTGTGAAATAAGAACAGATCTCATTCTTCTACATATAGATATCCAGTTTTCCCAGCACGATTTATTGTACACTTTCCATTGTGTGTTCTTGGCAACTTTGCTGGAAATCAAATGACTATAAATGCATGAGTTTATTTCTGGACTTTCTATCCCATTCCATTGGTCAATGTGTGATTACAGTTGCTCAATGATATATTTTGAATCAGAGAAGTTGATGGCTTCAGTTTTGTAGTTTTTGCTCAAGATTATTTTGCATGGTCAGGGTCTGTTGTGGTTTCATATGAGTGCAAAGCTTGTTTTCTCTATCTCTGTGGAAAACACCACTGCAATTTTGAAAGGGATCACATGGAATATGTAGACACTGCTCACAAAAGGATATGCTACTAACCAACAGGTTCATGAAAAAAAATATTCAGCATCACCAAGCACTAGGGAGTCGAAAATAAAACCATAATGAAATGTCACCTCATACCTGTTAGAGTGGCTGTTATCAAAAAGATGAAGGGGCTGGCTCTGTGGCATAGTGGGTAAAGCCACCATTTGCAGTTCGTGTCCCAGCTGCTCCACTTCCAATCCAGCTTTCTGCTATGGCCTGGGAAAGTAGTAGAAGATGGCCCAAGTCCTTGGGCTCTTGCACCTATGTGGGAGACCCGGAAGAAGCTCCTGGCTCCTGGCTTTATATCAGCACAGCTCTGGCTGTTGTGGCCATCTGGGGGAGTGAACCAGCAGAGTAGAAGACCTCTCTCTCTTTCTCTCTACCTCTCCTTCTCTCACTGTGTAACTCTGATTTTCAAGTAAAATAAATAAATCTTAAAAAAAGGATGAAAAATTACAAAAGCTGGCATGGATACAGAGAGAAGATAAGTCTTGTTCACTATTAGTGGTTGTATAAATCAATACAGCCATTAGGGGAAAATGGTATGAAGACCCTTCAGAAAACTAGAAACAGAGTTAACATCTGACCCAGAATCGCCAGGTCTGGATATATATCCAAATAAATTGAAATCTATATATATTTGAGGAGATAGTTGCATGCCTACATTCATTGCAGTGCTATTCACAGTAGCCAAGATAAGGAATCAGATTCAGTGTTCACTAGTGAGTGGATGGATAAAGAAAATGTGGTTTATGTGTGCAATGGAATACTGTTCAACCTTAAGAAGGAAGGAAACCCTGTCATTCACAGTGGGGATGATCCTGCAGAACATCAAACTAAGTGATAGAAGCCAGGCCCACAAAAAGACAAATGCCACACGCTATTACTTACATGTGGGCTCCAGAAAAGTCAAACTCATAGAAGTAGAGAGTAGAACCATTAGGTGCCAGAAGTGGTTGGTGAGGAAGAGGAGAATGAGAGGGTGGTCACAGGGCACAAAGGTTCAGTTAGACAGGAGGAATAGGTTTTGAGATCTATTGCACAGCATGGTGACTGTAATCAACAACAATGCATTACATATTTCAAAATAGCTGAAGACATAAATTTCCAAAGGTCGCATCACAAAAATAGTAATGAGGTGATGGGCATGTTAACCAGGGCTTGATTTAATCATCTCACATTGTATACTTCTATCTTGTCATCACATTATATCTCATAAATGTTTATAATCATGATTTGCAAATATAAAATACTATGAATTAAAATAGGGAAATATTAAAAATAATAAAAATTTTTTAAACAAATAAAAATTTTGGTCCATTTTCTGTAAAATGCAGATTACATTAATATCTACATCATTTGGTTGTAATATTAACAGTAATCCATACAAATATAGCTGCAATATCATATTCTGCAAACTTTAATGATTATTATCTTTATAATACTGAAAAGAACCAAAAAAATTAGAAATAATTAATAAAAATACAACCCAACCATGATCCCCATAATAATGTAGTATGCATTTTCCAGAAATTTTTCTAACACATGGATTATATATATGTAACACACAATAGAATATATAAAAGTGTGTATAGTATTGCATAACTAAAATTTTCAATGAAAAACATTCCCTAGATATTTCCTTCTTTTCATAGATATATTTGAAAATATAAGATTCAATGCATTCTAATATTCTATCATGTAGATAAAGCATAATTGATTTAACTCATTTTACATGTCTTTATTACCTGAAGGAATACTTCTTGAAAAATTAGAAAGCAAGAAACAGCAAACTTTTGAAAGATGTTAGCTTGAAGGGATTATGTACCACATATAAGATGTAAGAAAATACGTAGTTCTATAATTCATCAAGACTTGCCTTTATTCTAGGTTATGGAGAGCTTTTCATATTCTATGAAATTATATTGTCATATTGGAAATATTTCTGTCACTTAATAATGAGGCTGCAGATCTCACCGGGGCAGATTGCACACAATATGCTAAGTAAAAAAATAATGAAGCTTCAACCAGTCATGCCACAGGAGTATGAACTTGATACCATCTACTTTTTAAATATTCAAACAGACCAAAATATTCTCCATAGACTATTAGCACTATCCTTATAGGATGTGAGATTAGCAAATAGAGGCATGAAAAAGATTTCAGACCTTTTTTATTTAAGTTCATAGGGAGGAAAGGAATGACTCTTTGCGATTTAACAATTAGATAAACACCTACCATACAAAGACAAGACTAAATGGCAGCTTATGCTGTCACTTACAATTTGCTTTGTCCTAAAGGTTGATTGGCCTCAGCATCTCACCCTGATAATACTGACTGAGTTTTAGAAATGTGTTGCCAAACTTCTGGAATTCTGGTCTTCTACTGGCTAGATGTCATTGACATTGTGCAATTCCTAAACTCAGGGCTATTAAGAATTGCTGGTTGATTTTGTTAAGAGACATTGTTTTGTTTTAGCTGTTGCATGTCTCCTGTCAAATGTCTGAGGTGGAGCAAGCACAGACGTTGCAGCAGGCAGAGACACTGTGCGCATGGGAACATTCAAAGAACACCACTTGACTCTCTACACTTGCTGCAATTAAGTGCTTGCTGAATATTGCTTTCTTCTCTGAATGAAAGCCCAGCAGAGGGAAAAATCTGGAAAGATTTAATAGACTCATGTTGAGTTGTGACCAAGGATACTTTGTCTCATTGTCTTCAGCAAGAATGAAAAGAATAAAGATCCACATTAAAATATGATTTCAAGAAGTTTTCATACAAAGAATTTTTAAATGCTTTAGTTTAGAAAGAGCAACAAAGAGAGAGAGAGAGAGAGAGAGATATCTTCCGTTCCCAAATGCCCCAAATCCCAAATGGCTGTGTCTGGGTCAGCCTGAAGCCAGGAGCCCAGAACTCAATCTGGGTCTCCCACATAGGTGGCAGGGATTCAAGTACTTGAGACATTCCCTGCACCTTCTAGGGTATGCATTATCAAGAAGCTGAAATTGAACTCAGGACTGAGACTCAAACACCAGCATTCTGATATGAGATGTGATCATCCCAAGCAGCAACTTAACCACTGTCCCAAATGCCCACTGCTCATACAAAGAATTTTTGTTGCATGAGAACCCTTCACCAGAGGTAACACTTAACCTAAATTTTAAATAAGGATAAGAACTTTATCTAGGATAACAGACAGGGCCATGTGAAGCAGAGGAAACCTCATTTGTAACACATACACGCACACACCCACAATGCTGTAGACTGTAGGTTTCTATCCTCTCACATTTGTTGAAATCTAACCTCAAATGTGACAGCATTTGGAGATGGCGATTTGGTGGATAAGTAGATGTTGATGAAGTCATGAAGGTGCAGACTCCATGATTGGGAATGAGGCCTTCATCAGAACAGGAGAGACCAGAGCCCTCTCTCTCTCTGCTGTCTGAGGAAACTGCAGGAAGATGGTGCCTGGGAACCAGGAGGAGGACCCTCACCAGATACCAGAATATTGTCCCCTTTATTTTGGATTTCCCAGACTTCTATTCTGAGACAGACAAGTGTTTGTTGTTTAAACCAAGCGGTCTTTGATTTGGGTTATAGCAGCCCAAAGTAAGAAATCCGCTAAAGCAGAAACAGTACAGAAATGCAATGTCTGATGTCAGTTAGAAAGGTACCAGGGGACAAAGGTAATCTAAAGGCAAGTCGTGTGTAGTCATTCATTATGTAGTCTTCACATTATGCCAGAAACTTTGAATGTGGAATGGTTGAGAATTATTGACGGTGCTTAAGAGAAAGTACCTCGAGGAGGTCTGTGCTTTTGTAGGGGAACTCTGGCCAGGTGCACTAAGGTAGGATCAGATGTTGTTAAGAGGCGAAGTAGCCTATAATTTGTACAGAATTGTATTTGTAGCCAAATACAGAACTAATGACTGTGTGTCACCTTCAGCAACCTCCCTCAGTTTGTCAAAGGCACTGGAAGAATGTGACATGTGGAACTGTCATATTCTTTTGAGGAATGACTTGGTAGCAAGCAGGCAGTCAGTGGCCACATAAGCAATCACTTCCTACCCCAAATCGTGGAATGGTCTTGAAATTGAGCAAGGCAAATCATGATAGTCTCCCATGATGTCCTTAAATCCAACTGACAGGAACAGCACTGGCTGAGGTCTATGGAAATCCTCCACAAAACAGTGAAGTATACATAGGTATCTAACAATTCAAAATCCTCTGCTTGTTCTAGATACACTCTTATTCGCCTTCAATGTGTTCAATGAGAGGTTACTAATATTCACATTTTTTGTACACACACATACACAGATACCTACTCATCTCAACAGAAACATTAAAAATAGACACAACAAAGGATGAGGTCAGAGTCACTGCTAACAGCTGAAAAGTATCATATATGAACAGTTTGACATTATGCATTTTCAAAAGAAGAGGAAGGAGCCAAGCCAGTGGGGGAAATATCCATAGCATTTGTGTGTACAGTTGTCATTCAATTAAAATCTATTCTTTGAACTTACTCACCCAAAGACATGGAGCTCTGATATTCCAGATCATTGTCAAAACCAGTCCTTCAGCCCTGCTGTGTCTACAACAGCGTGAAAAGTGCTTGGTATAAATATGCTAGCTATGGCAATAAAGCAAATACTTGAATCCACAAATGTCAAGTCCTCATCAGGTTCATGTTGTTACTCTAGGTCACATCTTAAAGGAGATTGCCACACAGACTATCTGTGTCCTGTGGAGGACAACTGTGATCCTTCTGATGAATTTAGAACTGATAGTGAGACGAACTTAACAGATTGTGTCACCTTTATTTCCTGGTTCTGATCTATGAGATAGTCTGACTGTTATCAGAAACATCCTTCCATTCTACTACCGTATTGACTCTTCAAAGTAGGTTCCCTGTACTTACGACTAAAATCTACAAATGAAGCCCTTCTTCCCCTTCCAAAGCTTTGATTATTTGGGAAGGATTTGTAATCAGAATTCTCCTTTCATTGATGGATGCGGAGTTTACAACCATTTCTGCAAGGTAAGTGAAATTCCTAATAATGAAAAATCAACAGTGTGCACTATCAATATCTCCTGATTCTTATGGGATTTATCTTCTTCTATGGAGACTCAATGAGTCTGAGAGAATGTGTTTTCAGTCATGGCTGATCTCTGGTTTAAACAATAAAAATAGAGTGACAATGGATAGAGTTAAGGAGGTGCCAATACGATGATAGATAAAAATAACTACTGTGCAATGCAATCGTCAAGTAATTGTGTATGCACTGTAATACAAGCCACAATTCTCCTGGGTGGAAAATATGTTTAAATGGCTGTTTGTAGCCACATCTATGGATTTATGAATGTATCCTTTCTTTTCATATGAGATTTTCCTTCTAACTTATAATAATTTTACATACATGTATTTGGTAATAATAGACCTGGCTCAGAATAAAGAATCCGTTCATAATATGTCACAAAGAGCTTTCGTACTAAAAATCTGTGAACGATAACGGGGCCCTCCTGACTGGGCTACTGTAAGTTAACTTTCATGTCCATCTTCTGTATGGCTTTCTATGAACAGACCACTGATTCATCCAGTTCTCCAAAGAAAGTCACCATCGTATCTTGTTTATGTTCAGTCTGTCAGAGACTGAATTAGCAAGACTTAACCGTGCTTTCATCTCACTTGCCTTTCAAATCAGAAGGGCAAATGTGAAGCCACATATGTACATGTAGTATTGTGTGTTCTTCTAGTTGTTTGGAACCAAGTCCCAAGGACAACGGAAGGAAGGCAAAGGCCATGCAACCCCAGCACTAATGTGGAACGACTGTGGTTGCATACACAGTATTCCAGCTATCCAAATAAGCAGGAGCTCAAGAATATTTCCTATGCTTTCTTTAGCCTCATAGGCAAAATACGGGGGTTTTGCTGTAAATAAGAAACACAGTACAGTTAGATTTGGACAAATCATGGTTTGCCATTACCCCTACCCCCTGGGCACCAACACACATGCACACACATACACAAGATGATGCTATTGAAACCAATTTATTGGCACTATTTTTTATTTCCCTTCTAAGTCCCAACTAAAAGCTTTTGTGTTCGGGTCATTTAGGCCAAGAATGCCTTTTTTGTAGTGCTCTCTTTCAGAGCACTCAGGCCATATGCTGGGCCATTATTTTAGAATGGTAATGCTTTCCTTTCAAATGACTTTTCCCTGGCCCCTCAAAGGCCCCATTGTCTGCACAGGATCCTCAGTTCGGTTGCTTTTAGCCCCTGATAAATTAGTAATGGAACAGAATCAGGAGGCTCTGTGGCCTCGGTGCCCTGTTATTAAATTGTGGTTTGGTGCAAAAACGTGTGTATACACCGCAGCCTGTGCAGTGACAGGTAAGTGTTTGACTAATTGGATGAGACTCACCAGGATGGCAGAGCTGTACAAGCCCTCAGGATTCTTTGTCTGGTCCTCAGGGGGCAGCTGAGGCCTTGGGAGTTCAGGGACCTGTCCAAGGTGACAAAGAGTTAGCAGCACCCCATGGAGCACACTACCTACTCTCCTTCTCATGCCATCTGAGTAGAAGTTCAGATTTCCATTCACTATTAGGGAAAGAAAATTTAAATTTGGCTGCATCCTTTTTTGAGAACATATAAAAGTTACATAAAAATGTTTTCAGTAATTCAAGTCCATTTAAAAAATATTTTGCTCAGTTATTGATTTTGAAATAATCATGCACTCAAAGCTTGCCCCTTCGAAGCTCATACCTGTATCTATGAACACATTACCAGTTCTGTATGGTAGGAAGGAAAATATGATGATTATCTTTGATTTACTTAGTTCTTGTCTGAACTCCAATAACTATTTATTTAAGTTCTCTCTCTCTCTCTCTCTTTCTTTCTTAAAATCACTTCCTGCATCATACTCTACTTATTTGCTTAGATATCTAACCCCCCTCACAATTAATCATGGAAAGCTTTTGAAGGTAGGGGACTTTTCCTGTGCATTGTTTGAGACCTCACAAATTCGAGCAACAGGCCTTCAGTAGGACAAGTTCACAAAAAACCAAATGAATATCTTTTTGACAGAGAAGAAAACATATGCATAAAAATAGTTTTTCAAGGTCATATAAGAAAATAGTGGAAGAGGTAGGGCTAAAATACATAGTTTTCACTTATCCATTATTTTTGTATTGTTGTGCCACCAAAGCGCAGCATGCTCGCACTACCAACAACAACCTCTGTAAGGAACAAATTCGCCCACACTTCTTCAACAAGGGTCAGTGTTTTGTGAGCACTGTGCCCCTGTCTGTTCCAGAGCTGATCCGTTGACAGGATGGGAGGGCCTTGGCCCAGTTCATGGGCAATAGACCAGAGACTGACTGGAGAGGATTTAAAGCAGAATACAGAGAAGGACAGGGGCAGCCACGGTGACCCACACGCCAGCTGACATCATGAGGGAGCAGAAACGATGAGTAAATAGAGGAGCCCAGTTGCGAGGGAGAAAGGAGACACAGCACACGTGCGGAGTGCAGAGACCACAAGGGCAGAGCACGGACTACCAGACGGAGACAAGGGGAGGAGCCTGAGGCCAGAGCAGCCACACTTCTGACAACTTCTCTTTCTACAATCACCCATACGGACATTGAAAATGAGATCCTGGCCGGTGCCCCGGCTCACTAGGCTAATCCTCCGCCTGCGGCGCCAGCACCCCAGGGTTCTAGTCCTGGTTGGGGCGCCGGTTCTGTCCCGATTACTCCTCTTCCAGTCCAGCTGTCTGCTGTGGCCCGGGAAGGCAGTGGAGGATGGCCCAAGTGCTTGGGCCCTGCACCTGCATGGGAGACTAGGAGGAAGCACCTGGCTCCTGGCCTCCGATCGGCACAGCACCAGCTATTTGGGGAGTGAACCAATGAAAAAAAGGAATACCTTTCTCTCTGTCTCTCTCTCTCACTGTCTAACTCTGCCTGTCAAAAAAAATTTAAAAAATAAAAAAGAAGATGAGATCCTTTTAGAGTGAAATAACTTCTGAAATATTTTTCCCTTGCACAAGCAGCACTAAACGCCTTATAATACATTTAGTGAAAAGTGGAGGAACCCATGACCCTTGATTCAGAAAGATCAGGGTATTTTCACCTTGCTACAGTGCCCACCTATCAATTCTGTCTCAGTCTCACGGGGTATGACAGATTTTAGTACAGATAATTAGATTCTTGCCATTTATTTAATGAAAACGTGTTATAAAATCTTCTCTATGATCTTAAAGCTTATTTTGGACACAAATCTGGTTGCAATATCTTTCAGGAGCGGAAATAAGATTTCCCAACAAGTAAAATAAAGACATTAAATGAATTGCATGAAAATAGAAAATTTCTGAGTCCATGAACTATGATTCAGAGCTGGTTGGTCAGACTTGCACTAGTTTTTCTTTTTTTTTTTAAGATCCATTTATTTATTTGAAAGGCAAAGTTACAGAGAAGTAGATGGGGAGAGAGTGAGAGAGAGAGAGAGGTCTTCCATCCAATGGTTCACTCCCCAGATGACAGCAACAGCTGGAGCTGTGCCGATATAAAGTCAGGAGTCAGGAGCTTCTCTTGGGTCTCCCACATGGGTGCAGGGGCCCAAGGACTTGAGCCATCTTCTACTGCTTTCCCAGGCCATAGCAGAGAGTTGGATTGGAAGTGGAGCAGCCGGGTCTCAAACCAGTGCCCATATGGGATGCCTGCACTGGCAGCTTTACCTGCTAGGCCACAGCAGCCAGTCTCCACACTCCTTTTTCTCATCAGCTCTCACCCTGACCTGGAACGCTCCCACCTAGTCAGAATGGGAAGTTGCATGCGGAGGGTAGCCTAGTGAGATGCAGAGCTGGGGTCAGGGGGACATAGGAAAGAATAGAGCCTTCAGACACACACATTGACAGACACAGAGCAATAAATGCTCACTGGTTATACTCCCACCTCTCACTCACACCCAAAGAGGCCAAGGAGTTGATTCTTGGCAAGTCTTGGAAGCTGCCTGTGGTAGCTTTAAAATATGTCCAAGACATTTCTACAGGCTGCTCTCATTACAAAATGGGGTTTAATCCCCCTTCAGTTGAGGTTGGATGAACTCATGAGCCCCTGCTAATGAGTGATGAGTGTACCAGCAACGGGGAGTGACTGCAGAGGGCCAGGTCACAGAAGACATAGCAACATCCCTTTTCCTTCCAAATCCCTCACTGTGGGAGAAGCCAGCCGTCACATCATGAGGAGACTCAAACAGCCCCCTGGAGAGATCCAAATTTATTTATTATCATTTTTATGAGAAAGGCAGAGAGAGAGAGAGAGATCCTGCATCTGTTAGTTCACTCCTCGAATGCCCACAACAGCCAGGCCAAACCAGGCTGAAGCAAGGAGCCAAAAGGCCTGCAACAGCCAGGGTGAGCCAGGCTGACCCAGGAGTACAATCCTGGTATCCAGCAGGAACTACAGGATGCAAGTAATTGCACCATCACCTGCTGCCCCCCAGGGTGTGCACAGCAGAGAGATGGAATCTGGACCAGAGCTGAGATTTGGGCTCTTGTGTCCCACTATGCTGTGTGGTCATCCCAAGTTGCATCTTTGTTGCTTTGCCAAACACCTGCCCCACATTTTTAAATCTTAAAAGAAACCAAGTGGGAGAATGATGTCTTTCGTGTGTTTACATTGTTGTTCTGTTAATCCTTTGAGCATCTCTTCCTGCCGGGTCCTAAATCAACAACCTTGCCATTGAAGGATCTCTGTGTATCTACATGTGTGTTGCACAAATATGAAAATGCATATTCATAAATGCAAAAATGTATGTACTGTATTTGCATACACAGGTAAGGAAGATTCATATCTCTGCATGTATACATGTGTACAGGCATATGAGAATGCATATCTCTGTATAGATGTACATGTGTCCATGAAGACTAAAATGTATAGGTTGCTTTACATTCTGTGTTAGTTATTTATTTATGCATTTATTTTGTGGATAGTTCCTCCTCAGAAGCAGCTGCCTGTGGGTGGTGGGTGCGTTTTGCACTATTTTTTTAGGCTACTTAAAAGTACCTTTTAACTGGGTGGTGTGCGAGTGTGAGAGAAGCATTTGGAGTGTGTGTGTGTGTGCACACGTGCACATGTGAGTGTTTCTTTTAATCTGTAAAATAGAGGTTTTGAAATCTAAAACATCAATAATTCTGTAGAATGTTTGATCAGATCTGACGTATCTCTGAAATAATGGAAATTGGATAAAACTTGGCTGACAAAATTCTGATTGTTTTGGTTAGCCCTGGAATCCCAGACTTGACATTTCAATATTTCTGTATACCCTTGTGAGCCATTTTCAGAGGTTTGGATGTCTACCTTGTAATCTAATTAGTGGAGGTTTTCTAAAATAGCTGAGTGAGAAAGTTTCACAACATGAGTGCAGAACCAGAGAACCACATCATTTTATCCTGTGGCTGGTTATCTGCTATTACTAACACTCACTCAAATTGTAGGGACTTAGTAACAGCAAGAAGCGTTTATTACAGCTCATGGTTTTGTGGGCCATGATTTGAGGGAGCCAGGCAGTGGTGCTCGGTGTGGCACAGCAGGGGCTGGAAGGCTGTACTCACCTGGGTTCACCTCCTTCTTCACCTAGATTTACCTCCTTCTGTGTAGGTTCAGACCCTCTCCACAGTTTCTTAAGACAACTGGTTGACTCCTCAACTGGTATCTCAGGGTTCCAGAAGCAAGTATTGAAATAGGAGGGAGAAGCTGCATTTTCCCCCAAAGATCTGGTCCACAAATTGGCACAGTTCACCTCTGCTATTTTCTTTTGTTTTAAAGAAGTCAAAGAACTTTCTAAAACCGGGTCAAAAATGTGTCAGATAATTGGTGTCATTTTTCATCTTAGGTGCCATAGAAAATACTCAGACACACACTCGTACACAAACACATCTTGTATATCACTGATACCACTATAGAAAAGTTAACTTGTTCATCGCCTGTGTTATACATAAAATTAGCTTTAAAATATAAGGTAATGTTCATATGACAAAGAGATTAGAACAAACACCACCCAGTTACACTGAAACACATCAGTTAGCTTAACCATGGGTGAATTTTAATGTTGGTGGTGATCATGATATCAAAGAATTGATTAGAAAATGACAATTTTAAATCAATAGGCTGTGTCAAGTGAATAGTGTTATCCATTTAATTAAGCCAAGGTATACTCCTTTGTGTCTTAAAATGCAACTGAATGATTATAACCAAAGGGGAAAAATGTACAAAGGTATAAATTGATAGAGTGGGATGCTGTCACTTTATTCTGAACGCTGTTGGATAAATAATGGGAGATGTACTTTGGTCCACTGATGTTTCAAATCTCAACAGAAATACTTAAAAAATCAAACACACAGAAGCCTCTTTACCTGCAGAAGCAAAAATGACATCATCTCCAGCCTTTATAGCTACAAACATTTTTCAAAGACAGCAGTTTATGGATGGTCTTCTAAGAACTAATCAATATATTAGCTTTCTTTAAAATATACAGCTGCAGTAACAAGCCACATGTATTGTATTTGGCCTTGCTAAATTTCTGTGAGTTCTAGGAGCTATGAGTTTTTAACATACTTGGCTGAAACTCAAAATGAAAAATCATTTAAAAAAATAGAAAAGCATTTCATTCTTTAAAAATGCTAAAAATATATGATGCAAAATGTCATAGTTTGGCTGTAATAGCAAAATTCTTAGAATCAATCAGTCAAAAATAACTGTGTTATTTAGGCGCAATTTGAAGGCATACAAACTAAAAACAGTATGTTAAAACCATCTATAAGAGCTTGATGGCTTCTCTATACACTGAGAGCTATTTGCCTTGTAAAAATAACAATTGAATGAGCAGGGAGAATAAGCCACCACTGAAAAGGCTGCCTTTTATGTAGCACTGCCATGCACTCGATAGCTTGTACCTACTTACTTACTGGTGGTGGGGTCGAGGGGAAGGAGGATGCTTCAACAACAAAACAAACTGCCCTAGGCCACCACCATCTCATGAAATCACCCCTCCCACTAAAAACAAGAAGCAGAGAGAAATTCACATCTCAGTCTGGAAGACATTTGATGGAGATTTACTTTGCCTGAATGAACACAAGTGGGAGAAAGGACACTTGGCCCAATCATTTGTTGATTTTTTTATTCATTCACTGATTCAAAACATATTCCATGAGAATCTCTTGCATGCCAGATTCCATTCTCAGCCTTGGGGGATAGAGAGAAACAGACACAGATCTAGCCTTCAACATACTGAGAACATAAGAGACAGGTACAAATGAGCAGGCAGTTATACCAGTTTGCAAAGTGAAATTACTGGACAAGGATGGGACACTATGGGCTAGACGGATGGGTCATCTATCTTGATCTTGGAAAAGTGAGGACAGCTTTCCCAAAAGAACTAATGGAAAGATCCATGGAAATCAGCCTGGACAAGGAAGGGATATGGGAGGCACAGGATAAAGAAGAGAGTGTGAAAATGTCAGAGGATTAGAGAAACAACACGTTAGTTGAAGCAGTTAGCACAGTTGCTGGAGAGGAGTGGAGAAGTGACTGCCACCTGTACTAAGGCTACTGTGCAGGTGTGTGTGTGTGTGTGTGTGCATGCATAGTTTTTAAAAGCTAATACAAGAGAAAAGGGAACATTCCAAAGACTGAGAAAGTTTCTGAGACTAAAATGGATAGGCTGACCCATAGGAATGGAGATACAAGCACAAGCCATATCACCACAGGCAGCTGGAAAACGCTATCCAGTGCTGAGTGAGAGCCTGAAGACATAGGTTTGTTTTTTTCAAATGATCTCTGGCTTTGAAAACCTGGACTGGAGGCAGGAAGATGAAGAGGCTGTTGAAAAATGTCGCTGGGGATGGAAGCCTGATGACAGGGGCCTCTCCAGCATTCCCTGCTCACTGACAGTCTCCTCACAGCCCTTCCCCATTCTGCCTGTCTGCATCAGGGAGCCAGGTCATGTATTTTTAATACATGTTGCAGAAACACCCCTGTTTTTGGTAAAATTTGTGTTCTAGTTCTATATCAATGTATAATAAACCATCTTAAATTATAGTGGCTTGAAACAACAGCAGCCATTTCTTTCTCAAGATTCTGTAGGTTCAGTGGGCTCAGCTTGGTGGCTTCTCTGCTCCCGATAACGCTGGCTGGGATTGTGTTCATCTGGGTGCACAGATCAGCTGAAATACCCAACATAGCTCACTCCCGTAGCTGCCACCTACACTGGAGATTTGGGTAGCTTGTTCTTAGGGCCTTCCACTCCCCATGTGTCTTCCAGAAGAATAGCCAGACTTCTTCCAGAGGGGCTTAGAGTTCCAGAAGGTGCCACAGCAGAAGCGGTCTGACTTTCTTAGGATTTAGGCTCTGTTCATTGATGACCTTGTTCACTCACAAGAGGCGGTCGTGTACTCTGGGTGAGATTCTTAATCATGATCAGGATTTATCAATATCCTTTTAGCATCCCTGCCTGAGAAATAAATCAAAAGAAGCGAACCTGGACATGTCGCAGTCAGGCTACTGAGCTCCCCTAGAAGCAAAACCCAAGCCAACCTGAGAGACTGTGGCTTGGCCCTTCCAGAGAGATCTGCTGATGAAACGTGTTAATCCTCAGGAGGTGGTCTTCTCATGGTTCCCTCCTTCTCCTAGATGTAGAGTCTTTCCACACACAATAAGGACAAGACACGGATCAACTAGTCCAGAACCGTCTGTACACGTTTATCTCTAAGCACTCATTCCTCCACCTTTTCTCTAGCAGTTGCAAGTGAATCTGGCCTGGTCACATCAAGCTTTGTGTCCATAGCCATTGGCAGTGTTGGAGAAGTCGCAAAAACAGGACTAAAAGAAACTAAACTCTCCTATAGCTGGACTGTGGACCAGGGAGGCATCCTCCGTGACAACAATCTTGGTATCTCCACAAAAGCTGTATGCCCTAAGTGCCAGGACTCTGCCCACACACTCTCCCTTCCTACACAGGTCTCACCATATCTTAGGAATAAGTCACCTTCATTACCTGCATACTACTAGCCCACGCTGCACTGTAGACTGCTGAATTCAGTTGCACAGAAAATAAGGGATTCTTTTGGCTTGAGATAAAGAGGAAGCTAAAGAAGCTGGGCCCAAGGGAAAGAAGCACTCAAATTAGGTAGCTTGTTGCCTTTATGAACTCACAGTATTCTCAGAATTGATGAATTCTTAACCTTGATTGAGAAGGAATTGTTCAAGAGCAGGGGACAGCACTGTGCCAACAGAGACTAGAAGATTTTCTTGGGGAGGTGATGACTGAGCTGACTTCAACTGCATGGGAAGAAGCTAACCAGGGGTGGAACACAGGAGGTGAGGGAAGCATGTGCAGAGGCCTGGGAGCAAGAGAGAAAACAGGAGCAGCGATCCCCAGGGACAGCTGGAAAATGAATGTGGGTTAGGACACAATGGCAGTTGGTGAATTTAGGGAGAGAAGTACGTGTTAACAAGTAAGGTTCATCTGCCTGTCATGTCTCCCCTAAAGCAGTTTAAAGAGGGATGTAGCTACAGTGTGCTAGAAACATTAGTCTGGAGGAAAAGTTTAAGGTAATAAAATGAGGTGGTGAGTGATGACAACCGTAATAATGCTGCAGGATTGCCAACTCACAGTTTAGTTAGGTGTGCAGGAAACATTTAGTTTACATCATCAGTAATTTGTCTAATTCGTCTCCCTGTGCTGAGTGGCAGGGAGGAAAACACAAAACATTGCCCCATGTGTTCGAACATGTGCTCATTGTGACACCTGATGAATCTTTAAATGGTGCCCCATTATTCCAAGATCTAATAGGTAGCCCTTCAGAGTCTTCAGCCACCTGTCTGCCTCCTCAGACTCCCTCCCAGATACCAATCTGGGGCTGGGATGGGAGCAGATAGGAGTGTTGGATGAGATGCCTTGTGAGAAGTGGCATTTGTGTTCTTGGCTATGGTCTGATTCCAGGCCAAGGTGACCTGATGAGTTGGGACTTGTGGCATCTGCCACCTACTTCACTCCCTGTCGGGTACTCACCTTCATTGTCTGAGACTGGCCTCGGCCATAGCCCTTCAGCAGGTGCCTGCTTCCAAGCCCAGGAGTCTTCCAAACCAGTTCCCTAGGAGCTGTGACTACATCTGGGGTCAAGCTGTCTCAGTCTCCTCAGGCTGCAACAGCTGATTATCCCCAATCTCATGACCTATAGACAACATAAATATGGAGGCTGCAAGGTCCAAGGTCAAATCCGGTGTCTGGTGGCAGCAGCTGTCTGGCTCCAAGGATGGCTCCTTTTTGTTAACATTCTCACAAGATAGAAGGGGCAAGCAAACTTCCATGGACCCCTATTACAAGGACACCGGCTCCGTCCATAGATGCTCGCCCCTCATGACCTAATAATCCTGTGGTTTGGATGCAGCTCAGTGTCCCCAAAGGTCCTGTGAGACTCCAGGCATGGCCCCCCAGATTAGTGGTATTGGAGGCAGGGTGAGGGGAGGACCTTGGCCATGGGGAGCATGCATGCAGAGGGTGGTTTCCGTACTACTGTTGAGTTCTCTCCAAAGGGCTGTTATCAAAAGAGCAAGCTTGGGACCCTTCCTGTCCTTTCCTCTTCCTAGCTGGAGATGTGATAGCTTGTCCAGCATGGGCTTCCGCCATCACTGTCTATACCATGAGGTGGTCCAGCTCAGGGATAGCCCTCACCTCATAGCCTGCATAGACGTTCAGCCTCCAACACTGTGAGCTAAATAAACCTTTCATTTCCTCCTGAGTAGCCTGTCTCTGGCCTGCCCATTTCACTGTAATAATGCAAAGCCAACCAGCCCACTTTAGTCACCAGTCCAAGGCCCGGTGTCTTCACACTACTGCACTGAGGACTGGGTTTCAACATGAATTTGCAAGGAACACAAGAACTCAGACTGCAGCCCCCTCCCTTCCACAGGTAGGAAAGATGACTCGAAAGTGTCAACTTGGGTCCACCCACCAGCGTTTTACTACTGCTAGGTCATCACGTGGGAGGCTCTTCCTGGGCACACATCTTGTCTAAGACCAGAGAGGGTGGATCCTTGTTACTGATGATTGAACACACACCCAGAATTTAATCGAATGGTTTATAAAACACAAAGTTACTCCTAGGGTTTGTTTTTAAGTTATTTAGTTGAGGGATTTACATTATTTCAGTTTTGTGTTTCTGTTTTATTTCTGAGATATTTTATTTATGTATTTAGTTATGAAAGATAGAGACACAGAGGCAGATAGTGGAATTTTCTGTTGGTTCACTCCCTAAATGCCCACAGTGGCCAGGGCTAGGCCAGACTGAAGCCAAGAATCTGGAACTCAGTTGAAGTCTCCCACGTGGGGAGCAGGGACCTAATCACTGGAGCCATCACCAGGTGCCTCCCAGAGTACACATTAGTAGGAAGCAGAGCTTGGATTTGAACCCACACACTCTAATATGAGATGCAGGCATACCACTCTGCATCTTAACTGCTATGCCAAACATACACTCCTGGTTTTGTGTATCTAATGTATTGCTTTTCAAGAATGAACATGGAATTTAAAGTTTTGGAACATGACAAGAGTAGTTGGGAAGGAATCAGACTGACAGATAGGAACCTATCTTTCCATCCTGAACGTGAGTTGTTTTAATTCTGTGATACAAAACAGTTATATTTTGAATGTTTTTAAATGCAACAGATTTCTGTCACTGTAATATATTGTCTAAATTCTTTTTTCATTGGGCAACCCAACATGTCGAAGAAGAGAATGAAAACAATAGCTTGCCTGATTTAAACCAGTTAAACGTGGTTTCATTTTGTTAATGTTCTTGTATTCTGCATGAGTAAATACTGCTATTCTGAAGAGACATTGCTTTTTATTTAGTTAACTTGATCAAGTAATCCACTTGCCACACATACTGAATGAACGTCCCCAGCCTGTTTTGTTTTTAATGATTTTCTTGGCTTTGTGTCTCCATTAAGTGTATAATTGACAGTAGTTCACTTGATCTCTACTGTGTAGACAAAAATCTTTCTGAGTAATAAATCATTTCTTTTTGAGGACATAAAAGCAAATTTTAATCCTAACCTTACCTGAGTTAAATGTTAACATTTTGGTTAGTAGCAAGGTTCCCTATAAATGAAATGTTACTATAATTCCATGGCATTAAGTGGCCGCACTTGAGCCAAAGAGTTGCTAAAATTAACTAAAAGTGCCTGGTTGGGTGACCTTTAATAAGCTGAAGTCTCACTCTTAATTATAGTAGTAGAAAGTTCCTAACCTAACTGATGTAATAGGAAATGAAAGCTAGAGAGTTTGCCCTATTTCATTAAGCTGTACCAATGGCGACTGTTTCAATGATGAGGGATGCCTTAGAGGTCTTATACAAAGATGAACATCATGGGAACGTGTACCTGTACTGTGAGCTGCCCACCTGGAGCTGCTGCGTGCTCACCAGCAGGGCTTCATTTCAAACATGCCAACACAAAATAGAAACTGGAAAGCAACGTGTGTCAGTATTTTTTTCTCAGTAGAATTATGATGGAAAACTATTCACCTGGGAAAATCCACATTCGAATCATAAACATAATGCTGCTTATAAGGAGTACTAATGATATACTTTATGAATTTTAATTTCTGTTTGGAAGTCAGCAAGTGTGCATTCTATAAATGTAAACCATCTGCTGGCACCTCCTAAAAGACTAGATTTCAGTCCATCCCAACATGAATTATTTATTTTGATGGATTTCTTTCCTAAGCAAATTCAAGGGTGTGTGTGTATGTGTGTGTGCATGTAGGGGTGTGAGTATGTTTTAATCTGTTTTTAATCTACAATAAAGTTTTAAAGTCAGGACACACTTAATTACAAACCTGTAAAATGAAAGTGCTCAACATTTTGAAATGTGTTTAGTTCACAGAGTTAGATGCTTGCAAAATTAATAATTAACATTTAACGTTCGAAATAAGGTAAAAAGAAAAATGAAACAATGAAACATTTTGGTAACTTTCATGATTCAAGAATTCCTAGTATTTTCCAGAAAAGAGAATCCCATGGCTGTGTGTTTGAAATCTCACCGGCTCCATAGTTACAAGGCACCTGTCAGGACAGTGAACAATCTAGATATATTAACTTCACTAGATAAGAACTTATTTTATATTGAATAAGTGCAAAAGATTTCATTGTAGTTAACAGACTTTGTAACATTGCCAGCATTGGCACTTGTTAAATACTTATTCTTGATAAACACATAAAATGGTCCCTTGGATGTCAAAATTTACTGTTTATAAATGCCCCTTCCTCTTTGAGTTGGTATTTAACCTTTGCCTTCTTACAAATAAAAAAATTTTCTTAGGCCAGAGACATCTGTGAATCTGTGCTATATGTACTTTAGGGATGGAAAGTGATGCTGTTCAGGGAATTTTTTTAAACCATGTTCACCTAGAGAATGGTATAAAGTTAAAAATAATTATGTCATAAGATAGTCACTTTGAAACTGCTAAACAAATTCCATAGACAAATTATCCAAATTCCACATTACAAGTTGGGGCAGGACTTAAATCAAGCTCTAAGAGTAAATATTTTCTCGATTTTGAAATATGTGCCCCCTACTAACTAAAAACTTCAGGTTTTGCTCGGGAATATCACACTTCTATTAGAGGGTGGGCCTAGTTGAAATAGCACCTTCACCCTAGGGCTGTGGATCCCTTTTTCTTCCCTCAAACGGTCACTATTCCAGTTTATAACACAGGCAAATTAAATCCACTGTGAAAAGTCCATTACCCTCTTGCACCAAAGACAGAGTTCCTGCTGCACATAGCTCCTGTGAATTTCCATAACACTTGTTGCCCCTGGAGAGCCACAGCTGCCTTGGCCATCTCTGGGCTCTTTCCCTCCCATCCCTTTCACTCTCAAGCAATTTTTGTTCTCTTCCATTCAAGCAAATTCAAACTGATTAAATGTTCTTAGATTCTGCAGGAAAGCTATACAACCAAGTGGCAGACAATGTCCTTTTCTGTTTCACCCTAATTCCAGCTGTCTGTAAATCGTATCTGTAGTGTTTTGAAAATATATCTTAAGTTATTCCTCTAGGCAGCAGATCTAAAATGTATTTAACTCAAACTATATACTGATTCTTAACTAAAAAAAAAATCATAGTGCACCAACAGCAATAATTGTATTCTGCTGCTTATTCAAAGTCTCTTTCCAAGCATGATACCCTTATCCTCAACAAAGTCTTCTTATTCTGGGTGCTTGTGGAGAACTCAGTGCAACCATCTGAGTGGAAAAAACAAGGCCATAGAATGCTACTGGTAGACCATGGAGTGAATGTTGAACAAGGTTATGTTAAAGTCCTTCCACAGCCAGAATCAAGTTCTCCAGCTAGTAAGTATATTAGCTTGCATTCACTGGAGTCTTTTGGTCTATTTAGTTACCCTACTCAGAGACTACTCAAGATGAAGAATGTCATTCTTGTATATTAATACCATTTTTATGTCTCTTTTCTAAAATATTAGAGGTGGAAGCCATGAATATAGTCAGGGCTCTGATAACTGAAATCCTAGACCCACTAGGAGTTATTCCCATTATTTAATGGGAACAGATTCACAGGGAGAAATCTGCTCCATCCTGGCCCTGGCTCACCCTCCTCTCATGCTTTCTTAATATTTCTCATGATGCTACTCTTTACTGTACTTTCCATGTATCTGAAGGTACTTCAGAGGGTTCATGGACAAATGGAATTCAAAGATAAGTGTGTGGGCCCGTTGTTGTGGCATGACGGGTAAGCCACCTCCTGCCACATCAGCATTCAATCTCACAGCATGGACTGGAGTCCCAGTTTCTCCCCTTATGATTCGGATCCCAGCTAATGTGTCTGGGAAAGCAGCAGAAGATGGACCCAGCCCTTGGGCCTCTGCACCCACATGGGAGACATGGGTGGAGATCCCAGCTCCTCAGCTCCTGCCTTTGGCTGCTCTTAGCCTTGGCTATTGTAGACATTTGGCAGGTGAAAGATTCTCTCTCTCTCTCTCTCTCTCTCTCTCTCTCTCTCTCTGTCATCCTCTTCTCAAATAAATAAATCTTAAAAATAATTGGTACAAAAATATCTGAAATCAATTTATAGTGTTTTCATGATGTGCATTTTCCATGAGCTTTTTGAAGAACTCTTGTTTTTGAACCTGTTGATTTACTTTGTCTTCACTATTCCCATCCTAATCACACGATCATCTTCTCAAGCTGAGAAATACTCTCCAATTTCCACTGCCTGCTTTGACTATATTCCAGCCACTGTCATAACAGTGCAATTTTTAAAACACATAAAATAGATCATTTCATTCACCCACATTAAGATATTTTTATAAAATCGAAAAATAACACTTGGAATATCCATAGTTTTAGATATTTTGGATATTTTAAAAGACTCAAGTGAAATCAAGTAAACATTAGAATGGAATTAAGTGTCAACTACAACTTTAAAAATGTAGTTCACATGGTATTTTAGGCAAAATTATATAAATACTAAGAAAGAGAAATACTAAAAAATAATGAGTTGGAAAATTTCATTTAATAAAAGTACTAAGGAAATGTAACAGACCAAAGTGAAGTCAATTTCATATTAAATTTTTCATATTTTAAATAAATTTTAAAATACATATAATACTAGTGCTAAGGAAAAAGTAATACATAAGTACTAGAAAATAAAAGTACTAAAAAAGATGGTAAAAGGATGGAAATTAATGAATATAATGAAATCTATGAGAAAGGGAATGCAAAACATGAAGAGGAAACAATGTGAAACAAAGATTCAATAGATAAGCTAATAAGACAAACTAGGTATTTGAAATCTAATGAACTGAATCAAATTCTACCAAGATTTAAAAAGGATAATGAATAAAGAATAAGGAGAAGCATAAAAGGACATTTTCACCAGCAGATAGAAACAAGGGTTTCTGGGCACACACACTTGTTCCAGAAGCACCAAAAGATCAAGAAAAAGGACTGAAACATGTGCACTGTATCTCACACTCAGAAGGACCACATCGTCATGGCTGTGACATGTTCACCAGGGCCTGAACCCGTGTGTACAGATTCTGGAAGAATGAAATGGCAGGTGAGAGAGGGAAGGGGAGAGTTGTGCAGACAACTGTGCTAAAAACTTAGCTGCAGAAAGGAGAGAAGAAAAATGAATAGCTGGGGGAATGGTAGAATAGTTTGTGCAAGCTACAGCAAATGAGTTAATAGAGAGAGTGACATTTGGGAGCTAGGAGCAGGTGTGTAGTATTACTGTGTAAGCTTCCAAGTCTTTGGAAGTCTTCTCAGGGGTTATTTTACCCTTGTTGATCAGACTTACTTTTAGAACACATAAGGGTCACCAAGTCATCTCTATCTAGATTATGCTTCTTGTTTTACCGTTCTCTGAAAAGATTTAAAAAATGCATTATTATTCTTTTTTTTTTCTTTCTTCCAACTTAATTAGTGGCCGAGGGAGATGCTTTTAGTGGAGCGAAATGTCTTTAATTGAATTCTATGTCTTGGTCTTTATCATCATAAGAGTATAGCAGAGTATTGACTGCTGATTGCGTTATGTGTAGTAGCAATAGGAGGGTGATTAACATTCAAATATTTTAATCATTAAAACCCCTCTAATTAAGATTTTTTATTATTTTTTGCAAGGCTTAAAATGGGGATGTTTTCACTTTTATCTCAACTTTTCATATGTCTTTCAATAGGACGTATCCATTTGTTAATTACAAATAATTCTTAGGTCAGCAATGGAGAGCTGTTTTAAGAAAAAGCGAATTTAATTGGCTTCACACCAACCTCAGACCTCATCATATTGTCCTCCATATTTGTCCTTTCTTCAGTAATCCTCTTTCCTTCCATAACCCCTTTTTTACCTGAAAAAAAAAAAATAGCGTGTTTTTTATTTTTTAACTTTTATTTAATGAATATAAATTTCCAATGTACAGCTTATGGATTACAATGGCTTCCCCCTCCCATAACTTCCCTCCCACCTGCAACCTTCCCCTCTCCTGCTCCCTCTCCCCTTCCATTCACATCAAGATCCATTTTCAATTCTCTTTATGTACAGAAGATCAATTTAGTATATATTAAGTAAAGATTTCAACAGTTTGCACCCACATAGAAACACAAAGTGAAACATACTTTTTGAGTACTAGTTATAGCATTAAATCAAAATGTACAGCACATTAAGGACAGAGATCCCACATGAGGAGCAACTGCACAGTGGCTCCTGTTGTTGACCCAACAAATTGACACTCTTGTTTATGGCATCAGTAATCACCCTAGGCTCTTGTCATGAGTTGCCAAGGCTATAGAGGCCTTTTGAGTTCGCCGACTCTGAAAATGTTTAGACAAGGTCATAAAAGACAGATGAGGATAGTAACCAATGATCCCAAGAGTGGCATTAACCAGGTCTGAACAATTATACAGCATTAAGTGGGGAAGAGGACCATCAGTACACACAGGTTGGGAGTAGAGCCATTGGAGGTAGAGTAGAGGTTATGATTACAAAGGAATGAGGCCCAAGTACGCTAGACAGGGTCTAGAACAAAGGACAGAGTCATTATTAGAGGAACTAAGAAAGGTGCTGTCTAAGCTACAATTACATTTTCTGATTGAGAGGCAAATAGAACCTGACAGAAGGGGCTTGAAAATAATCTGGTGGGCTTTAGGCCTTATAAGTTAAGAGGCCCAGACCTATCTATCTCTTCACGTGGGGTACATCCTAAGGGAGGTGTGAACCTCCTAGGGGAAGGCACTCTGTTGACTTTCATTACTTGGCTGGGCTGGGAGGAGAGCTGGCCAGGTAAAGGCAGGTGGCATCTCTAACAAGAAATTTACAGTTCTGCCTGCAATGTTGCTGACCCTACTTGACCATACCCTCAGCTGCAGTGGTCACTTTGGAAGTTGGGCTGAGTGAAGGGCTTTTCAGCTTAGAGCCAATAAGATCTGTGGCTCTGACCTGGGCATCCTTCGACTCCAGGGCAGGTCCATTTCCAGTGATCCAACTCTTGGCAGAGCTGCCAGGGCTCTTCACAAGCTGACTTCTGCTGAAGCCCAGGCTTACCATATTGAAAGCCACTGCAGTGGACTGGCCTGTTGGGTCTCCTTGAGGGCAGATCACTGTACAGATCAGCCATCAATAGGCCTGCCACCCATTGCTTCTAATGCCGAGCTTTCTTTTCCTCCTGGTTTGTGTTAAAGCAGACCAGAGGATGCAAGTCAAGGGAGTGCCCGTATCCCATCTCTAATCTTCGGTGGCCTGAACTACAAGTCTATAGTCACAGGCATGTTCTGTAGTAGTTTTTCTAAGGTAGACAATGCCCATGAGGAAAATTATATTCTCACTTTAAAACTTTCTTTCCCTTTGGTCTGAAAGGGAGGTTTTTTCTACTTACTGTTTACTTGGCTGATGGCGAAGTAAATCTAGCTATGAGATTATTATTTAAGCTCTTATTTTGGCTATGCTATTACAGAAAAATGTTAGCCATCTCTTTTATAAGGTCTAAAGATTAAATTGTGCATCCTACAGATTCCTTCATAATAGAATTAGTTTCCTACCTTGAGGAGAATAGAGAAATGAAAGAAGAAGTTGGGCTTAGAATAGAGAAATGAGGGAGCAAGTCCTAGATCGCTTGCTGACAATAGCAATATTACATGAATACTTGGCAAAAAGTTTCAACCATTAGATAACAACTTAAGAAAACATTTACCAGAAGGTCCAATGCCTTCTATAAATTTTAAGAATCATGTATTTGAAAACACCTCTTAAATATCTAACATGGTGTAGTTTGTTTAACCAGTAAACTTAAGCACAAACATATAAAATGTTTTTAGTTTCTTTATACCAACAAGTATAAAACATATGACGCAGGGATTCAGGTCACACAAATTAAAATGTATCTTTGATTAATTTTAGCAGCTTAAATTTATGGACAAGCTTATCTATAAGACAATTAAAATAAAATTCTTAATAAAATTTTCCCATGTGGACATACAATAAGTACACACATATAACATAATATAATAGACCAATATAGCAATTTTAATAATAGCTTTTAAAATCTTTAACTCTTTTTGTAGATTGCCAGTTGATTTGAATTGCTTTTTGCTTTTAGTAACCTCAGTTAACCATACTTTCTCTCAGTTGGTACTGTTAATACATTATTGGCTTCATCTGTTTACAGAGCCATCCCAAAGTACTGAATACAATAGAAGTGGCTGGAAAAAGTCCATAGGAACCTATAGGAGGACAGCTAAACACAGAACCAACAACGCTTTAGTTTTATGAGCAGCAAATCATATATAACTGTGGATGACAAAAGACTTTAAGTTGCCATGTTTAAAATTATAAACTCATCAACCAACAAGAGGCACTTGCTTACTTCACAGTATTTTTGAAAGCACCTGTAGGGTTTTACAAGTATTTAACCCTTTAGGCCTCTGGGGCTTTCTCATTAAGATAACTATCATGTCTAGTAACACAAGATCATTAGACTTTTTAATTCTCAAACATTTGTATTAATAGCATTTTCCATTATAGAAACTTAAAATTTAGTACCACGTCACATCTTGACAGTACTTCTAATATAATCCAAATAGCCTGATTAGTTGGTGTCTCTATAAGATGAGAGACATAGGTCCTTCAATTTTTTCAGTTGGGCCCAAACTGGAAAAACCAAAGTCCAAGATTTACTGGAAATTTTAGAGTCCAGATTGTTTGAAACTTTGATTTTTTGAATGCCTGTCAAGAATGCCAAGAAGGCTCAAAATCCAAAATATCTGGTTGAAATAAGATTCCTTAAAATCATGACATAACATAGACCAAATTTGATCATTGTTACAAGGTGATTATTCAAATCTTTGAAAATAAGCACATATTTAAATAACCCATAGCTCTTAATAAAAATTCAGCTGTTTTTGAACAATTAGAATTTAACAGACATCAAGAGAACATAATAGATTACTTTAACACATTGCTTTAACAGAGCATCAGAGTTTAATTCTATGTCAAAGAGAAATTGAGCTTCCTGTGATCTTTTGCTGTGAGGTTTCCTTCCTTTACCTTCTTTCATATTGATGACCATGTTTCTGTGTTTCTGTGTGTAACACATCTTTAAGCATATTTTGCAGGGCAGGACAAGTGGCAACAAATTCTTTCAATTTCTGTTTGCTATGAAAAGTCTTTATTTCACCGTCATTCACAAATGAGAGCTTTGCAGGATATAATATTCTGGGCTGGCAGTTTTTCTCTCTTAGTACCTGGGCTATGTCTCGCCATTCCCTTCTAGCTTGTAGGGTTTCTGATGAGAAGTCTGCTGTGAGTCTAATTGGAGATCCTCTGAGAGTAATCTGACGTTTCTCTCTTGCACCTTTTAGGATCTTTTCTTTATGTTTCACTGTGGTGAGTTTGATTACAACATGTCGTGGTGAGGATCTCTTTTGGTCATGTTTGTTAGGGGTTCTATAAGCTTCCTGTACTAAGATGCCTCTGTCCTTCTCCAAACCTGGGAAATTTTCTGCTAGTATCTCACTAAAAAGGCCTTCTAATCCTTTCTCCCTCTCCATGCCTTCAGGAACTCCTAGAACCTGAATGTTAGGTTTTTTAATAGTATCCTGTAGATTCCCGACAATATTTTTTAGATTCCTAATTTCCTCTTCTTTTCTTTGGTTTGCCTGTTTCCTTTCCTGTTCTCTGTCTTCTAAGTCTGATATTCTCTCTTCTGCTTTGCCCATTCTATTTTTAAGGCTCTCTAATGTGTTTGTCATTTGATCTATTGAATTCTTCATTTCATTATGATTTCTCGTCACTATCAGCGTTTCTTGTTCTACTAGTTGTTTCATTTCATTTTGATTCCTCCTTAATATTTCATGTTCATGAGAGATTTTCTATCTTGTCCATTAAGGATGTCTGTAGTTCAAGAATTTGTTTTTGAGAATTTCTTAATGTTCTTATCAATTTTTTGAGATCTGCTTCTTGCATTTCTTCAATCTCATCATCTTCATAATCTTGAATTGAGGTGTCTTTTTCATTTGGGGGCGTCATAGTGTCTTCCTTGTTCTTGTTACCTCAGTTTTTGCGTTTGTTGTTTGGCATGTTAGAGATATTTGGTTTCTTCACTGTGGTGTTTTTTCTTGTTATACTATGGTTCTAGGTTAAGTGGACTGTCTGCTTTCGATGGAGCCTTAGAGGCTTGAGATGAGTGTGGCCTGAGAGCTCTGTTTGGTTCCTCCGGGTTGAGGGTGTGCCACAGGTGACACTCCCAGGTTAGGCGTGGTAAATCTCTCTTTCTTCCATTCTTTTTTTTTTTTATTCAAAAGGGAAGTAATTCCACACAGCTGAATGTAATTGGAGGTAGTTAGCAGGCGAATGATATACCCACAGGAGCCAGAGATTGGAAGCTCTTTCCCAAGGACCACACAGGGAATCTCTGCTGCCCTCAGTGTGGGCTCTAGTTCTCCTGCAGTCTCCCACTGTGTTGCCAAGTTAAATCCTAATCTCCTGTTATTTCAACCCCCCCAGAGTCAGGTTTTTCTGCTAGGCTCAGGGCCGGTGCAGACCTGAGGTCACCCTGCTTATGACTTATGTCCAAAATGGCGCCTGCTCTTTGTCTTGCTTGCCTTTGAGAGGTGAGCGGAGAGAGAGAAACTCGTGTCCGTATCGGTCACTTTTTTTTTTCCTCTCTCTCTTCTAGTTAGCCTGGTGAATTTTTCCCCACGGAGTTTCAAGCCTCGTTCCCTCTAGTCTCCTCTTTCCACTTGCCTGCCGGTGTCTCAGGCTATTAAGGTTCGGCTCACCTTGCGTTCCAGCGCTGGTGTGTTGAGTCTGCCTCTGGTGTCCCGAACTTGGGCTCCCATGCTCTCCACGCAGGTCCACTGTGAATCACTAGTTCCGGAAGAGTTTCCTCTGCTGTTTCTTCCCCTACTCTTCCTTGAACCTGAAGTATCTCCACTTTTATTAAACTGTCTCTTCCCTGACCATCAGTGTACTCCCTAACTATTCTGCCATCTTGCCGCTCTCTAATAGCGTATTTTTTATATCAAGCTGGTGTCCTCTAATGGGAGGCTTCTTTCAACCTCTACTGACTGCCTTGCCAAGCAGAAAAGCAAAGCCCATTTGTCTACTCTACCCAGTGTTAAGGGCCAGTGTCCACTGCAAGGAAATCATCAGTGTTTCTGGACATTCACACTAAAAAGAATTCTTTATTAGGGTTGAGCTTAAGATACAGTAAGAAAAGGAAATGTCTCCACAGGGTTTTATTTTTCATTTATCTTATTTTAGGACATATTTGATCACGAGCTAATATGTGTGTTTGGAGGGAAACAGGAAGCAGACAAACATTGGACATTTAGAGAGTAATTTAAGCATCTAGAAGTAGCTCAAATAATAGTAATTAAAAAATTGAAAGTGTTGTATATATACTGTACGTATGTTATAGTTATCTGGAATCAGTCAAGTATTCCTACTTGATACTCATTAACAAGTATGACTCCTAATTGTTGTGTGATGTAGCTAACATGTTACCCAGTTGAAATTTGAGTGCAGATCTCCTGATTCTACATCCTGTGATTTCTTCTGAATAGCAGGCTTGATCCTTAGTAAGAATTACCTGTGTTGTAATAAGATTCAGAGTAACACAGCCATCTTGTCCAATAATTTACAAGATGCTTTTATCTTCCCACACTCTCTGCAAATGACTGCAAATCTCCAATGAGATTGGGTTGAGGGTGTAAAGGCAACCTTTTAAGAAGCATCTGAAATCTTTTCTGGGATGCAGCATGAGAACATGGTGCAGTTTATATAAGTGAAGGTGAAACCCACATAGTATTGAATCTAAACAATGTGATGCTAAGTAAATGCTTCACAGTTATATCAGATAGTCCATAAATAACTCACGAGATTTTTCATTCATATCCCTCATGAACTAGGCAAACATAAAATTCCGTTTATTTTAACGTGATCCTACTAACCTGGTCATAACTGGTACAAGAAAGCCTGAGTACTTATACCAAAGTCACATGTGGGTACACTGTGTACTGAAGAGACCTTTGAGCCAAGGGTGCTGCCGAAAGCATGGATACTCCACTTCAGAAGGCAATGAGCTGACCCAAGTGGATCTTTCCTCCATTGCATGCTGAAAGGGAAGGGAATCAGAGGATGAAAAACAGACAAAGGAGAGTGACAGAGCTCAGCTGTGAGTATGAAGATAGCAAAACGGAAGGAAGTCCTTTTAACTTTCCACACCAACAGGAAAGCATTTCAACCAGAGGCATCCCAAAATTCTACCCTCATCACAGTATTTCAGAACTTACTACCACAGGGGTTTGAAAACTTGGATTCCATTAAGATTGCAGACATAAGAGCTTTACAGACAGAAAGACAGAAAGCTGTAGCTATTTCAGGAGTTAATGATGTATTATTGAGATGAAGCAAAAAGGCTTTTAAAGAAATATTAGACGATTTAGTGCTCAGTCCCTGGGGCCAGGGAGCTTGAGGTGCAGAGGAAGACACAGGCACAGAAAAATCAGAGGACTCTCGAGTAACTTTACCAAAATGGCAGAAGAGGCATGGCTACCACTCATTCCCTCAGAAAGAAACCAAGCTGATCAATTATGCTTATACGAAAATATCTTCATAAGAGCTAAGGAATCCCAATGACAGAATACCGCACCTGGGTAAAACACGGAAATGAGAAAGGGCACATGGAAGGAAGTAGGAGGAACGTTTGTATATTATCCATAATATCCCTGCACCAGGTACATGCAGCAGAGCCTACAGGAGAAACTCTGCACACACATGGAGAGGAAGAGTGAGTGAGCACCCAGCTTCCCACAGGCTCCAGAACCCATCAACCAGGCTGGCTGTAGTAAACTCACATTCCTGGTGTGTTCCCACAGCCTCAGGTTCTAGCCCTACTTCGATGCCTGATCCCTACTGCATCTGGGCTCCAGGCCTGTCTCCATGGGCCCACGCATGTGGTCTGTGGACCCAAGCACCAGGGTGCCCACCCATTGACCCAGGCACTAGGTCAGCCAGCCTAGAGCCAGCCACCCCATGCCTGCCTATAGACAGCCCTCCACCCCCAGAACACACAAGCTGCGAGGGGCTTTCCCTGCTGGAGAGAGTCCATAAACACTGGAAGAGCTGCAGCTTCTTCAAATGAGAGAGTATCAAAGCAAGGCCACAAAGATCATGAATAATCAGGTAAACCTGACAACCAACCTAACGAAACAAAGCACCTGTAACTAGTCCTAAAGACGCTGAAGTACCTCACTGACAGATAATTCACAAGCTCCTTCATAAGGGAGGGAAACAGGAAACAAAGAAACAAAACGTTGGACATTTAGAAAATAATTTAAACATCTAGAAGTAGCTTAAAATAATAATAATTAAAAAATGGAAAGTTTTGTGTGTGTACTGTAGGCATGTTATAGTTATCTGGAATCAATCAAGTATTACTACTTGATACTCAGAGAACTACAAGAGTTCAACAGCAGACTTCATCTAGCAGAAGTATCGGTGAGGTCAGAGGTAGGGCATTTGAAATTACCCAGTCAGGAATAGAAGGAAGAAAGAACAAACTCTAGGACTTCTGGGATATCATCAGTCAAACCAATATACACATTGTGGGAGTTCCAGAAAGACTAGACCATGAGAAGGAATGTTTGCTTCAGAAAAATGACAGAATAGGTTCCCAATGTGGAAGATCACAAAACCCAAAGGACCTAAATATATTAAACACAAAGGGCATTGCTGATGTACATCATAATCAAATTCTCAGAAGTCAAAGGCAAAGAATTATGAAGCAACAAGATTAGATGAATCATCAAACATAAGACCACTCTCATAAGACCTTCAGTAGGCCGGCGCCACGGCTCAATAGGCTAATCCTCCACCTGTGGTGCTGGCACACAGGGTTCTAGTCCCGGTTGGGGCACCGGATTCTGTCCCGGTTGCCCCTCTTCCAGGCCAGCTCTCTGCTGTGGCCCAGGAGTGCAGTGGAGGATGGCCCAAGTGCTTGGGCCCTGCACCTGCATGGGAGACCAGGAAAAGCACCTGGCTCCTGCCTTCGGATCAGCGCAGTGCGCTGGCCGTGGCGGCCATTGGAGGGTGAACCAATGGCAAAGGAAGACCCTTCTCTCTGTCTCTCTCTCACTGTCCACTCTGCCTGTCAAAAAAAAAAAAAAAAAAAGACAAGACCTTCAGTGGATTTCACAACAGAAAACTTGATGGCCAGGTGAGAGTGAAATGATATATTAAATGTGCTGGGAAAACAAACAGACAAACTCCCTACCCAAAGTGTGATCCCCAGCACAGCTGTTCTTCAGAAATGAAAGAGAAACCCAGATTCTCCTGGCAAACAGAAAATAATGGCGCCCATCACTACTATATGTGCCTTTTTAGAAACACTAAAGAGAATTCTTCACTTTGAAATAAAAGGGTGCTGGTCGGCGCCGTGGCTCACTTGGCTAATCCTCTGCCTGCAGCGCTGGCACCCCCGGTTCTAATCCCGGTTGGGGCACCGGGTACTAGTCCCAGTTGCTCCTCTTCCAGTCCAGCTTTCTGCTGTGGCCCAGGAAGGCAGTGGAGGATGACCCAAGTGCTTGGGCCCTGCACAGGCATGGGAAACCGGGAGGAAGCACCCGGCTCCTAGCTTCGGATTGGCGCAGTGCCTGCCCTAGCGGCCATTAGGGGAGTGAACCAACGGAAGGAAGATCTTTCTCTCTGTCTCTCTCTCACTATCTATAACTCTCTCTCTGTGTGTGTGTCTCTCTCTCACTGTCGAACTCTGCCTGTCAAAAAATTTTAAAAAAAAGAAATGAAAGGGTGCTAACAGGAAAATATATGAAAGAAAAAAATTCACTGTAAATGTAAGAATACAAGGGAACTTCAAGCAATTCTTAGGGAAATGGAATTGAAAGATAAGCTTGTTTTGGTAGCAAAGAATTTTGAAACTCAGGTGTACTTTATCCATAATATGCATCTCCATGAACTTTTTCTTCTACAGTTCAGAATGTAGTACAATTATGGTGCCAAAATCATTTTAATCAAATATAAAAATTAAAAACAAATATTTAACATAACTTTTTAAGAGATTTATTTATTTATTTGAAAGGCAGAGTTACAGAGATACAGATGCAGAGAGACAGAGTCTTCCATCCTCTGGTTCACTCCCCAAGTGGTCCCAAACAACCACAATGGCTGAGCTGATCTGATGCCAGAAGCCAGGAGCTTCTTCAAGGGTGCAGGGTCCAAACCACTTGGCCATCTTCTACTGCTTTTCCAGGCCACAGCAGAGAGCTGGATCAGAAGTGGAACAGCTGGGACTCAAACTGGTGCCCATTTGGGGTACCAGCACCACAGGTGGAGTCTTAGCCCACTACACCACAGCACTGGCCCCCTTAGTATAACTTTAATTAGAGTTATCTGATAATGGATATATAATATAAAATATACAAATTAAGACATCAATAACAAAATTTAGAGGAGAAGTATATAACTTTTGCATATGGTTGAAGATAAATTACCAGATTTAAAAAGACTTCTACAATAACATGTTTAATTTAATCCCTATGATAACCACAAGCAAAAATCTGTAGGGGATACATAAAAGATAAAGAGAAAAAAAATCAAAGCATATCACAACAAAAAATCATCAAATCATAGCAATGCACCAAGGGAAAAGAAGAAAAACAACTACCACATATTCTGAAAGCAAGTAAGAGAATGGAAATAGTAACTTCATTCCTTGCAATAATCTTTAAAAGTAAATAGACTAAAGTGTTCAATCAAGGGCATAGAGTGACTGAATGGATTTTTTTTTAGAAAGATCCAGCAATATACTGCATTTCAGAAACTCAGTTTCAAGAACACACATAACTTGAAAGTAAAGGGATTTAAAAAGATATTCCCTGCAAATGATATCCAAAGAAGAGTGGTGGTATTCTACTTACATCAAACAGAATAGATTTTAATAAAAATTGTCACAATAAACAAATACGTTCATTATATAATAACAAAGGGCAATTTATAAAAAGGATATAAAGGTCAATTTGTCAAGAAGTTATAAAACATGTGTTTGTGTGTGTAACAAACACTGAAGTACTAAAATATGCAGAGCAGATATTAACTGAACTGAAGGGAAACAGAAAGCACAGTATAATAATAGTAGGAAACTTCAATGCCCCAGAATTTTTTATAATTTTTTTGAAGATTTATTTGAAAGAGTTACAGAGAGGGAGAGACAGAGAGATCTTGCATCCATTGGTTCATTCCCCAAATGGCTGCAATGTCCAGAAGTGGGCCAGGCTGCAGCCAAGAGCTAGAAGCTTCTTCCAGGTCTCCATGTGGATGGCAGGGGCCCAAACTCTTGGGTCATCCTCTGCTGCAATTCTCAGGACATTAGCATAGAGCTGGATCAGAAGTGGACCAGCCTGGACACAAGCCTGTACCCGTGTGGGATGCCAGCATTGCAGTCAGCAGCTTAACTGGCAAGGCCACAATGAGAGCCTGCTTTTAACAAAGTATAGGTCATTCAGACAGCAAAGCAATAAGAAAGCAGCAGACTTGGACAACAGTATAGTCCAAATGGATATAACAGACAAAAACAGAACATGCAACACAACAGTCATGGTATGCACATTCAAGCGTGCATAGAACATTCTTCAGAAATTATGCAGCAAGATCATCAGTGCTCAGAGCAAATTCTAATAAAAGTAAGAAGACGGACATCATACTAACTATCTTTTCTGACCAAAATTATATGAAACTAGAAATCACTATCAGGAATAAAATTGGAAAATGAAAAATACGTGGAAAATAACACACTTCTAAACAGCACCTGGATTAAAGAAGAAATTAAAATGAAAATAAAACAGTCTCTACAGAGAATAAAAAACTGAAACACAGAACACCAAAACTAATGGGAGGCAGCAAAAGAACTTCTAAGTGTGAACTTCATAGTAATAGATATCAACATTAAGAAAAAAGAAAATATCTCAAGCGATCTAACATTACACCTCAAGAAACTAGAAAGACAAAGGCCAAAGTTATCAGAAGAAAAATATTAATAAAGGTCAAAGCATAAATAAATGAAAACTAGAAAAACAGTAGAAGAAATCAATGAAACTAAGAGTTGGCATTTTGAAAGTAGAAACAAAACTGACAAAATTTTACTTAGACTAAGGCAAAAGAGATAAGACAAATACATGAAATCATAAATGAAAGTGAAGACATTACAGCTGTTAACACTGAAATACAGAGGATCACAGGCACTACTGTAAAAAAAGTTTATGCCAGCAAATTTTATAACCTGGAAGAACTAGATAAATTCTTAGAAAGAAAAAAAGCCTAAAGAGATCGAATTATAAAGGAATATTGGGTCGGTGTTTTCCCATTGGTTAAGATTTCTGTTAATATGTCCTTATTCCATATCTAGAGTATCTGAGTTTGCCTCCCAGCTCTGGGGCCCAATTCCAGCCCTCTGCAAAGTAGACCCTGGGAGGCAGTGGTAATGATCCAAGCAACTTGATTCCTGCCACCCGTGTAGAGTCCTGGGTTACATTCCTAATCCTAGCCATTGCGGGCCTTTGGGGAGGGAACCTGTGATGGATCGATCTCTCTCTCAAATAATAAATAAAAATAGAATGAAATGGAAAACTTGAACAGATCAATAATGAATAGGAAGACTGAATAATCAAATATATCCCAACAAAGAAAAGCCCAGAAACATATGGCCTCACTGGTGAATTCTATGACACACTTAAAATAATTGATGTCAATCCTTCACAAAGTCTTCCCAACTGAAAAAGAGAGAATACTTCCAAACTCATTTTACAAGGCTGAGACAGAGCCAGATAAAGGCACCACAAGAAAAGAAAATGATGCTGGCGCTGCGGCTCAATGGGCTAATCTTCCGCCTAGCGGCGCCAGTACACCGGATTCTGTCCTGGTTGCCCCTCTTCCAGGCCAGCTCTCTGCTGTGGCCAGGGAGTGCAGTGGAGGATGGCCCAAGTGCTTGGGCTCTGCACCCTCATGGGAGACCAGGAGAAGCACCTGGCTCCTGCCTTCGGATCAGTGTGGTGTGCTGGCCGCAGCGCACCAGCTGCGGCGGCCATTGGAGGGTGAACCAATGGCAAAAGGAAGACCTTTCTCTCTGTCTCTCTCTCTCACTGTCCACTCTGCCTGTCAAAAAAAAAAAAAAAAAAGAAAGAAAATGATAGGCCAATACGCTGCATGTACTTAGGTATTTACAAGCAAACATCCTCAACAAAATATCAGCAAACTGAACTGAATAGCACATTAAAAGAAGTAGACATGTGGTCTAGTGGGACTTACCCCTGAGGCTTAAGGATGGTTCATCATAAACAAATCAACAAATGTGACAGACATTTATAGAGGGGTGCAAAATCCACAGTCATATAAATACATGCAGAAACAGCATTTGGAAAAATACAACATCATTTTGTGATTAAAAATTCAACAAATTAGATGTAGAATAAAAGCCATGTAGGGGCAGCCCACAGCTAACATCATACTCAGTGCAAAAACCTGAAAGTTTTTCCTCTAAGATCAGCAACAACTCAGAGATGACCTCTTTCACCACTTCTAGTTAACAATATACTACTGGAAGTCCTAGTTAAAACAGTTAGGAGAGAAAAAAATATAAGTACTCCAGATTGGAAAGAAAAAAGTAAAATCATCTCTTTGTGGATGTCATGATCTTACATGTAGAAATAACGACTGTCCTAAAGAAATGCTAGAACTAATGAATAAATTGAGTAATATTGCAAGACAGAAAATCGCCATTAAAAATTAGTTGCATTTCTGAATTCTAATAAAGAGCTACCCAAAAAGAAAGTATGAAATCAATCCAATTTAAATTTGAGGGGCCAGCAATGTGGTCTAGCAGGTAAAGCCACCCATGGCAGTGCTGGCATCCCCTATGGGTGCCAGTTTGAGTCCCGGCTGTTCTACTTCCTATCCAGCTCTCTGCTATGGCCTAGGAAAGCAGTAGAAGATGGCCCAAGTCCTTAGACCTCTGCACCCACATGGGAGACCTGAAAGAAGCTCCTGGCTCCTGGCTTCAGATCAGCACAGCTCCAGCCGTTGCAGCCATCTGGGGAGGAAACCAGTGGATGGAAGACCTCTCTCTCTCTCTCTCTCTCTCTCTCTCTCTCTCTCTCTCTCCCTCTCTGTAACTCTGCCTTTCAAATAAATAAATAAATCTTTAAAAATAAATTTGAAATATAAAATAATTGGGAAAAATTGTAACTGAAAAGGTGTAAAACTTAAAAGCACTGAAGAAAGGAATTGAAGAAGACATGCAATAGAAAGATATCTGTGTTTATGAATCTGAAAAACTAACATTGTTAAAATGTTTGTGCCACCCATAGTAATCTACAGAGTAAATGAAATTCCTCCAAAACTTTCAATGCTTTTTTTTTTTTTTTCACAGAAATGGGAAAAAATCCAGAATTTCATCTGGAACCATGAAAGATTTTACTCAACAAAGAAATGTTGAGTAAGGATAAAGCCAGAAGCATGACAATACTTGATTTCAAAATAATACTAAAATGCCATACTAATCAAATCAGTATTACACTGGCATAAAATAGCCATATTGACCAGTGATACAGAATTGAGATCCTCAAAAAAATTCCATGCGTTTATTGTCAATTAGAAATCTTCAACAAAGGTGCCAAGAACACACAATAGATAAAGACAGTCTTTTCAATAAATGTTGTTGGGAAAACTAGATGTCCACATGCAGGAAAATGAAGCAGGATCCTTATGTCACAAGATAAACAATAACTTAAACTGGCTTAAAAACATAATCAAAAGATCTGTGACTGTAAAATTCCTTGAGGAATACATTTTCTGGGACCCCCAAAACACAGGCAAAAAAGACAAGACTAGTTGAATCGGACAGCATAGAGCTAAAATGCTTGTGCACAGCTAAGAAAATCATCAGATGAGTGAAAGGGCAGCTTGCAGAATGGAACAAAATCTTTGTAATTATCTAGTAAGGGTCAACACCTAAACTACACGAGGTGTCCAGCCATTCAATAACAAGGCAAACAAAAATGAGCAAAGTGAAAGATAGATAACAGACCTGACATTCATATGAAAAAATTCTCAACGTCTTTGATCATCAGGGAAATGAAAATCCAAAATACAATGAGATGTCATCCCACACCTGTTAGAATGACCATTATTGAGAGGACAAAAGATTTTAAAATGTTTGGGGAACTGTATGGGGACAAGGGAACTGTGGTATGCTGTTGGTGGAAATGTAAATTGGTACAGCCCTTATGGAATACAGTCCGAAGGGCCCTCCGAAACTTAAACAGGACAACCCTATGCACCAGTAATTCCAGTTCAAGGTGTACAGCCAGAGGAAGTGAAACCAGCATGTCCCTGCTGCATGATCCACAACAACCAAGATATGAGGACAGCCCAGGGTTCCCGGATGCATGAATGGATAAAGAACTGTGGCCTCAGTACACACTAGAATACTATTCAGACTGTGAAAAGAAAGAAAGCTTGTCATTCCGACTGCCTAGATGCACTTGGAGAAAATGAAGCTACGTGAACAAGCAGGCCCAGAAAGTCAAAGGCAGCCTGATCTCATTTATTCATGGAATCTAAGGAAGTCAGAGAATTAGAAAACAGAAAGGCAGGCGAGGAAATGGGGAGCTGTTGGTGAAAGGGCATGCACTTCCAGCTACAGGGGTTGACTAGGGGTGAAGATCTCACTCACAGTGTGCATTTAGTGTACCTAATACTATTCAACAGGGGCATGAATTGTGTTACAAAGGGTTATTTGTGTCCCGGCTGCTCCACTTCTGATCCATCTCCCTGCTAATGTGCCCTGGGAAAGCAATGGAAGATGGCCCAAATGTTGACCAATATGAAATAGTAAAAGCAGGTTGTTTGGCCGGCGCTGCGGCTCACTAGGCTAATCCTCCACCTGCAGCGCCAGCACCCCGGGTTCTAGTCCCAGTCGGGGCGCTGCATTCTGTCCCGGTTGCTCCTTTTCCAGTCCAGCTCTCTGCTGTGGCCCGGGGGTGCAGTGGAGGATGGCCCAAGTCCTTGGGCCCTGCACTCGCATGGGAGACCAGGAGAAGCACCTGGCTCCTGGCTTCGGATCAGCGCGGTGCGCCGGCTGTGGCGGCCATTGGAGGGTGAACCATCGGAAAAAGAAGACCTTTCTCTCTCTCTCTCACTGTCCACTCTGCCTGTCAAAAAAAAAAAAAAAAAAAGCAAGTTATTTGAAAGAGCGCCAATATTGTGCATTATGTGGAAGGAGAGGATACAGCCAAAATGACTGAGCTCTTAGCCTCATTGGGAGAATTGTGGTAGTTAAGAGAGATGTTTAGTTATCAGATGCACTGCCCTAAGGAAATGCACCAGCTGGCGTATTTTATCTGAATGAAGTATCTATAAAATAATGTTTTTTGCTATACCAATAATGCCTCAAAAGACATTCTCAAATGGATTTGTCTTAGAATGTGTGATGTCAGGCCAGGGTCGAAGCCTGTGGATCTGTGATTTGAAATAGCGTCTCAGGTGACCACAGCATGTGCTCTTGACTTTTCAAGGTCATCAGGGTATTTGAAGTAGTTGTTCGTTGTTAGATGCTGATAGGACATCATCCGTGTGGGTTTGGGACTGTCAAAAGGTTTCTGGCCGGCTTGCTGCTCACCACCCATTCCAAGCCCTCATCCACGTTCGTGGATTTGCCTCCACTGGGAAGGAAGGCTGTGGGGATTCCGATCCTGTCACACTAACGGAAGTGTGACAAGAGGCTTCCAGACTTTGGAATCTCAGCTGCACGGCTCTTTATTGAGTGCCTATGCCATTTCCCACCCTTTAGTGGGCACTGGGCAGAGCTTTGGCAATGTTTGTACAACCCTGAAACAATAAGTAAGTTTCCACTTACGTCCCACCCACTGGATTTGCACTCTTAATACTGCCTCTCTTTTTGCCTAAGAAAAGGCAGATTACCTAAAAATGGGCTTATTTCATTTGTTTGCATTAATTTTTTTACCTCTATCATATCTTCTCCAGTCTCTGGTCTCTATGCTGTCCACCTCTGTTAACAAACAACTTATGCTTGCTATTTACATAGAGTCTAAATTCTGAACAATTGCAATATTTCCAGTATTTCAGGAATACCCAGAAAGCTCCAAATACTTAAAGAAAAAAAAAAAAACCCTCCTGTATTTGGATGTGGTTCTTGTATATTAACTGCTGCTGACAATTCTATCGAATTTAGAAGCACGAATATCATCTCCAGTTATTATTATTGACTTGGAGGTTATGAAGGGGTACAGATGAAATTTAAGAACTATGACCTTTCTCTGAGGTCACCAATTAAATTTTATGACTTACCTTATGAAATGCTGGAGTCAAAAAAAGAGGACAGAATAACTTTTTCTCCCTTCAGGTTGTAATATAATTTATGAACAACCGTCAGGATTTGCTCAAAGTATTTCCACAATGTTAAGATATTGCTTTGAAGGGCCGGGGTGGCATCACTGGATGAGTCCTGACCTAGATTCCTGGGAGAAGCAGGTCTCGCGGCTCTCGCTCCTTCTCAGACAAATGGAAACCCAATTCTTAAGCAGAGAGAGCTGTGGCAACGCATGACCTTTGCTGTGAGTGATAGAAGCTGAGCCAAGGCAGAGGCAGCATTACTCCTGCGCTCCCAGAATGTCACAGCCGAGGTCACCTTCAGGACAATGTAAGGACAGGTGCCCCGCTGCTTCTTTGCCCTGCCAGGCCTTTCGGGTTGGCTGATTTATCCAGCTTGGCACACGCCCGGCTCCCGTAATTCAAAGAACTCATCCTGCACTGGAGGAGATCAAGACGGGTAACCACCAGAGACTGGTTTCTGAGAAGGAAAATCATGTCAGCCTGCAGGCAGGTCAGGGGCTGAGAGAGACACGAACTCATTCATCAGGCATCATCTACCTGATAAATACGGACTGCAGAATATCGATTCCCTCCATGTTGGCCCTTACATGTGCTGAAACAGATAAATTATTGCAGATAGTTGCATTTTGTCGAACCTCAGTTATGTTTCATCCATTGCTTCTAAAATAACTTATTAAAATAACATTTTTTTTATTATTTGATCATTAATTTGAAATCAATCCATAATGCTTTTAATATCTCTCCTGCATGCTGAATATTATGTTTATGTTTCTATTCTATTCTTTTCTGCTGTTGTGTCTAAATAAATGTTCTCATAATATATTTACAAGTTCCCTGGACTTCAGGCTAATCAATTTTACCTGTTCATTTTCCTTTGCTTTCCTACTCTCAGGTAAAAGCCAAACAGTTACAACAAAACATTTTCAAAGTCAATTACATAAAAATAAATGTCTTTTAATTTGCAGCACTTATTAAATATTTATGAGCTGTTTAAACAGCTTATTTCTGAAGGACAATTTTATGATACACATAAGTGTGGTAAGTTATTAATTATATGCCATTTTTTCACATTAAGCTTATGATTTGTGTCTAAGAAAATAATATTCATATGTTTAATCATAATATGCTAGGATTTATGTAGAACCCTTCTTCAGATGGTCAGTGTAGCTCAGAAGTTGGTTTTATTTATTTATTTATTTATTTGAGCAAGAGAGAGAGAGAGAGAGAGAACTTTCATCCACTGTTCTCTCCCCAAATGCCGAAATGACTGAGGCTGGGAATTAAATCCAGTCCACCCAAGTGGATGTCAGAAACCCAAATACTCAAGACATCACCACTCTTTCCCAGGGTCTGTGTTAGTGGGAAGTTGGAACCAGGAGCCAGAGCCATGTATCTAACCCAGAAACTCCCATGTGGGACATGTATATCCCAACTGACTTCTTTTTTTAAAGGATTTATTTATTTGAAATGTAGGGAGAGAAAGAGAGAGAGAGAGAGAGAGAAACAAGCAGAGACACACAGAGAAAGAGAGATCTTCCATCCACAAGTTCACTCCCTCAATGTCCTCAGTGGTCAAAGCTGAGCTGATCTGAAGCCAGGATCCCAGAGCATCTTCCAGGCCTCCCATATGAAAGCAGGGGCCCAGTTACTTGAATCATCTTCTGCTGCTTTCTGAAGCCATTAGCAGGGAGCTGGATCAGAAGTGGAGCAGCTGGGACTCAAAACTGCCGTCCATATAGGATGCCAGCACCTCAAGTGGTTGTTTTATCCACTACACCACAGCACAAGCCCCCAAACAACTTCTTGGCCACTAGATCAAATGACCATCCTGATAGTTCAGAATTTTAATAACTTTTACAGAATCATAGATGGCCATAGAAGGAAATGCCATGGTAAAATCTTAGGAAGAAAAAATTATATGTTTGAACAAGGAAGTGAAAGTTGGGCTGCTGATTGTTTTTCTTTTATGGATTTTTGTCTTATATATTCATAACAGGAACAAAGATGAGGACCAACTTTTATTAAATCCCCATGGGGCTTCATGGAAAGAAAATGCCGTCCATTTAGTTAAAGCTCTGAAAGGTAAAGTTTAGGTCAGGACACAATTTAAGTCACATCTAGAGCATTCCTTGCTGAGGTTTGAGTTTCCAAGCACTAGCAGACATTTATGACAAATAAGTCATATTTAGTCAAATAAGGAGGCAGAACCGAGTAGGCAGTAAGGCCACCTCTATGACCACAGCTATTTGAAAGAGACTTGGGGAGACTCTCAAACATTTGTGAAGTGGCTAACTCATGGGTTCTGTGAATGCAGTAAGGGACACATAAAACAAGTCCCAGAGGCCAGTGTGGCTTATTAACTAAGTTAGATACACACACACACACACACACATAAAAACTATGAATACTTGTCTTAATATTAAGCTATAACTGCTTTTGCCTATTTGATTATCAAGTGCTAATTACGTGGTGACTGAATGATGAATTGGGGAGTGAGTGAGTCAATGAATGAATGAATGAAGATATCAGAGCAGAGAGGTAGTTTCTTGCCAATTGCTTTTTCTTTCTTCATTGCTATTAATAAATATGAGACCCAATGGTGGAAGCTAAGCCTTTTCACCAAAAAAAAATCTTTCTTTTTGGAAGGAAATAAAAGGTAAAGTATTTTCTGATATTGTTCATTGAGAAGATTGGAGGAGGGAGCTGGTTTATTTTCCTCCAGTGTCATCTTGCACCATGGTGACAGTGACAGCTCTGACAGGAAGAGGAGGTATCAGCAGGTGTCTTAGAAGAATCCTGGACAGCACAGTTCAAAATAAGATCACTTTGCTACTTGTTACTTGATGATAGTTTAAGCAGTCCAGACATAACAATGTTAAAATAATCAAGCAATTGCTTACATAAAATAAGCAGGCATTGACACTTTTAGTTGTGCTGGGTGCAAATCAAATGCATTGTTAAAATGGTATGGTTTTTCATAAGTACAACAGAAAGTTTATCATAGAAAGTTTATATTACGTGGAATATAGGCTCTGGGGGAAGGCTTGATTCTTCTGCTATCTCAGTGAGATGCAGAATGGGGAAATGATTTCACAGGAGAAATGATGATTTAATCTCTGGCAGAGAAGTGTTTGCTGGCTAACAGGTTTGCATACATTGGCAATAAGTGATTCACGAGAGAAGGTAAAGAACATATGTGTTCCCCCACTGTGTTCTCTCTTCCCTTTCTCACTTTTTACTTTTCATTAATGTTGCTTTTCGAAGTTTACTTTCTTTTATTTAACAGGCAACGAGGCCCAGTGAGAAGGAGAGATAAAGAGATAAGGGACAGACAGAGCTCTCTCAGCTGCTGGTTGACTCCCTCAGAAGCTTGCAACAGCCAGGGCCAGGCCAGGCAGAAGCCAGGAGCCTGAAACTCAATCCAGGTCTTCCATATGGGTGGCAGGGACTCAAGTCCTTGAGCCATTATGTGCTGCATCCCAGGGTGCAATTAAAGGAAGCTGGATCAGAAGAGGAGCCAGGACTTGAATCCAGAAACTCCAATATAGGATGTGGGCATCCCAAAGTGACAGTTTCACCATTATGCCAAACACTTGCCCTTCTGTTGTTTCAAACAAAATGGATACAGAATGGCCAGTAAGGAAACAGGATCAGATCAAGTTATTTTTCAATTATATATGTATGTCAATACAAAGATCCAAAATATCTTTGTACAAGGGTCTATGAATCAAAATATTGTCAAACAGATACATCCGTATAGATTCATCCGTAAAGTGCAATCTCTTTACCAACTAAACTCCAATGTATAAAGTCAGGCGAATGAGAAGGATGGTATCTTTCCCCCAGGATCCTGACTCCGCATTATTTTGGAAATCATTGCCATTTTTCAATGGTCCAGTGAAAGTCTGTGGCATCTAATGAAAGATCTGAGAGGTCCTTTAGGGTTTGCCAAACCTCAGAATATTTTTTGCAATATTCTTTTGGAAATGCCTGTTCTCATCAGAACCAATCCTGAATATCATTTTCAACATTTTAAGCTCAAGTGAACCTAAATAGTATGCAAAGACTTTTTTCATGTTTTTCATAAGTCTTTTACTGTGCTTATCAACATTTAGGAAATTTCATATTGCATAATTATGACATTACAGTTGGCTTCGAATGATTCTTTATGTCTTCATAGTTATGAAGGTTTATTGCTCAAATGAACAAGTGTTTGAGTAAATTCTGATTCTTGATCTCATGTAAATACTTGCAAAACACACAAATACTTGCAAAGCAAAAACACATATAGGGGTACAAATATCTTTCTTTTGATTGTTTGAATTGCTTTTTGTATACCCTCAATCTGAAAATAAGCTAATATCCTTTTGGTCTGAACCTAGCATGTTGAGTCAGATACTTAAGAAATTGTTTCAGGCTGGGCATTGTGGCACAGCAGGGTAGTCACCTCTTTGAACATACCCATTCCATATCAGAGTGCTGGTTCAAGTCCTGGCTACTCCTCTTCCAACCCAACTTCCCTGCTAGTGTGCAGGGAGGCAGCAGATGACGGCTGGCTCTAGGACTTGAATTCCTGCTACCCATGTCTGAGATCCCATGGAATCCCTGGATCCTAGCTTGAGCCTGGCTCAGCTTCTGCTGTTGCAGCCATTTAGGAAGTTAACCAGATAATAGAAGATCTCACTCTCTCCCCCTCCCCTATCCCTGTGTGTTTCTTCCTTACAACTTAATAAATTCTTTTTTAAAGATTCGTTTTATTTATTTGAAAGGCAGAGTTACAGGGGTGGGGGAGAGGAAGGGAGGAGAGAGAGAGAGAGAAAGAGAGAGAGAGAAAATCTTCCATCTACTAGTTCACTCTTCACATGGCTGCAATGGCTGGGGCTGGGCCAGGAGCTAAATCTAGGTCTTCAATGTGAGTGCAGGGGCCCAAACACTTGGTCCATTTTCCACTGCTTTCCCTGGTACATTAACAGGGAGCTGGATGGGAAAGTGAACCAGCCAGCTATGGGATGCTTGCATTGTAGAAAATGTCTTAACCCACTATACTGTAATTCCGGCCCCATAAATCTCTTTTTAGAAAAGAAATGATATTGTTTGATGAGGCCAAAGTAATCATATACTTATTCTGGGGCAAATTCCTGAACCCTTCAAAAAAGTCATGGACCCCCTTAACAAGGAATGTAAGCATTTCTGTGTCTTGGGATAATGGATCTGAATGATCAACCAAGTCTTTTGGGACTTGAAGACACAATGAATTAAACTCACACACAAAGCTGTGCTTACAAAATCTAAGATCACAAAATCACATTTTACCTCTTAAATCTAAAGACAGCCTGTGGCAACTTTATATTGTAAGTATTCTTCCAGCCCACACAAGGCTGTTGAGGTATCAAGTAAATGTAGGTTGTAGTCCCAGGCTCAGAGATTCTATTCACTGATCTTCAGGCCTTAGCACACCAATTAACCTTGTCAGTCTTTCTGTAATATTTTTATTTATTTGAGAGGCAGAGTTACAGACAGAGAGAGGGAGAAACTGGCCAGAGCTGGGACAATCTGAAGCCAGAAGCTAGGAGCTGCTTCTGGGTCTCTCATGTGGATGCAGGGGTCCAAGCACTTGGGCCATCTTCTACTGCTTTCCCAGGCCATTAGCAGGGAGCTGGATCCAGAAAAGGAGCAGCCGAGACTCGAACCTGTGCCCTTGCGAGATGCCAGTGCTGCAGGCAGAGGTTTAACCTACTGTGCCATAGCACCGGCCTCAACATTGCCACTCTTTTTTTTTTTTTCTTTTGTAATCCTTAAAATGAAGGTGCTAATTTTCTACCTAGAATGATACAGAGGACATAATGAATGGGTAAATGCACAATAAACTGAGGACTTGCTATAGACTTGTAAGGAAAGACTATGACTGCATTGATTGAAATTTTGGTATTAAAATGTGCAGCCCTGTGCTCCCTTCGGCAGCACATATACTAAAGTGTGCAGTCTACAGAAAATTGCCCTAGGCAGCCTGCCACGGAAAGATCAAACACAAGTGAGCTGCTTCAGAAAACACTTTTCAAATTCCATTCTCTCAAATTTTCAAATTCATCATACCTATGAGCTTGAAACTTTGCCGAAACCATTTAACCATTTTTTTTTTTCAAAACTTCTTGAAATCAGCACTAATGTTTGTAGAGCTGTAAAAACATGATGTTCCAACTGCACTTTTTTTTTTTTTTTAATATAAGCTTTGTACCCTTTCTTTGGTTTTATTGCCAAAACAACCCATGGAAACAGTCGATGAAGGGAAGATATGGAAGGAAGTAACGACCACTAAGCAGTTCTCCTGTAGATGAATAATAGACAAGTACATAAACAGATGCAAGCCTATCGCAGATGCAAAATGCATGAGAGGAAGCAAGACACAGACACAGTCGCAGAGTTGGGTACTGGGAGTAGGCATTCATCTGTCTCCCCTGGGAGATGCCGTGTTGCTGACAAAACAAAATCCTTCACCGTAAAACCATCATTTCTTAGATGTCCCTTTTCTTTTCTTTTCTTTTCTTTTCTTTTTTTTAACTTTTATTTAATGAATATAAATTTCCAAAGTACAGCTTATGGATTACAATGGCTTCCCCCCTCCCATAACTTCCCTCCCACCCGCAACCCTCCCCTTTCCCGCTCCCTCTCCCCTTCCATTCACATCAAGATTCATTTTCAATTCTCTTTATATACAGAAGATCAGTTTAGTATATATTAAGCAAAGATTTCAACAGTTTGCCCCCACATAGCAACACAAAGTGAAAAATACTGTTGGAGTACTAGTTATAGCATTAAATAACAGTGTACAGCACATTAAAGACAGAGATCCTACATGATATTTTTTAAAAATTAATTAATTTTCTATGTAATTTCTAATTTAACACCAGGGTTTTTTTTGGTTTTTTTTTTTTTTTTTTTCATTTTAAAACTCCAGACAAAGCACGCTAATTTGCTTTGGCTGTATTCCTATGAGACTTCAATAAGCATCCAAAAATTACCAAGCACACGCAGGTAGAACTGGTGGTATTTCAGCTAATACTTTTTAAAATAGTACCCAACTACTGCTTTTGCTATAAATACTTGGTAGAAATTACCGATACTGATTAATTGAATTCATTCAAACTATGTTTAACTTGCCATAAATGCAATGTGATTTTGACCTTAGTCAGAGTGGAGCAGCTAATGTAACTGTAATTTGCCAAATGCATACGTTCATTCTTCTTCTCTTTTTCATTTCTTGCAAGGTCTTAGGTTAGTAGAATAGTTCAACAGTTGTTAAACTTATCTTGCCTAAATTTAAACTGTACCCATTTCCATAATATTTCAGGCCTTACAGTAAGAAAAAAATTTAGATGGGGCCAGCGCTGTGGCACAGCAGGTTAACGCCCTGGCCTGTAAGCGCCAACATCCCATATGGGAGCTGGTTCTAGTTCTGGCTGCTCCTCTTCCTGTCCAGCTCTCTTCTGTGGCCTGGGAAAGCAGTAGAAGATGGCTCAAGTCCTTGGGCCCCTGCACCCCTTGGGAGACCTAGAGGAAGCTTCTGGCTCTTGGCTTCAGATCAGCGCAGCTCCAGCCATTGCAGCCAATTGGGGAGTGAACCATCGGATGGAAGACTCTCTCTCTCCCTCTCACTCTCTCTCTCTCTCTCTCCTCTCTCTCTGTGTGTAACTCTGACTTTCAAGTAAAAATAAATAAATCTTTAAAAAAAACTTATAGGCCGGCGCCGCGGCTCACTAGGCTAATCCTCTGCCTTGCGGCGCCGGCACACCAGGTTCTAGTCCCGGTCGGGGCACCGATCCTGACCTGGTTGCCCCTCTTCCAGGCCAGCTCTCTGCTGTGGCCAGGAAGTGCAGTGGAGGATGGCCCAAGTCCTTGGGCCCTGCACCCCATGGGAAACCAGGAGAAGCACCTGGCTCCTGCTATTGGAACAGCGCGGTGCACCGGCCGCAGCGCGCCTACCGCGGCGGCCATTGGAGGGTGAACCAACGGCAAAAGGAAGACCTTTCTCTCTGTCTCTCTCTCACTGTCCACTCTGCCTGTCAAAAAAAAATTATATGTAATACAAACCCAAATCCTTAAAGTAGGACTAAAGAAATCAAAGGGCTTTCAAATGAAGAGAATTGAGAAGTGGGAAAATTCTGTAAATTCCCACTATGATGTGATGAATACAGTTCCATGGTGAAATTAACAAAGTAACTCTGGGTGTTCCTGGGCTGCTACCCATCTGGGCAGACTGTGGGTGTGGGTCCACCATCCTCCTCTTCCCATACCTCACCCAGGACCTAGCTCTCTCCCACAGCTTAACAGTTGGTGGGCTTGGTACAGAGTGTGCTCCACTGGAACTTCCAGGTCAGGAGCAATGAAGCCAAAAATTTTCCCACCTGACAGCCTAACTCAAGGTGACTGGGGCAAGGTCTCTGGGAACCACACACCGATCAACCCTGCACCTCCCTTACATCCAGCATAAATAGTACTGCCTGTGAACTCCCAGCCAGGGTCAGTTTCACCTGCTCCTCTCCCCACCCAGAACACAAGAACCTTTGGACTTTATTCTGTGTATTTTGAGTATGGTGACCTCCTGTAGTCATTGTGGAGTTTCATTCTGATTAAATCAGAAAATGTACCCCCAAGAAAGGATGTTGTAGTTAAACCCAAAATTTAGCCCTGGGATTCCTGGAAATTAAGGCACAAGTGAAATAGTTTTTTGTTGAATCTTATTCCTGATAAACAAGAGGAATTTTGTCTCCCTAACTCTGAGAGATTTTTTTTAATTGTTTATTTATTTGAGAGGCAGAGTTGAGAGAGAGAGAGAGAGAGAGAGAGAGAGAGGTGTCTCCTACCCACTGGTTCACTCTTCAAATGACCTCAACAGCCAGGGCTAGGGCTGGGCCAGACAAAAGCTAGGAGCCAGGAGCTTCATCTGGATCAAAAAGGTGTTATTGTTTTTATTGTTGTTGTTAAATTTATCTATTTACTTGGAAGCTAGAGTTACAGAGAGAGAGGGAGAGACAGAGAAAGAAATCTTCCATCCATTGGTTCACCCACCAAATGGTCACAATGGCCAAAGATGGGTCAGACTGAAGCCAGGAGCCAAGAGCTTCTCCTGGGTCTCCCACTTGGATGCAGGGTCCCAAGCACTTGGGACATCCTCCACTGATCGCCCAGCCCATAAGAGGGAGCTGGGTCGGAAGTGGAGCAGTTGAGAAATGAATTGGCATCATCTGAGATGCTAACATCACAGATTGAGGCTTAACCCACTGTACCACAGTGCTGGCCCCTTCTGAGAGAGATATTTGTCACATGGCGAGATGTATAAATGTAGGTGATACAGATCAATTTAACATATGTACTTAACATGTCTTAATAGAGGAACTATTCTGTGGGGTTTGGGTGATATATACAGTAAGACAAATCACCTTTAATAATTATTACCTGTACTGGCAACAAGCTCCTTAATAACTTCTTGTCTAAGTTAATAGTAAGAGAATGATTGGTATTTCCTCAGAAGCGTGAGGATTATCAGTAAAAATACATAAGTAAAGGGTAAAAAAAAAAAAGTCTTGTCCATTGTGTTGTCAAGAGGTGAATGTTATGCTGATCATTCCTAGTCTTCTCCAGGTTAGTGTACATTTTCTTTTATTTTTAAAAAATTTATTTATTTCCTTGAAAGTCAGAGTTACACAGAGAAGGCGAGACAGAGAGAGAGAAAGATCTTCCATCAGCTGGTTCACTCCCCAGTTGCCCACAATGACCAGAGCTGTGCCAATCTGAAGCCAGGAGCTTCCTCCGAGTCTCCCATGTGGGTGCAGGGGGCCAAGGACTTGGGCTATCTTCTACTGCTTTCCCAGGCCATAGCAGAGAGCTGGATCAGAAGTGGAGCATCCAGGACTCCACTGAAGGCCCCAAATTGTATATTTTAATGTTTTCTTTTGTATATCAGGCCATCAAATTGTTGTTTCCTCCATATAAACTAAAATCTGGCTGTCAAGCGTGTTTCTGATTCATATTGCAAATAACTTGAGTAAACCAAATGAAACTTAAGTGAAATAAAATTCAAATGCCATTTTAAGATACTACATTGAATAATTTTAAAATATTAGGGATGAAATATACTACATTATTTACATGTACTCAAAGCAGTATTTCTTCATGCTGATGGCTCTTCCGTTACTATGTAGGCACATAAGCAAATTGAACATTCTATCTTAATGGGGAAATGCCTCATTAAATAGCACGTTCACAGCCCACAGCTCCAAGAGAAAAAAGATAGTGCAGAAACCAGAAGATAGCCAAAAGTAGTGCAAGAAGGAAGAGAGGGAGGAATGGAGGGGAGTGGAGGCAGAGAGAGAGAGAGAGGGAGAGAGAGAGAGAAAAGGAAACATGAACAAATTGAGCGTCCCATTCATACCTCATGCTGCTTCAAGAAGCCAATTTCATTTTTTATATTCATATATAAATAATATATACACGCACATATAAATACTTATACATACTTATATATGTGTGTGTGTATTAAAGAGTAACAGGATATCATGAATGATTAATGTAGAGATGTGTTAAGCAATTGTTACCCTGGACTGTGGGATTTTTACCTGTGGTTTTAAAGATGAACCTCGTTACGAGAAGAGAATACATGTAAGTGATCTCAAGAGGAAGATTCTCTGTGCTCCAGGCTGATCACTGGATTTAGTATGTCAAGTTGACTTATTGGTCTTCTATCATGTTGCCAAGGAATTAGGGACATGCAGAGTAAATATCACAGGACATTTGAGCAAAGGAAAAATGAAATGTGACCAAGCAAGGGGTGGGAGGATCACTGATAGAAACTTCTGAAAATGTTTAGAGGACTACAGGCTAGTTTTCCCTAAATATTTTCTCAATTTAATTTTAAATTTTTTTTAGAAATTATTGGGCACTAATATTAGTGATGTAAGAATCAAGTTAGCTTGGGTGTATAAAGATACTGGTTTATAAAGATATTCTAAATTTCATATTTGTTTATTGGAGAGGCAGAGAGACAGAAAAAGAGAGAAATAGAGACAGGGAGAGAGAGTTCCCAGCCACTGATTCACTCCCCCCAAATGCCCACAACAGCCATTGTTGGCCCAGACTGACGTCAGGAGCTGGGCACTCAGTCCAGGTCTCCCATGTGGGTGGCAAGGATCCCGTCACTTGAGACATCACTGTTGCCTCTCTTACCTGCATTAGCAGGAAGCTGGGGTCAGAAGATCCAGGCACCGAACCCAGGTACTCCAATTGGAGACATGGGCATCTCGGACCACTAGGCCAAATGCTCACCTCTGATTTAAATGTATTTCTATTTAAATGTAACTATCTCAGGAAAGACAAATTAGAAATTACATTTTTTCCAATATTCAGTTGGGAAAAATTCAATTGTTTTGAATTTTTAAGAAAATTTTATGAACTTCATTTTGTTTCTCTCAGATGAAGATTTCTCATCATTTCTAAAATTACTTGACTAAAATTGAAGGACTTTGTTATCGCTACCAGCTGTATTTAACTTGATTCTCAGTTTGATGGTCATTGAACACACAAAATGCCTGCTACCAAAATAGTTTTTAAATCTTCAGTTGTCATGATAAATTTTATGTCCTGGAACATGTTAATTGTGGAAAGGTCTCTCTGATTCCATGAACTTTGCTGTGATTCTCTCATTTTTATGGGTAAACGTAAGAATACATTTTTTTTCTCCTTACTTGAATTGAGTGCTCTCATTTTCCTAGGAAAATTGTTCTGCCTTCCATCATGATTTTGGAAGTGATACATGTTCTGATGCTTGTTTAAAGTCTATCAGTCATAATTCATTTCAATGATGATTTTGAAATATTATTGGCTCTCTCAAATAATATCTGTTACCTGGGAAATCTATGATTGAACAATAGGCAAATCATTATTTAAATGATTTTTTAAAATCATGATTAAAAGTGCATGTTTTTGTAGTGGTTTTTCACCAAAAATATCAAATAATTGAATCAGTTCATTTTTAAGTTCATTTTAGATCTCTGAATTATTAGTAGCATAAGTTGTTTGTATGTTCCGATGTGTGTGTTGTGTGCACTGTGTGTGTCCACATATGGGTACACACGCAGGAGGTTAGCATGCCAAAAACACGGTTTGCTCTTTATGCAGGGCTCTTAACGTTGCCACAAAATTTTATAGCTTCATGTAACAGCCAAATTATCCCCCAGGAAACTAAACGTTAATGCACTGGCTTTTAAATATGCAAGGATGGATTAGCTTTTCAGAGAAGTTGCAGCCGCATTAGATAGGAAAACGAGCTGCCATTTTCAAATACCCTGAACTGTTTAGTGGTGTTTTTCTTCACTTATTTCCTGATTACACTTTTAGCAAATATCACGCCCAATGCTCTGCACTGATTTTTAGTTATAAAATTTATCAACTTCCAGAAGCCGCTGGTTTTCAGCGCAGTGCTGATTGGAGAGGGTAGCGTTCTCCTGCACGGATGAGACCTCTCGTTCAACCTGGTACCCATTCCTTTACCCTGAAATAAAGTCCCATTTCCGAAGCTCCTCTCTTGTCTTACAGAATGACAGTTTGGTTTCTTAATATCAAATTCTTCTGCCTGTTCCAAGCAAAACAGATGGTTAAGATAATTATGATGGAAATGCATGCTGAGCAAACTGCCGAGAGACCATCCCATTCTTGTGTTTTCCCCCCTTTTCCTCTTTCTAAATGCAGTGGATAACGGTGTGCAACAGTGAGCGAAACAGGCAAGGCAGAGTGAGTCCCAGACTTGACTCTGCCTAGGGCATGGGTGAGACTCGGCCCAAGTCGGTTCACCCTTCTGGTCTCAGCTTCGTCTTTCCGGGAAATTGGGAGGAAGGGCTTGTCTACCTGGTAGGTCTGTCTTGTCCTTGGGCTGAACACCTGGGAAGGACTTCCAGGAAGAGGGGGATGTAGGAGCAGGAGCAGAGAGGGCGCCTGCAAAAGCAAACCCAACTTACTTTTTTGTTGACCAAAAGGATTTTTATGCAAAAGGCATTTCCAATGAGTTTAAAACAGAGAGCAGAAATGAATCTGAAATGCCTACCGTATGCTTTTTCAGCACTTTCTAGCAATTATGACAATTTAGGTGGTTATGTAAATTACACAATTCTTGTAAAATGATATAATTATGAAATGTTGAGGCAGAAACAGAAAAGGAATACATTGCTTTAAAGTGAATACGGCAGTGATACAAGACTTGAGATACACACACCCCCTCCTGTCGTCACCTTCACTTTCTCCCTTCAGGCTTCCTTGCTGCCAACAGGGAAGCATCTCTCAGAGGGCACAGGTGTTGGCAGATTTGAATGGGGCCGTGAAGTATAATGAGAATATCTCGGGCTGATTTTTATTATGTGGAATCGGATGATTAGATCTATGTTTGCATAAAGCTGTTTTCAAAAATATTATCTTCATTCTTAGCATTTGGCATGTTGAAGTCACTGGGAAAAAAAAATATCGGTACCAAATATTTCACTTATGGTTCATGTTTGCAAGAAAGAAGGGGTATTTCAGTGGGGAAGTTTTAACGCTAAACTAGGTTGCAGTGCTTAAAGAACCTATACAAATACACAAACTTGTTTTCAGAAATCTTACCAAACTTTCGGAGGACAGTTTGTGGAATGTCTTTGCCTTTTATAGAATTCTCTTTTTCTTTTTGAAGATTTTATTTATTTATTTGAGAGGCAGAGTTACAGACAGAGTGGGAGACAGAGAGAAAGGTCTTCCATTTGCTGGAGATGGCCGCAATGGCCAGAGCTGTGCCAATTCGAAACCAGGAGCCAGGATCCTCTTCCAGGTATCTCACGTGGGTGGGCCATCTTCCACTATTTTCTCAGGCCACAGCAGAGAGCTGGATCAGAAGAGGAGCAGCCAGGACATGAGCTGGCGCCCATATGGGATGCCAGCACTGCAGGCAGAGGCTTAGCACACTGTGCCACAGCGTCAGCCCCTACTTTACCTTTTTTTTTAGACAGTGAGAGAGAGACAGCGAGACAGAGAAAGGTCTTCCTTCCATTGGTTCACCCCCCAAATGGATGCCACGGCTGGCGCGCTGCGGCTGGTACACAACGCCGATCGGAAGCCAGGGGCCAGGTGCTTCCTCCTGTTCTTCCATGCGGGTGCAGGGCCCAAGCACTTGAGCCATCCTCCACTGCCTTCCTGGGCCACAGCGGAGAGCTGGACTGGAAGAGGAGCAACTCCGGCGCCCCAACCGGGACTAGAACCCAGGGTGCCAGTGCGGCAAGTGAAAGATTAGCCTAGTGAGCCACGGTGCCAGCTACCCCTTCTTTGCCTTTTAAATCTGTAGTCACTACCTCACCTTCATTCCCTGGTCAACCAGAAATGCCAAGGGTGCATGGAACTGTTGGGAGTTGGAGTGGAGGACTTGGTTCCTTGCGTTTTCACCACCATGGACAGTTTCACACCAAGGGAGAACACATGGCCAGAGGCTTGTGGCTCACAGGAGCTGTCACCTGCCTGGCAAAGGGGACTATGCAGATCCTACACCTTTTAAGGTCTCTGGTTGAACTCAAAATAGGTGTACTTCTCACCCTGAGGTTCAGGTTTAAAACTGCCCTTGGGAGATATTTGCTCAGCTAAGTGTGAGTGATTGAGGGGAGAAGGCAGATGAGGGAGGACCAAACCGAAGTTTCATTTCCAGGTTCTTTTCTCTGTCTCTGTATGGCGTTAGTAGAAAGGTGGACAGGTGGGGGAGGGGTGGGGCGGTGAGGAGGTTCTTTTCTACATGTACCTGAGGTATGCGCACGTACTTGGAGAGAGAGAGAGAGAGAGAGAAAGAGAGAGAGAGAGAGAGAGATCTTTCATCCAGTGGTTCACTACCCAGATGCCCCCAACAGCCAGGGCTGGGCTGGGTGGAAGCCAGGAGCCAGAAACTCCATCCCAGTCCCCCATGTGGGTGCCAGGTGCCCAAATACACAGTCTGTGGTGAGTGATGCAGCTCATTTTCCCCTGAGACTTCCTGCTCTCCACTGCACCCACACCCAGCTTTGTGCATCACATTCTTCGATGACACCATCTTTAGGTGGCTGATAGCGGTGCGTGGAATCCTCACCTCTGAAGACACGCGTGCATCGCTGCTTTCAGATTCAGCTGAAGCACCTCCGTTACTACTGTGCCTGCGGATCTTGCAGGGCGGAAGAGTTCCCCCGGACAGACACCCCTCCACTTGCTGAGACATCCACAGGGACACGCTGGGACTCTATCCATTGAAGGGCAAACTCATTATACAAATACGAGCACCCTCTCCCTTGGCAAGACTGTGAAGTAGTCAGAAAAGGACAGAGCGACTCTGACGCTGCTCTTCACTCAGAGTTGGTTCAGAGTCCCCTTGTCACTAAGCAGACTAGGGGCAGGGAGTTGTCTGGAAGCTGTTTGCCCATGGCTTCCTTTGTGCGTCTCTTTCCTGCTTTCTTCCCCTGCACATAGCTTCAGGCAAGCCCTTCTTGTACATAACTGTGCCTTGTCTCAGGGTCTTTGACTCCCCCTCTGTCTTCCAAGTCTAGCCAAGACACCTCCAGAAATCACTCTTCCTTTTTGCATGCGTGAAGGCAAAACTACAAGCATGGATAATCAGCTTGAACCGTCTTTGTTTTGCAGAGACAAAACACTATTTCAAAGTGGCCAGCAGATTCTTCCTGCTGCTGTAGATGTCTCCTAGATCTTCAGTCTGCTGCAGCTTGGAAACTGACATGTTAGAACTTGTAAAGAATTTTTTTTTTTTGCCCCTAGGGTGGAGCTTGGAATTTGTCCTTAAAGCAGGCACACCCGTTATTCTGGGAGCTGCCACTTTGGTGAGCACTGAACTTTTAGTCTTATAAATACCTTTTCTTTGCTTTCAGAGCAGGAAAACCCTAAGCCAGTAAAATAATCAGACATTTGTGGTAAATACTGACATTTCTGTTTATTAGTGCATTTTGGGTGCTTAAAAAGTTAATTTTTCACTTTCCCAAATAAAAAATTTGAATTGACCCTGACCTAGTGCATGCTAGAGAAATTGAAATGGAATCATACCAATTTGGGAAGCATTTGGTCTACTCTGATGGTTCTCTTGCTCTTATCTCCTGTGTTCTCTGATCATCTTGGGTGAGATGGGATTTTTCTCCTTATGCAAAAGTTCATGGTCACACAGCCTGATTTCAGGAGGAAATAAGCAGCCAGCTCTGGAGTCCTGAGGGATTAAACTCTGCCCTAGCCTTTGCAGGGAGGGGCCCTCGAACAGTCATTTGCCCACCAAAGACACACGACTCCTGGGACACCCAAGCATCTCTCGAGTTGAGGGTAGGGCTTAGGCTGAGGTCAGTATTACCAAGCAGACTTGATGACAGTGGACTGTGTAATAATATCACTGACACACATCAGACACAAGGTGCCTTTTCTTTCAGAATCACAAAATAACATGTCAACTGGACTTAGTTTTTTCTCTCCCTTTGGCAGCTGATAAACAGGATCATCTTTAATTAGAATAATTTACATTATGGTCAATCTTCAGCTATTATCAGGGAGTTGAACATAGTAATTCATTTTAAGTAATTTTTCTTCTGGGTAGCAGGAAATTACCATGCATTCTGTATCCAGAGGGTACACATGCACACAAATATATACATTGCAATTACACACATACATATGCATAATAATATACACACATATACATACACAATAAAGTTTACATTTTTAAAAAGATTTATTTATTTATTTGAAAGAGTTGCAGAGAGAGAGAGAGAATCTTCCATCCACTGATTCTCTACTAAAATGGCCACAACAGCCCAGGCTGGCCCAGGCAGAAGCCAGGAATTAGGAGCTTCTTCCAGATCTCCCACGTGGGTGCAGGAGCCCAAGCACTTGGGCCATCTTCCCTGCTTTCCCAGGTACATTAGCAAGGAGCTGGATGGGAAGTGGAGCAGCCGGGTCTCAAACTGGCACCCATATGGGATGCCAGCGTTGCAGGTGGTGGCTTTACCCTTTATGCCACAACACCACCGGCCCCAGTAAAATTTATTTATCTCACAATATAGTAAGGATCCTTTAGCGGCAGTCATTTCCTAATTTTCTGATATTTTCAGTTCTTCAAAATACGAATAAGTTATTTTTTTAAATTTTTATTTATTTAAGAGGCCGCAAGAAAGAACTCCCATCCGCTGATTTACTCCCAGCGTGTAGCCAGGACTGGGCTGGGCCAAAGCCAGAAGCCAGGAACTCAATACAGGTCCCCAGTGTGGGTGGAAGAATCCAGCTGAGCCATCTGCACCACCCCCCAGAATGTGTATTAGCAAGAAGCTGGGGTCAGGAGCCGGAGCTGAGCACTGCACCCAGGCAGTCTGATGCGAGACCATCCAGCAAATGCCACTTAAACTATTTTTCCTGGGTAGCTTGGCTCTTAGAAAAGGTGACCAGAAGACCTAACATCTTCTCACCTTTCTAATGCAGTTTGTCAACCACAGTGAACAAGAGAGATTTGGCCCCTGTCCTACTGGAGAGTCACAGATTAGTTGTCAAGACACAAATGGTAGCCTGGTAGTGACTGAATTGGTAAGGGAATGTTTATCACAGTCCTATGCGTGAGGCGAGGAAGGTATTTGGATAGAATGGGAAATATGGAGAGGGTAGCTTTGCAGAAAAAGGTCATGACCTATGTGAAGGTTGTTCTGCCTAGGACAGCGTAGTTCTTTTAGGAACTAAAATTAGGAGAGCAAACAGCAAAGGCAGTGGGGTAAGAGAGAAGTCTGGGGAGAAGGTGTTCTAGGATCTCAAAAATCCATTCTGAACTTTAGGCTAACATTTTCCAGTACTTCTGAATCTGTACAGCTATAATAAAAAGGGGCAGTGTTGTTATTGTTACAATAATTTTCTGGTCACATCAGTTTTTGAACAGAAGCAGTTTAATTATTGCTCCATCTTATCTTGATATCATTAATTTCTACTCCTATTTCTTAATTTGTGGAGGATTTTGGACTTTACTGATTACCTCACATAATAACTTTTCAATTAATGACATATCACCATTATATACAGCATTTTTTCAGGCAAGACTTCCTTTTCATCCCAGTGTAATGACTTTTCCTCCCCAAAAATACTAAGGAACTAGACCATAATTAGCATTTCATTGACATCATGGATTTAGGTAAAGATGCATCCAACAATTTATGTGAAGTCACAGACCTTAGTAGAAAATCATGTGAGATGGATCTGAATTGTGGTTTTGCCAAGTGAGAGAAAGAGGAAGCATCTTACACGACAGGTCAGTCTATCACAGGTGAAGTTTATTGCCCCATGCTTCAAGGCACTTTTGCATTAAATAACTGTTTTGCCCTAACAATGGCAAGTTCAAGTTTGGTACAAGATAAGTAGGATCCCATCTGAGTGGAAGACAGTGACGAAAAGTGTTACAAAAAGACTGCACTTTGCAAAGACCAACTCTCTTTCACACCTCCTCACCAACCGTTTCTCAATAACAAGTAGCTTTATCTTTCTGGCAAAGAAAATAAAGAAATTTCTACACATTCCATGTATGTTCAAGTCACATTTACTTACTTTTGACTTATTGTGTATTGCATACAATTTTTCTAATGCCCAAATCCCCTATGTCTAATGCCAATGAAAATCATTTCATTATATTTGTACAGGAGGTAATATCTCATAATTGATCAGACTACAGCTAATAAAAAGAATTTTATTTCACAACTTTTCACTGAGAAGCTATCCAGGAATGAATGATAGTCATTGAATAGAAGTAGATATATTTTGAAATTATTTAAAAAGCAGTATCTGTAAAGATTAACCCAAGGAACATTCTTCCATGGATGGCTTAATTTTCTTGTGGTATAAATTTCATAAAAATAAATAACAAGAAGCCTAAATTTGAATATACATATGTCTACCTATTAGTAATAGTGATAACATTTATAAACAAAAATAAAATCATGTGGAATGCTTAAAATTAGGGAACATTTCTAATAAAAATAAATCTGTTGATTTTCATAAACAAGTACATTTATTTTAGATAATATAAAATGTTTCTGCCCTTGTTCTGTGGAATATACTTTTATACACATATATATTTTGGTTTTGTCCCTTATAAAATGTAGAGATAACACAAGATGATTGCTAAAGTTTCTCTCATACCTTATTCACCCTGCAGCTACAACATAGGTATCAGGTAGTGTACCAGTGTGTGTGATGATATCATTACCTGATCATTTACTCAATGAAATTTACATGGCCAAATGTATTGGGAATAATCCTAAATGCTATTCGTCTTCATTTTTTTGCATCATTCATAGGAAAAGATTTTATACACACTTGCACAGTCACACATGCTTGAGAGAAAAAGTAAAGTTAAATAGTTCTAGCTTTTAGCTTTGAAGGAAATAAGCTTTTTTTTTTTTTTTTAAAAAAAGTTTACTATGGTCAGAACCATATGGAATATTTATTTGACTGTGAATACTGAACTACTCACTTTTTCTCTTGTGGTTTTTCTGATCGCTGTGTGCACATTTGCCACATGTACTGGTTATGGGTTAGGCCAGGGCACTTAGTGGGCAGCCCCACCTGAATGGTCCCTGTTGAAAGGCCCCCCAGGCAGTGCTGAACCTCAGATGTGAACGCACAGAACACACAACCCAAAAGCGACTTTCCAACTACTCGTGTTAAAGTCAGGGCCCTTTTCAAGTTAGAAGCTTTGGCTCTGCAGAAACAGAAATGAGGTGAGACACTTGTGAATCCGTTTTGTGTACTCAGAGCTGGTGGGGAGGGCAGTGGGCCAGGTGCCAGCGCCATGTCCAGCAACATCCAGCTCTTTCCTCTTGAGGGCCTTCAGCCCCCTCGTTTCCTTCAAGTAGAGAAGTAACAACAGGAACTGCAGCTGTCTCTAGGCCCTGGCCTGCAATAAGCACCTGCTGCAGAAAAATAAAATGGAAGGAATGGTGCTGTGGTGCCCTGGCTGCGCCTCGCCTGCAACACCTGCAGCCCATGTCATCCAATACCAGCACAGGTTGAAGCCCTGGCTGCTTCACTTCCAATCCAGCTTCCTGCTGGTACACCTAGGACAGCAGCAGAAGATGGTCCAAATACTTGGGTCCCTGAACTCATGTGGGAGACCCAGATGGAGTTCCAGGCTCCTGGCTTCAGGCTGGCCCAGCCCTGGCCATTGGGGCCATTTGGGGAGTGAACCAACAGATAGAAGACAAATGTAAACTCTCTCTCTCTCTCTCTCCTTCTCCTCCTCCTCCTCTGTCTCTCCCTCTGTCTGTAAACTCTTCCTTTCAAATAAATAAAGTCATAAAACCTTTAAAAATAAATAAATAAAATAAACTAGAAAGATTCCTGTCTTCAGTAGAATTGGTGAACCATAGAAGTTGATGATATAATACCTCTTGTTTTCAAAGCCAGAAATTCTCCATGACCCTAAAACTGAGTTTTCTGAATAGGGTTGGTTAAACCACTCTGTAAGGTAGCTCTTTCAGCATGCACAGTGATTTTATTTCAAGTGTTATCCTGACACACAGTATTCAACATTCTGAAGACAAATGTGACCTTGGATGCAAGAGATAGAAGTCAGTAGATTAAATTACAATAGAATTTCAAATTTTAAGTAGCCCTTTATTTTTCCTGCTACTTTTTGTTTTACTGAAACAAAGGACAAATGTTGTTATAGAAGTCTGTGTGAAATGTGTATGTAATTATATACCATTGTCTCAGGTACTCAGTATTTGCTTATTTTTCCTTTTCATGTCATCTTTTACTAAACATTATACTGATAAGTTGCTACCTTTATCTCTTCTGCCTACATCCTTGTCTCTCTTCTTTCCTATGTAATTTTATCAAGATAGAATCATATACAGGTAGTCTATATTTGAAAAAGAAATTTTGATTGCTTTTTATTTCTGTTGAATAAGTCTTAGCAAATTATTTTCTGGCTACTTCTATTATATTTTTATTATTATTATTTATTTCTTGACTTTAAAGACAGAGTAACAGGGAGAGGGACACACACGCCCACACACATAATGAGAAACAGAGACATAGATTTTCCTTTTATTTATTTATTTATTAAAGATTTATTTATTTATTTGAAAGGTAGAGTTAAAGAGACACAGAAGCAGAGAGAGAGAGAAAGAGAGAGAGAGAGAGAGACCTTCCATCTGCTGGTTCACTCCCCAAATGGCCACAATGGCCGGACATGCGCTGATCCAAAGCCAGGAGATTCTTCCGGGTCACCCACGCAGGTGCAAGGGCCCAAGAATTTGGGCCGTCTTCCGCTGCTTTCCCAGGCCATAGCAGGGAGCTGGATCAGAAGTGGAGCAGCTGGGACTCGAACCGGAGCCCATATGGGATGCCGGGACCACAGGCAGCGGCTTTACTCACTACGCCACAGTGCCGGCCCCAGAGATTTGCCATCCTCTGGTTTACTTTCCAAGTGGCCACAGCAGCCAGGGCCCAGTCAGGTGAGGCAGGAGCCAAGAACTCCATCCTGATCTCATACAGGGACCAAAATTCTTGGGCCATCATCCGCTGCCATCCCTGGTTCATTAGAAGGAGCTGTATGAAGAGCAGAGCATCCAGGATGCAAACTGGCATTCCGATGTGGGATCCAGCCTTTGCACTTGGAAACCTAATTGACGTCACTGCCCTACCAGCCCCAGTCATGGTGCACTCCTTACACACTAGCTGCTTTCACTGGGCTGGTTGCTTAGGGGCTTCTCTAGTACACTGGGCATTTTGGACCTGTTTTTAAACTCACGTAGCCATTATAATTATTTGAGTAAAAATTTAGGAAAAGACAAGTTTCCACAGTGTGAATCTAGTTCAATATCCAGTGTGGTATGCATGAGGATGATGTAATTGTAAACACCATCAGGCCCTCTGCCAGGAAGCTGTCTGGACAGAAATCCATCAAGAAGGATGTGCAAAGGGCAATGGACCAAGACTTGGGAACCTGGAACCTAACCATGGATTTCCCACCATATGTCCCTGGACCCTCTCATGAGTAATAGAGACCTTCTGGACATCTGGTTTTTTTTTTTGTTTTTTGTTTTGTTTGTTTGTTTGTTTGTTTTGGTTTTTTTCAAGCGACATACACTTTTAAAGCTATGTGACTTCTTAACTGTTAGCTGTAAAAGTCAGTGTTCTGGCTGGCGCTGTGGCTCACTAGGCTAATCCTCTGCCTGCAGCGCCGGCACCCCAGGGTTCTAGTCCCGGTTGGGGCGCCGGATTCTGTCCCGGTTGCTCCTCTTCCAGGCCAGCTCTCTGCTGTGGCCCAGGAGTGCAGTGGAGGATGGCCCAAGTGCTTGGGCTCTGCACCCACATGGGAGAACAGGAGGAAGCACTTGGCTCCTGGCTTCGGATCAGCACAGCGTGCTGGCTGTAGCAGCCGTTTGGAGGGTGAAGCAACAGAAGGAAGACCTTTCTCTGTCTCTCTCTCTCTCTCACTGTCTACCTCTGCTTGTCAAAAAAAAAAAAAAAAAAGTTCTAAGTAAATGTTAAAAACAGCTTAAATTCCTCATCTTCAAAAGTAATTACAAACATGGATTCCAATATCGTATCATATTTTTCACATAATTGATTCATTTCATGTAGCAGAAATAAAATGGAACTGGACATTGATAAATATTTTGTAGATATCTGGAAAATTTTGTGAACCTGGGTTTAAGATTCAGTTTGACATGTATACATAATTATAAAATGTACACCTACATCGGGTGGAATCTCAATGTATAGCCTTTCTACAAAAAAGGGAAAAATTTAAAAGAATTTTAATTTCAAAATTTTTAAAAGTTAATTGTTAAGGTAACAGATAATTGCTTTGGTTTAGGGGAAAAAAGATACAAAAAGAACCATTTTTTTCTTCACCAGTTTGTTTTTCACATTTCAAAACTAAATAATCTGCATGCCTTTAAAAAGTCTTCAAGTCAGAAAGAAAGAAAATATCTATTTTTCTTACATATAATCCTCTTAACATGCGCATGCCAGATGGTGTTTCATATCAGGTCAGAAATAATGAAGGAATTTGGCTTTAAATGTAAGAATCACAGGAGAAAATGAATAGCTAGGAACTACATATTTATAATAGAAAATTTCCTTGAAATTTAATCATTTATAAAAATTTCTGATATGCTTCTAGGCATGAATTTGTTTCTACTTGTTTAATTTCTTTTTTATCTTGTTGGAATTCTAAAAATGTATTTATAGTGTGATTGGACATGTTCTCAATGTGTAGATCTCCATAACCAAGAAATAATTCAACCATCTTATATTTTAAGCTGAAACTCACTATCTAGTTTATAAACTAGAAAATCAGCGACTCTTGAGGAAGGAAAAATGCTAGAAATTTTATCAAATATTGTAGGAAAGAAAGATTATCTAAATTTTAAAGAGACTATGGCATTAAATGATCTAAATTCTCTTGCTAAAAACAAATAATTCTCTCTACATAATAATAGCATCTTTCATAATCATAAACCCAGATGATTGCATTTGGAGATGAAATTTAGGTCTTTGCCCTGTAGAGAAATGAGAGAATTATACTCTTAATTAAACCACTAATATTTTTTATCATTGTCTTGATTCCAAACTGTCATGTCTTAGTAGCTCATTAGTTAACCTAATCAAAAGTCAGCCATCACAATATTCTACTGATCATTGTCTTCTTAATGTCTATAAATAATGATTCTTGTTTTTTGTGATCTTGACTACATCCAAGTTATACAAAGGGGAACAAACATTTCTATAATACCTATAATTAGGTTGTGTAAATTCAGACACCCCCACACCAGCCCCAAAAGATAAGTAAATAAATAAAACTGGTTTCCCCCAAAGCAAGAACAATATTAGGAGCTCCAGTGAAACTACTAAAAATAGTTTTGAAAGTCTCTGGAAACTTTTAAGGTCAAAGAATCTTTAGACATCACCCTTTAAAGGATGTGCTTTGTATATATAATGAGTAGATAAGAAAATACTTGCTCAAGAAAATCTACCAGGGTGGGTGGTTGGCCTTCTGATGAAAACTAGATAGGACACCTGCATCACATATCAAGCTACCTACATTCAAATTCTGCCTCTGATCCTGACCCCAGCCTCCTGCTAATGCACACCTGGTAGGCAGCAGCAATGACTCAGCTAGTTGGGTCCCTACTACCCATGCAGGAGACCTGGACTGAGTTCCCATCTCCTGGCTTGAGCCCACCCCCAGCTCTTGTGGGCAATTGGGGAGTGAACCATTGGATGGGAGCTTTCTCGGTCTGTGGATCTATCTGTCTCTCTCCCTGCCTTTCCATCAATCTAACATCCAACTCCTGACAATAGGGTGTCACTCAGGCAGAAGTTTGCTTTTGTCCCTGTTCCAGCTCCAGAACTATAGTTTAGAAAATTTACCATGGTAACAACTAGACTGGATTGAGAGCCTTATATCTCTTCCCATAACAACTGACTTCATGTGCAACAGATTGTGGAGATTTTCAAGTGTGGAGTATATTTAAAAACAGTTGCAGGGGCTAACATTTATGGCACAGCACATTAAGTCATGTCTGTGATTCAGGCATCCCAAATGGGCACCAGTTTGAGTCCCATCTGCTCCACTTAAAATCCAGCTCCCTGCAGATGTCCCTGGGAAAGTAGCAGAAGATAGTCCAAGTACGTGGCCCCTGCCACTCACATGAGAGATCCAGATTTGCTCCTGGCTTCAGCTCTTCCCAGCCCCAGCAGTTGTGATCATTTGGGGAGTGAACCAGAGGATGGGTGAAAAGTCTCTGTGTGTGTCTCTCTATCTGTAACTCTGCCTTTCAAATAAATAAATAAATCTTTAGGGAAAAAGACAATAGGGTTAGGAGACTAATGGAAGACTGGAGACAGCTAAGAAGTGCCCTGTTGGGCATTAGAGAAAAACCTCAAACACTTCAGGAACCATTTCTTTCTCTTTTCAAAAATTTTATTTAGTTATTTATTCATTTATTTATTTATTACTTATGTATTTATAAGGCAGAGAGACAGATAGGGAAATATCTTCCCTCTCCTAGTTCACACTCCCCAAAACTCACAACAGCTGGAGCTGGGACAGGCTGAACCCCAGAAACTGCAACTTGATCTACACCTCCCATTGGCTGTCAGGAACACAAGTACGTGGCACCACCTGATACCTCCCAGAGTGCTGAAATCAGGAGCAGAGCCAGACCTGGAATCCAGGGATTCTGATATGGGATGCAGTGTCTTTACCACGGCATCCAACGTGTACCGCAGGAATTATCTCTTAAAATGATGGGGAATCTGATTATATTTTTTGGTTAAGAGAATTTTGCACCAGAGATGTTGAAACAAGAGCACAATATACTGGCAAGTAGTGTGGTTGAGAAAGAGACAATCAAAGAGAGTTCTGCAAATTTGCACTGTCATTGCAGGGTGACAATGGGGAACATGCAAGGCCACCTTCCCTGAGAAGAAATATCAGAACCTTTATACCACAGGGGAGGAAGACTGGAAATTTGGTGGTGATAGTGCAGCAGAATCAACTGCAACTAAGATAATCTAAGTTGTCACTTAAGAATTAAACAAAATAATAACAAACCTTGGGAGTGAAGAAAAGTATCCAAATTAGCAAAAATATATTACCCAAATTCTGAGTTTTCAATAAAAAAGTGTGAGGCTTGAAGAAAAATGGAAAAGTATTATCCATGCCTAGGAGGGAGAAAGCAATCAAAGAAGCTTCCTGTGTTTGCAACCAGATGGATTCAACAAAATCCTCAAAGTATCCATTTCAAAAACATTCAAAGAAGTAACAAGACCTTGATTAAAGAGGCCAAGGAAGGCATGATGACAATAACACATCAAATAGGTAATGTCAATGCAACATCAATAAACACCATAAAAAAGAACCAAATTTAAATCCAGGAGGTTGAAAAGTAACTAAAGAGAATGTTTCACTAGGTTGAACTGGCAGAAGAAAGAACTAATAACTTGAAAGTTGTTCAGTAAAGATTAAAGATGATAAATCTTTAACAAATAAAGATTTATTCAAATGAAGAAGAAAAATGAAGAAGAATACAAGTCAGAGAAATTTGAACACTGTTAAGCATACCAATGTATGTGTAATGGAATACCAAAAAGAAAACAGAGAGAGAAATAAATAGAAAAAAAATTAAAAAGATGGTGAAACATCCCCAATTTTATTGAAAGATATTAATCTACACTTCAGTAAGTTCAACCAACTTAAGTACAATAAACAAAGATATACACCAACACACACATCCAGTGAATATGTTGAAAGCCCATTAGAAGGAGAAAATCTTGCAAGCGTCATGAGATAAAACCACTCATGATTTGAATTGAAGTGAATTCCAATAAGATTAACAGTTGACTTCTCATCATAAACAATGGGGGCCAGAAAGCAGTGGGATAATGTCTAAAAAGGGCTCAAAGGGGAAAAAAATCAACCAAGAATATTGGGCAAAAACAATCTATCTTTTGTAAAGGAAAGTCTTCAAGTTGAAAACAGTTGAACCCAGATAATAATTTGAGTCCACATTTTTTGAAAAGGGCCATGGTGAAGGTAAGCATATAATTATAACTTACTCATATAACATTTCTTCCACTTTCTTTTAGCTTATTTAAAAAGTAATTACATAAAATATTAGAATATAATATGTTCTGAGGCCCATAGCAGCAATATAATATATTTCGCAATAGGAGCAAAATGAAGACAAGGTAAAATCTGTATTGGCTAAGAAATTATAACTCAATCAATAAGAACATGTAAGCGGATACAAAAATGATACATATAAAGACTAGTTAGCAAAAACTACTATACTTGCTGGATGAGTTGATCAATAAAATGTGATATATTCATACAGTGGAATCCATGAAATGGAATGAAATACTGTGATACACTACAACATGAAATGACTGTAAATACATTATTAAGTAAAAGAAGAACCTAACAAAAGATGACTTATGATTATATGTGTCAATACATATGGAACATTCAGAAAACGTTGGTCTACAATGAGGGAAAATACATTATTAGCCACAGGTGGGATAGTGGGTTCAGGGTAGTAAATTGGAAAATTAAGGAGCAATATCTATGATACCCAGTTTCTTTTCAAAGGTACATTTATTTTTCATTTATTTCAAAGGCAAAAATACAGAGATGGAGAGACAGAGACAGAGAGACAACTTCCATCCACTGATTCATTACACAAATTTTGGCCACAGATACACCACAGCTGGGCAGAGGCAAAGTCAGAAAAAGGGCTTCCTTCATGAATGACAAAGACCCAACTACTTGAGCTATCTTCTGCTGCCTCCTAGAGTATGCATTGACAGAAATCTACTGTCAAGAGCAGAATCAGGACCCAAACCAGGCACTCCCATATGGAATGCATGTATCGCCAGCAGTATCTTAAACCACTGCACCCAACGCCTACCCTTACAGCTTCTTTTCTGAGGTGACAATGAAAATGTTCTAAAATGGTGATTTTTGCACATGTCTCTGAATATACTAAAAAAATGTGTTTCACACTTTAAGTGGGTGAATTTTTTTTGATATATGAATTATATTTCAATAAGCTGTTTAAAATCTCTGTGCCAGGAATGATAGTTCAGCTTCTTTCTCAAAGGATACAATGCAGAAGTTTAGTTTAGAATGTCCATAAATGGACAACAGCAGGATCAGCTGCTCCTGTTCCTCCTTCAAACCACCTCTCACTGGACATGGGGAAGAGCCACTTCTGAAACAGATCAGGTCTCCATTCCCATTAGCCATTTGGCCCCTGGTCAGCTCACAACACAAAGGAGCTATTGTTGGCAGACATCTGAGACCACCAACAAATTCACCTAAGAGGTTGAGCAAACATCATTGTGGTTTTCACCAGTTTTATTTTTTTATTAGAGTGGGATTTTTATTTAACTATTAAGTGCTTTTGCAAGAGGCTTCAGTGTTGAGATAAATACAATAATCTTGATCCACATTTAGAACTCTTTGTAAAACTGTGACCTTATAAATATGACTTCAAGGGCCATGGCTAAGTTAAGCTAGGGATTAGATTTATTATGTATTTGGAAAAGATCCTGAATTCCTTCTGCATTTCCTCTGAACAAACTAGTACATTTCCTTTTCTGTCCTCTATTTTGAATCCATTAATATTGGAAGATCCTCATATCGAAAGTTATTATTAATTTTACTCAAATTCTGTGTGATGTGGACTCTGAAGACATGTAAACATAAAGCTCTCTATATTAAGTGGGTCTGTATATTTATATGAATCAACTCTACCAAATAAAACAGTTTATTGTAAAGCCAAATGAAATCTAACATTTGCTTTTAAAAGAATATCCTAAGAGGAGACAGATTCAACACTCAAAGTTAGGATGACCTGGAATTTATTCTCAATGTTAATTAATCTACAGGCTTGAGTAGGACCATGGATTCAGATGCCATGGAGTTGTCATCTCCTAGAAATCAACGAACAAACAAAGGGAAAAGAGAAAATGAGAGCGACAAAAAAAAATATAAAGGCAGAGGGTCAACTGGCTTGGGTAGAGCATTATTTTGTCAAGGACCAACCCACATGTCAAACCCAAAGTGACTTCCCAGTGAGGGGAAAAGGGAATAGACAGTTTGAGCTCTTTTGGAACATATGGTTCCAGGTCTTCATTTGTACTTTTATTGTTTCAAATGCATCTCTCTTGCTTTTCATTTTTTTAAATGTTTATTTACTTAATTTTGTGAAAGATGGAAAGAGGTCTTCTGTCTGATAGTTCACTCCCCAAATGGCTGCAATGGCCTTTGCTGGACCAGATCCAATCCAGGAGCCAGGAGCTTCTTCCATGTCTCCCACACAGGCAGCAGGGCCCACACACACTTGAACCATCTTCCATTGCTTTTCCCAGGCCATTATCAGGGAACTGGATCAGCAGTGTAGTAGCCGGGACAAGAACTGGGCCCCACATGGAATTCATGTTTTGTAGGCAACAGCTTAATCTGGTGCACCATGATGCTGGACCCTGCTTTTCATTTTTGTTTATGTTTTTTAAAAATATATTTATTTACTTGCAACAGTTACAGAGAAAGAGACAGAGAGACAGAGAGAGATATTGATTCTCCATCTACTGGTCCACTCCCCAAATACAGCCAAGATCAGGAGCCAGGAGCTTCTTCCAGATGTCCCTCGTGGGTGCAAGGGTGCAAGGGCCCAAAGACTTGGAACAGCCTCTGCTGTTTTTCCAGGCCATTAGCAGGGAGCTGGATCAGAAGTGGAGGAACCAGGACTCAAACCAGGTGCCCAAGTGGGATGCTAATGCTGCAGATGGCAGCTTAATCCACTGAGCCACAATACCAGCCCCTTTTCATTGTTCTTGAAGTTTGCTCTTGTCTTCTAGATTTCTGTTCTAAATAGGTCTTTTGGCATTTTCAACTTGATCACCACAGACTTTTATACAAACTTGGTATAATTAATCACTTCAGAAGCTGACAGTGGACTCAGAGCTTTGCAATAGTTTAGAATGGTGAAGCAGATTAACAACCAAGAACACTTGTGATGTTTTTCTCCCTTTATGGTAATCAAAGTGGGAAAAGCGAAAGCAAAGAGATTGCAAGTGGAGTTCTTGATTCAGAGATTTTCCAGCTAGAGACAAGTCCATGTAACAAGGAAGTAAGCAAAAAATTCAGACATCCAATACAATTAAAGGTAGAGAAAAATTAGTGGACAACTTTTCATAATTGTGGGAATGGTTACTGGTATTATTATTAATTAATAAAACTTAACTATTGTCATTTTTAAAAACTGAACATCCAAACTGTGTTTTTAGGCCTTCTGGCCCTTTCTTGGCATTTGATGTGGGTGCAGGGCTGTAAGAGGGAAGTGATTTTCTCATTGCATCATTCAGTATGTGAGATGCAATAGGAAACTCAAGTAAAGGTTTAGAAGAACTTTTTAAATAAACACATTTTATGATTTTCTTACTAAACTTTATCATAAATACTGACAAAACAAAGATCATAGTCAATTGTGCAAGAACCAAAAAATCACTCTTTCTAAGATGAATATCACCAATGCATAGCTATAAATCTTTTAAGCGGCTTTTTAAATACACATATCTTCCTTCCCACTCACAAATACACACACTCATTCACAAAAGTGCTAACTCACCATTTGTACTTGGATAACCAGATTTTCTACTCTATAATTTGTGCTTATAGGAATGTTTAAACCAGAGTGAGTGTTGTGGCATAATGGGTTAAGCAGCTGATTAAAATGTTAGTAATTATTGGAGCCGGCGCTGTGGCATAGCAGGTAAAGCTGCTGCCTGCAGTGCAGGCATCCCATATGGGCGTGGGTTTGAGTCCTGGCTGCTCCATTTCCGATCCAGCTCTCTGCTATGGCCTGGGAAAGCAGTCCTTGGGCCACTGCACCTGCGTTGGAGACCCAGAAGAAGCTCCTGGCTGCTAGCTTCAGATCGGCCCAGCTCTAGCCGTTGTGGCTATTTGGGGAATGAACCAGCAGATGGAAGACCTCTCTCTCTCTCTCTCTCTCTCTCTCTCTCTCTGCCTCTCTCTGTAGCTCTGCCTTTCAAATAAATAAACAACACACTTTTTAAAAAAAGATAGTAATTATTATTGTTGCTATTATCGCTATCCTTATTGTTATTCAGAGCTCATTTGGATGCCTTAGACTTGAACGTAATTTGGAAGGGATATGCATGAAAGAGGTAGAAGACACTCATGCTTCCCGTGGGCCCTGCACTTGGTGAGGCGCCTTAAATACGTGATCTGTGCCTTACCCTTGAGAAAATGTGCCTTGAGGCGTGAGCTTTCTCCCAGGTCTGTCATCAACCCCCTTGACACCAAGCTTAGTTGTCCTACTGATTTCAGGTCTGGCCCAACTGCTGCTATGTCCTTTGCTTGCCATATTCTTCCTGCGTTTCCCGTCTGGGTACTGTTAGGGCTTCCTCCAGCCACGAAGGGGCCGTGTTCGCTCCAGACCCCACCCTCTGATGGACAGCGTCGCCTTCCGGTTTCTTCCTGTAGGTGGGAGCTGCCTGGACTCGCGCTGAGTAGTGGCGGCTGCACATTACGGTGGCAGAGGCAGGGGCACCACTGTGTGACTCCAGACTCCCTGAAGCAGTCGTGAGAATTTCCTCTCCGTTCAGTACCTTGGATCCCACTGATGTGATGTTAATGGGGACAAAGAAGCTGCTCGGGAATTTCATCTTCGTCTTGACAGTTTTGAAACCGTGCTCTGTTCTCGTGGGTAGAATCTGTTGCTGCGTTTGAAATTCCACGGCTTGTTTTACAGTAATCATGGAATAGAGAAGAAGAGGAAAGAGATCCCCCAAAAAACAACATTTTAAGAAAATATTGTCTAGGGCCTGCGCTGTGGCATAGTGGGTAAAGCCGCTGCCTGCAGCGCAGACATCCCATATGGTCGCAAATTCGAGACCCGGCTGCTCCACTTCGGATCCAGCTCTTTGCTATGGCCTGGGAAAGCAGTGGAGGATGGCCCACGTCCTTAAGCCCCTGCACCCGTGTGGGAGACCCGGAAAAAGCTCCTGGCTTCAGATAGGCACAACTCCGGACATTGCAGCCAATTGGGGAGTGAAGCAGCAGATGGAAGACCTCTCTCTCTCTGTCTCTTTCTCTCTCTCTCTCTCTCTGCTCTCCTCTCTTTGTAACTCTTTCAAATAAATAAATAAATCTTATTTTAAAAAAATAGAACACAATATGTTTGTTGCAGAGAAAGGAAGAGATGGAAGATCAGGAGAACTCAAACGGCAAAGACTCATCCCTTCGCAAAAGGAGCCGCCATGGGATGTTTCTCTGCATTTTCTTCCTGCGCTTTTTTTAATTGAAATTTTCCACTGAAATACATATTTAGCTTCTTAATTGCAAACAATATGAAATAATAATAAATTTCTTTGTTATACAAATAGGAATTTAAGATAGCACATGGAATTTGATTTCGTAAGTGATAAATTGTCCCCAAACAGGAATGGGTATGACATCATCAAAAAAGTGAAAGCTGTATTTGCTGTAGAAAACTGAAGGCGGCCGGCGCCACAGCTAACTAGGCTAATCCTCTGCCTGTGGCACCGGCACCCTGGTTTCTAGTCCCGGTTGGGGCGCCAGATTCTGTCCCAGTTGCTCCTCTGCCAGTCAAGCTCCCTGCTGTGGCCCGAGAGTGCAGTGGAAGATGGCCCAGGTCATTGGGCCCTGTACCCGCTTGGGAGATAAGGGGGAGGCACCTGGCTCCGGATTGGCCACTTGAGCTGTAGCGGCCACTTGAGGGGTGAACCAATGGAAAAAGGAAGACCTTTCTCTCTGTCTCTCTGTCTCATTGTCTAACTCTGCCTGTCCAAAAAAAAAAACACTGAAGGTAAGAGTGGCAATAAATAGACCTGAAATGCTGAGCAGAGACAAGATGATCCAGGTCCAGGGAGGTTTGGGCTTCTGTCCTAAAGACAGAAAATCTATGAAGGGTCTTCCCAAAAAGTTCATGAGAACGCATACTGTGAAGAAACTACGCATTGGCTTCAATTTTCTCGCACCAAAATGAGCTTACCCTCCGACTCCATTTTCCATGAACTTTTTGCAGGTCCCTTGTAAGTGTGGTTACTCAGGGAAGCATTGTGATCAGATCTCTGTCTGGGGGAGGCCACAGAGACGTGGAGCCCCACAGCTCAGAAGTTACTGTCACAGTTACTTTGCACTAGAATGGTGGCATCAAGGACGAACAAGGGTGAGAAAGTGTGCGGAAGGCTTGAGAAGGTACAAATAGTAAGAGAGAAAAAGGGACAGAGGGCAAGGGAGAGAAGAGCATAAAATGGGTACAACCTCACTAAATGAAAATGAAAACTAAAATGATGACATACCGTCTTTTCTCCTCTTTTATTGGAAACCAAAAAGAAAAAAGTGCTACTCTCCATCACTGGGTGTAATGTAGGGAAGCCAATGTCATCAACACGCTCATGAGCAGAGGAAAAGCTGTGTTGTCACTGCCACAGTTTCACAAAAGCTGGTGGAATGCATGGATCCTTTGATCAGAGATAAGACCAGCTTATTACACACAGCCATAGCAAAAGCCAGAATATCAGCATTTTTGCACCAGTACCCTTAGCCTCAATTCACCCAGGATGACAGAAAGAGGGCCAGCTAATACTTGGCTTTTCTTAGAGGAGAAAAACAAAAAAGTTCAATACTGTGGTATTTGGGCATTGATTAAAATGACTCAAATATAGCTCTCCAGGACATGTTTTTATATGAATAAATAAAACCACAAAGCATGGTAACTTTCTTTTGGATAAAAATTGACATGGAAAATTAATGTGTATTTCAAATTGAATTGCTGCACATATAAGTACCTATAAAACTACCCAAAAACTTTGAATGGGTTCACTTCCTAAGTTAGTATTATGCCTGACTAAAGAAAGATGACCAAATATTAGGCATACTGTTGTCCTGCCCTATAAAATACAGAGTCTTGAATTATTTTAATTTTCTAGTTAACTGGCAAGACTTAATAATTGATACATTTGGAAAGCGAAGAAGGAAGGTGTCAAAAATGATTTAATTCATCCAGCTTACTTAGTTGGGTGGATGGTACTGAAATATAGAAGAACTAGAAACTTTGGCAAAGAAACAGGTATTTGGGGGTGAGGATGGGAGTGAAAAGTTAGTTTCAGAAAGATCAGCTGGGAAATGTTCACGAGTCGCTCAACTTCAGATTTCTTTTTTTTTTTTTTTAGTTTTCTATTTTTTTTATTAAACTTTTATTTAATGAATATAAATTTCCAAAGTATAGCTTATGGGTTACAATGGCTTCCCCCCTCCCATAACTTCCCTCCCGCCCGCAACCCTCCCCTTTCCCGCTCCCTTTCCCCTTCCATTCATGTAAAGATTCATTTTCAATTCTCTTTGTATACAGAAGATCAGTTTAGTATATATTAGGTAAAGATTTCAACATTTTGCCCATATAGCAACATAAAGTGAAAAAACTACCATTGGATTACTAATTATAGCATTAAATAGCAATGTACAGCACATTAAAGACAGAGATCCTACATTAATTATTAATTAAATTAATTAATTTTCTATGCCATTTTCATTTTAACACCAGGTTGTTTTTTTTTTTCATTTCCAATTCTCTTTATATACAGAAGATCAATTCAGTATATAATTAGTAAAGACCTCATCAGTTTGTGCCCACACAGAAACGCAAAGTATAAAAATACTGTTTCAGTACTAGTTATAGCATCACTTGGCTTTAGACGACACATTAGGGACAGATCCCACATGGGGTGTAAGTACACAGTGACTCCTGTTGCTGATTTAACAATTTGACACTCCTGTTCATGGCGTCAGTAATCTCCCTAGGCTCTAGTCATGAGTTGCCAGGGCTATGGAAGCCTTTAGAGTTCGCTGACTTTGATCTTATTCCGATAGGGTCATAGTCAAAGTGGAAGTTCTCTCCTCCCTTCGGAGAAGGGTACCTCCTTCTTTGATGGCCCTGTTCTTTCCACTGGGATCTCACTCACCGAGATCATTCATTTAGGTCTTTTTTTTTTTTTTTCCATGATATCTTGGCTTTCCATGCCTGGAAGCCTGATGTGCATTTTGCTGTCTAGGAAAAAGTCCAGCCTAGCCTGAAGATTAAGAAGTGTAGTTCATCTGCAAAATGGTGATCCTTAAAGCCATGTGGGTGACTGAGAATTTCTAAGGAAGAGGAGAGTGAACAAGAGAGACCAAGCCAAAGTCCTGCCAACTCCATGCTCTTGTTGTTAAATAGACAGCAAGGAGGAAGGCAACTGGACTCAGAACCAGTGCCCAGAGATACCGGGAAAATCAAACAGAAAGCACAGGAATGAAGGGCAGGCATGCGGGTCAGCAGCTACAGGAATACATGTTCCATTGATGAAGTCCTTTGATTTTAGCAGCACAGAGGCGCATGCCTCATGAAATCACTATGAAAACACTCAGCAAAATGTTGGGGGAACTAGCCAAGTGGTTTGGGAGGTGAGTGGAAGGCAAATGAGGCAAGAAACCTGTAAAGATGTTTGATGGTGGAAAAGGAGTGTGACAGTAAAAGGTGACCCTATCTGGGGATACAGCATCCATCATGGTTTTCTTACAAGGAGAGAATCCTGAATGGATTAGAATTCAGATAGCCAAGGTAAAACAGAGAGGGAGAAAAGTCTGGGCTAATGTGCATATTACGCCGGAGGAAGTGGGTGTCTCTATAAAGACAGATGAGTCCATTTAAAAAAATATTTTAAAGGTAATGAAAGAGGTGTGACAAATCTGTTGCAAGAGGTAGAAAGGGGGAGAGAAGGAGAGAAGGGTGCGTCTGGTCTGTGGGGACCCTGAGATGGGGGATCGCCAGGGCAATGTATATATGGAGACTTGAGTTTTTCTGCAGTAAGTGGAGTGAGCATCTCTCAGGGTGGTGAGGTTTGAAGATATGGGGAGGGGCGTAACCTCTGTGTAGGACCAGCTGTTGTCCATGGCAAGCTTGGTGTTTTGGGGATTAAGAGGCGGGTAATCTCTACCAGTCTCATTCTTTCACACAGATTCATTCTGAAAATCAGATGTATGTTGAGGCTTTGGATGGAGCCAAGGCACATGAACGTTCTGTGATGATTCTGGCAACACACAAAAACCCTGTTATGTTCCTGGCAAGGTTATTTAGAAACGGGATTTTAAACTGCAGAGTTAAATGCCTCCAGATTATGCACATAGATGTGCAACGAAAGTGAAAGGACCATGCAGCCAGCGTGCTGGTGCTATCTGCTAATGAGTCTTGTAGAGTTGGCTGGCTGCCCGTGGACTAGAAAAGAATTCCTGCTCGCCTTTGTGTTGAGTTAAAGAGTCAGACATTTGCCCCCTGTCTCAGAGGCATTGCTGCTTCTTGCTTGGCCTTTGCATCACCAGATGTAGCATGTAAATGCTCTAATGGTTGGTGGTGGACCAGACGCATAGGAGCTTAATCTGATGAAGGCAGATGCTAACCGTCAAGACTACTCAAGCTGTATTGAAATGTCCTTTGCACCTGGCACTGGAGGTGTTTGCCATGCCAGTTCAGTCCCACCCCCCAACACAGATGTTCTTGTTGCACCACTTCGTGTGGATAACATTTAGGTTTCTGTTCAGCTTTGCCACAGCATGCATAAATACTGTAATCCAGAGCCCACCCATTTATTAGTGCACCTGCATCTCCAACCAGATTTCATTCATTCTTTTCAATGAATGTTCAACATCTAAAAAAAGAAGAAGAAAGACAGCCATAGGGCAAATAACCTTTTCAGTCCTCCGAGTAGTTGAACAAAATGATGATGATAATGCCAAAAATCACAATACCAGAGCTCCCCACAAATCCCCTAAAACAATGTTACCAGAATATGGAAGAAAAGTAAACGTCTGTGTAAGTGTGATAGTTTATCAATTTCTGTTTCAAAGCTTTCTTTATTTCTTAATAGTGAAGAGATTATATCAATAGGTCATTTTGTTTCTTCAAATGGGAGATCAGCTGTGCTTACCTCTCAAGAGGTGGATTTTGCTGAATGTGAACTCTGAAGTCCCCTTTTTAAATTAGTAGAAGTGAAGCTCTGTGCAGCCGAAGACTGCCTATGACCTCCTGAATATAAGATAAGAAAACCTTTGGAGAGGCAAGATCATTACTGCAGAGAACAGCCATGTGCAGTTGCTGTCCTACTGAAGTGAGCAAAGGGCATCGAGATGTTTTGATCTTGTTTTTCAAGTAGCAGGCAATGTCTGTATCTTCCCAAATACCTAATTTTGTCATGTGTGTCTATGTAAAGAAATTTCAATGCTGGCTAATTTTGGTTGAGGGAAAATGAACCTGCCTTTCATTATTGATTTGAAGCAAATAAATGTTTAAACACGAGATGCATTTTAAAAATTAATGAATAGTGATTTAAGTTTGGAATTTTTGTTTATAGGTAGTAATAGTTACTCAGATTTTCACTCATGCTTTCAGTATACATTGGTTTCTTATTTCCCATCCAGCATATAGCTATAATTGTGTTGTTTGGGACCTTTGTCTCACATAGGAAAGTGGAACACTATATACTTTATATAAATATCAGCATTATTCCAGTAATTTGGTAAATTATTGCATTCAATATATAGGCTGTCAAGAGGCCATCCACTTATGAAGAGGATAATCCAAAAGGAAGAAGAAAGAAGTGAAAAAAAAAAATAAAAGGTAGTTGAAAAAATAAACTAGCCCTACCCGGGTGGCTGTTCATGTCTTTTTGTTTATTTCTAACAACTCTTAGAGAAGTAGGGCAAGAATAAGCAAACGCTAGTAGCGCTTCCAGTGAATAGTCCGAGAATCAAGCCAGCTGCAGAAGCTACCTTCGACTCCAGTACCCCAAAAATGAAGAGATAGGGTAGAATGCACAAACACGAAAGAAAGAACCCATGAAAGCTAGCTTCTTCAGATATTGTAAAATGGGTGCCAGAGTTGTCATTGTGAACACGTACTCTGTACAGAACTACCAGCATCGAAGTACACGTAGGCACAAAGAAGCAGCAGTCTATAACTTAGAAGGAGGGAAAGAGAAGGCATACAAGGAATGGGAGATTGGGGCTGTCTGACCATTTCCTGCATATTCAAATAAAAGAAGATGACCTCTTGGAGGCGAAAGGTGAACTTCCATTAAGCCTTCTTGCTTCCTTCTTCAAACGTGAGTACGAGATAGAAAATACTTAACTACCTTAGATTCAGCTTTGTTCTCTTGAAATTTTTAGGGTCTCCGGATGCAGTACCTCCTCCAGCAGTTCAGGAATTGTGAGTGACAGTGCCCCTCTTCCTGTTCCATCCCTGGCTTGTTGTTCAAGTTCAACTGAAGGTTCTTATTGTTAATGGTAGTAATAGCAGCTAGTTAGGCTGTTGCCTATGCCAACCAGGGCTGAATGTACTATTTCCCTAAGTATTTATTTCATTTTACAGATGAAGGGACAGCTAATAGCAATGATGCAGCACTTTTTTCAATGTCACACAGTTAATAATTTACAAGGCAACAATCTTAGCCCAGAACTTGCTTATAAAGCGTGCACGTTCAGCCACTCTCAAGCTTTCCTGCTAAGATCATATACTAGAGCTTTACAAACAAAATTTCATAGAAGAGTCAAGGGTCACATGAGAAATTATGTTGATGAGTTATATTTAAGCTTTGAAGTTATCCATTTAAAAGTATTTAGTGCATTTGGAAAACATGATATCAGAACCCATTTCTTTCTCGTTTTTCACCCCACATTGATAACTGGCATCTCTGCTGTTCTCTACCCTTGTTCCTAAGTACAGTAAAGAGGCGGAGCTAAAAGTTTGCCACCTCAGGGTGACAATGACAGCTTTACTCTGACACATGAATCAGTCTGGAATTTGCACGTCAGTGACAAGATCCAATCACACGTCAACTGTGTTGGTGATGAGTAGCCTCAGCATCTCTCTCAAGGTCAGAGAATGAGGTTGAACGCCACACAACTCAGAGTGTCTCACAGAGCACGTCCTGACTTCACAGGGACCCTTGCTGTGGTTGCTTCTGCACATGAGTGAGATGCTGTTGCACCCAGGGTGTTGCCCCTAGGACCCTCGACATTCCCCCTCGGAGAACAAGATGTCTCCCTTCGTTCCTGCTCCTAATGGTTTCTTCAAGCCAGTACACCCCAGGCTCTAGCATCTTTCACAGGTGCACCTGACTTGCAGAGCCTATAGCATGAGGTAGCAGATTCCACCATGCTGGGAGCCACGCTGGTGAATCACACGGGATGGGCCAGGTGCTCCTGGGTCACACACTGGTGGGCCCCAGGCTGATAAATCACACACTAATCACAGGGGCTCCCAAGGAGCCAGGGAGCAAGAACTGCTCTCCTTTGAAGGCAGAATTCTATTCCTGGTTTATTTAACATGCATCAGATAGCAAGAAAACACAATGCACATCTTCAACTAACAATATCATTAAGAAAGAAGGTTAATTAAAAGTTTTTCTCAGAAACTGCAAACTCCATCTCACATTTTTACCCTCATGCATTTGTTTCCTATACAGTATCTGTTTTTCTGTTCACTGAATATTTGCTGGTTACTGAGAGGAGTTGTGCTTACTACCATTCTATCTACAATTTGTTTACCTGTCCACTATCCAGCTCACTCATCTTCTACCAAAGTAATTGCAACATTAAATGAATTTACCCACTTTACAGTTGGCTTGTGTCTTAGAATTTACCAATTTCTAGCATATTTTATTTGATTTGATATTTGCGATCATCAGATGGGGAAATCAAGATATATGGCATTATTTCTACTTTGCCTACAAGTAAACTGAATTTCTTTTTTTAAAAGATTTTTATTTATTTATTTGACAGGTAGAATTACAGACAGTGAGAGAGAGAAACAGAGAGAAAGGTCTTCCTTCTGTTGGTTCACTCCCCAAATGGCTGCAACAGCTGGCGCTGCGCTGATCCGAAGCCAGGAGCCAGGCACTTCCTCCTTGTCTCCCATGTGGGTGCAGGTGGGCCATCCTCCACTGCCCTCCCGGGTCACAGCAGAGAGCTGGACCGGAAGAGGAGCAACCAGGACCAGAACCGGCGCCCATATGGGATGCTGGCACCGCAGGTGGAGGATCAACCAGTTACAGCAGGACATGGTATATCTCTACTTCCTGTATGTGTCAGACAATTTCCCACATTGTGGCCTGGGAATCTCAGTTCGGAAGACAGATCACAAACATCTAGTGGGACCAGGAGTGGAACCCCTAGGGTAGGGACTTGGGTGAATTTGAAAGGATGTGCTGCGTATAAAAGCGAGGAGTCTGTAAGAGCACAAGTTGGGCCAAAGTTCCAGATCCTCTAATCTTAGAAGTAGTCTCAAGATCACACATGTTGATAGCTTTAAATTGCAGGCATCCACTGCAACATAGCATGATGTGAGCCAAGTGCCCTGTGGCCAACAACTTACGAATCCCACTCCCAAACATATGATGTGAGATGTCCCAAGGAAATGGAGGGTTTAGGAGGCAAGGTGACAGATTCTGATGGATCAGAGAGAGGAGGCAGTTACTGTGAGTGGGTGCCAAGAACTGTGCAGAACTACAGCTCGCTCTCTGGAAGAGTCCTGAGGAGGAGGGGGAGGAGGGGGAGGAGGAGGAAGGATGTCCTCATTGGGAAGAAATGTGAATGCATCCTGAGGGTCAGAACCCAGGATGAATCTAATCAAATTTCCACATCCCTATGTATTTATGGCTTCAGAACACATTATTTTTCTTTGAGAGTTATGGGGATAAATAGACTGGGGGTAGCGAGGGAGAGAGAGAGAGAGAGATAGAAAGAGAGAGAGAGAGAGCAAGCTCTCATCCTTTGATTCACTCCCAAATGCACTCAACCTCCTGATTGGGCAGAGGTCAAAACTAGGAGCCAGAAAGTCAATCCAGTTATCCCACCTGGGAGGCAAGAGCCAGTGACTTGAGCCACCACTGTTGTTTCTGAAGGTCTCCTTATCAGGAAGCTGGAGTCAGGAACTGAAGCCAGAACTCAAATCTGAGCACTCCAATGTGGACTCGTATGTCTTGAGCACTGGACTCGTTGCCCACTCAGAATGCAAGCTTTTTTTTTTTTTTTTAACATAACAGTGGCAAGATGACAGAGAATGAGAGAGTCTGTTTTCCAGTTTTCCTGGCTGTGATATAATCTTTAGAGAAGAAATTGGCCTTTAAAATATCAGAGATGGAATTTCATGATAGGATGGAATAATAGAAACACGGAGGAAGAGTGAAGTTATTAAAAAGATTTTTAGAATATGTTTCTTGAACACCTAATGTTGTGGATTTACATAAACATGTCCACACACAATGAAAGCTTATTCATGTATTTACAGCATTTTCCAATAAAAATGCATCCCGCAGTCCCTCATATCCAAAAATTGCTAGAAAATCAACTCTGTAAATGTAGTAATGTATTTCTGACTCTTCTTGAATTGATCTACATGAGCATGAATGCCCTCCCATGCCCATGACACTAATGTTCACATTCTGTGTCTGTGTGTGTGTATGTAAAATAATTATGGCCCTATCAAGATAGTGATGGGAGTTAGCTATTTTGTAAAGCTCCAGGAACACCCTACACTTCTTCCTGCCTGGTTGAATAGGAGCTTGAACCTCCAATTTCTCTTGGGCAGATAGGCAATGAAGACCCTTAGAAGTCAAAGGCATATTAACTCCTTGGCAAACCATAAAAACCATAAACCATGGGTGACCTCAGCAGTTGGAGAGGTGGTCTCATCTACTGGATCCACGTCAGGGCAGTGACCCACCTGGAGACCTCAGTCTGAATCGTTTTGTCACTAAAATGTATCTGTATAGACACAGAGGGTGGCTCACCCAGGCTACGTGAAGAACTGTGTGGGGAAGATGAGTAACAACTCAGAAGAGCTGGGGCTCTTCTGTGATACCAAAGTTGAACATGTGAACATGTGTGAATCAGACTTGAACATGGATCCCTCATGTACAAACATCCATACATCAAAGTTTCATCTACTGCAGCAAAGCATGGTGAAATGTGTGGACAAGGCGAATGTGGTACTGGGGTAGGTTAAGCTTGCGACACTGGCTTTCCATATAGGAGTGCCAGTTTTAGTCCTGGCTGTTCTGCTTCTGATCCAGCTCCCTGCTAATGTGCCTGGGAAGGCAGAGGAAGATGGCCTTAGTGCTTGGGCCCCTGTCACCCATGAAGGAGACCCAGATGACATTCCTGACTTCTGATTTCAGCACAGCCCTGATTGTTGCACCACTTGATAGGTGAACCAGCGCATGGAATATAGCTTTCTCTCCATCTCTCTTTGTGTCATTATATAATTATGTAATTCAATAGTAATGTTATAGACCAATAATTTCCACAAGGTTAGTTATGTTGAAAAACAACATTAACTGACAATATTTTCAACAACGTTTACATCAACTCATTCTCCCCTTGTGTAGGAATGAGCTTGTTGGTGAGTGCCATTTCCAGTTGCATACTTCCTCAAATACATGACACAGGGCAGCTCGGTTAAGACAGCTAGGTTAAGACAAATGTCCTACCACTCACTGGAGGAGAGAACACTTAAGTGCCTACGGAAGCAGCTTCAGATTGTCCAAATGTTAGAGGCTGTCAATCACCTCAAGCTTTCTTTTACGCCACACCTACTGAAGGAGATGAAGACTGGACATCCCTCCAGCGGCCACCAAAGTACACTTGATGGAAGCCAAGAGGAGCTGGACGAAGCACTTGATCTCAGGTGTTCCTGTGAGCGAGCTTCCTCATGGCACCTGCAGCCTGGTGTTGTCTCCAGGGCCCTGGGGTGCGGCTGTACAGGAAGTTTTCTGGGTAATTCAGGAGACTGCACTCTCTGAGACGAGGTTGTGAACAGTGACCCCTGACATCACTCACCACACACCTTGCACAGATGTAGGCACACAGTTCATTAACCTCTTCCTTTTGCTACTGTGTCCTGACTACCAATTTTCATTTCAGTTCCTTGATACCATGTATTCTGGTTTATACATATGTACTTCTTAAGAATGGTAAATCATCGCTGTCTTAGAATTTATTCCTTAGCAGAGGAGTATAAGATTCAACTCAAAATACGTATCCATCCTTCAGTTCCACTGTTAATTTTGTACTTTATTATTTGTTCCTTAGCCCGATTTATTGTTGGTTAATCAAATTATCATCATAAAGGAGAGCCCTGTGTCGGTGTGTGTGTGTGTATGGGTCCTCTAACTTAGGTGTAGAAAAACCCTAGGAGGATAGAACAAATAAACAAATGAGGTGCTTTTTTGACTACTGTTCTTTTCGATACTGGCCCCAAGCAGAGATTATTCGCACATCTGTTGATTTTTTTTCACATTGCACACATTTGCACCTTTTTTTAATGTTGACTGAATCGCTTAATTGTAGACAAGCACTTATTTTAATGTAAATCTTACAGTATTACATGAGTGAATGTATGAAAATAGCTTGGAACAGTTTAAATTGGGCAGAATTCTGCTTTGATCATAATGTGCCTCTTCAGCATTAAAATAAACTTGCAACATATGCTGAAAAACATGTGTAATAAGTAAGTGCTGCCTGCATGGTGACTTATCTGGAAAAAATAAATCATCACTTAATAGAATTCAACATTCACAAAATATTTCTAACATTGAGCTATATGATGACATGATCAGCATCTCACAATGACAGATAAGTTCCTGGCTACCTATGAGTCAAAGAGTTTTTGAATTTCAAAAATGCTATCAAATTTTCATCATTTGGGAAAGTATTTGGAAATCCAAAACATTTCACAGGCAGTTAAATAACTCTTCACTATATTGTTCCAGACTTTTTCCTAACTTATTAATTCTAAGATATTATTTAATGCTACTTAAAAGATAAGGCCTGTAACCCATTAATTTCAATCTTCAGAGCACTTAGTAAAAATAATGAATTATAGGTATTCTTGAATCATGATTAGGAGAGAAAAATTAGTTATAAATGCATTTTCCCAAAAACAAGCACCAAATAGCAATAGCTTTTGCTTTTGGAAGCTTCCCTTATAAGATGTCATTAATTAATCACAAATAGATGTTCATCAGTATCCTTGAGCCACAGGGAGGAATTATGATATCCTGAGAAGTACTCTAAACATGCACTGTGTAACTGTGGAGAGATAGTTTATCTTCTCTGACTGCTCTCTCCTTCCTGTAAAATTGTATCTCTTAGGTATGATTCTGGGTACAAGTTAGAAAATATTCTAGCAGACAATGGCTTAGTACTTACTCAAAGTAAGTACTATGAATCTACATTAAATTACAAGAAAATGTGTGGAACTAATGACAGCTAGATAAGGGTAAGAAATGATCACTACATAAACAATGACCATCAATTTTTACCTTGAATCAAAAGACATATATCTGTCACTTTAAGAAATTGTCTCTAAAACCATGAGCCTTTTTTTCCCGCCTACTACTCATTGTAAACCAGATCTAAAGGTGAATCCATCTTTGTTCGGAGACACTTCTGGAAGGCTGTCAGGAGAGTTGCAAGTGTACTTAATTCAGTGCATTATTACTAATTCAGCATATGTTTATTGATTGTCCACTGTGTGCCAGGTAATGCATTTAGGGATCTAAAAACAAAACAGCAAACACCAAAGCAACACAATATATGATTATTAACTTTAAAGATGTTTTTACATTTTTTAATCACTTATTTATTTGAGAAGCAGTGAGACAGACAGATATACAGAGAGAGAAAGAGACAGAGAGACAGACACATAAGGCTCCTATCTACTGGTTCACTCCCCATAAACCCACCACAGCCAGGGCAGAGTCAGATGAAGCCAGGGTACAGGAACTCAATCTGTGTCTCCTCTGTGGGTGGTAGGCCTCCAAGTACTTCAGCCATCATCTGCAACCTCTCCGGTGCACCATTAGCAGGAAGCTAGAATTCAGAGCTAGGTTGAGACTTGAACCCAGACACTGTGATATGGGATAACTGACATCTTAACTGCTAAATTAAACGTCCACCCCTCATCCTACTTTGGACAAGTGTTGCCATCTGCACTTAACAGCTTCCACTGGCAGTCCTCTCTGCAGAGAGCTCTGTGTGACTGTCCCACAGAACCCTTGGGGCCAGCACCTTCCCAGTGCCATGGTTTCCACTTCCCATTCTTAGTCTCTCAGCTTTCCCCACTCTGACTGGTGGTATCCTCTCCATCAGCTCGCCTTGCACCTGAACCTTGACATCCCTGCCCCTTATACAGTGCTCACTCTGGGGGACATGGTCCCAGCTGCTTGACTTTCCTCCCCAGGAGAACGTCAGTGCTTCTCCATGGATCACTCTGCTTCTCACCTCATTTCTGACTGTCTGCAATTGACTGAATGTTTATGTGGCCCGCAAATACATTTGTTGGAACCTTATCCTTAGTGGGATGGTGTGAGCAGTTAGGGCCATTGCAAGATAAGTATGTGCCAAGAGAAGTGTGATTAGTGCTCCTACAAGAGGGATTCCAGGGATTCCACCATGTGAGGGTGCAGGGAAAGATGCATGGAGGAAGCAGGGACTCTCCAGTCACAGAGGTGCCTTACTGTTGGTTAACCCAGACTCCAGAGCTGTGAGTGGTAAATTCGTTTTCACTATGACATCCAGTGTATGGTGCTTTTGTTTGAGCAGCCTGAATGAACTGAGACACCATCTTCCCCATCTCTGTAAGCACTGTTTTTAACAGACAATCAAACCAATTCTGTTTAGCTTAGAAGTCTTCACTGTATCCAGCCAACCAAAGGGAAGACCCAGCATCTCAGGCAAGGTGTATGAGGCCCTTAATGATTGAGTCCGCCTTGCCTCCCTACTCAAGACTCTTCAGTTTTTCCCCAAATTCCTCCAGTCCCAATTCACCCTGCCCCCTCTCCCAACATGTGTAAACATGTTCTGTTTTTATGACACATCATTCTCCATTACATTTCCCTTTTACCATGTCAATTCTCACAAAGAGACTAATCTCTTTTGGTTAGGAACTTGATCAGCCAAGCATATATTGGTGCTCAAAGTAACTTCATTGGAATGAAATGATAAATAAACAGTGAAATACCATGTAGTATTATGAACCAAAATGTGTAAAATAACAAAATAAATATAGGACTACAACTAAAGCCAGGAAAATAAAATGTCTTGCTAAAATTTCTCATCAAGAAGGAGCGAAAGGAGATTATCAAAAATTCACAGTCACTTTTTAAGTATAGGGGCTGCTGCTATGGATAGTGCAGAGCAAAAATGAGAGTTTACTAAAATCTTTCTAATAATCATGATCAAAAACAAAGCAATGACATGAGCAAAGTGTGAGGTGACACCTGGAGGTTTGAGCTTGCACCCCATGGGCCCATAATCTAGGAATCTTTGATTCTCTGATTCTGCCTCACAATGTCCTAAAATGATGTGTTTTTTAAAAGTTATCATACAGTTGGCAACAAACAAGAAAGCATTGCAGGAGAGCTGATATTAAACTGAGCCTTTAAGAACTATCCAGCAAAGATGGACAACTTTCTCCATTGATGGGGAATGGCTCCCAGGCTCCTTTGGGAAATAGAAAAGAGTAGTTTAGATAAGGTCTGAGAAATTGCGTAGTGGAGTATTGGGTATAACATCAAGATCATAGATAGCTGCACGGCCAAGGTTGTTGCTCTTCAAGGAGTACAAGTCAAGGTATCCCAGAAGGAGAATGAGAGCACCAGAGCACCCCACGACAAGAAATCTGGCACTAGTGAGAATTGGAAATCATGTCTCTCAGGAGTCACTTGGTTGCAAATGAGAGAAACCCAACACAGTCAAACAGAACTAGACCATTTTTATTTTGAATGTTAAAATTTAAAGTGATTTTGAAAGACAGAAAGTGGAAATGTTTGTTATGTTGCTAAAATCTCCCTGACTAGTTCAGGAGTGGCTGAATCCAAGGGCTCCTCTCTTGCAGTGGTCTCCAGGAGTTGCTTGCTGAACCCACCGTGAAATGGAAGCATCTCTATTTCTTTTCAAATTGGAGCAGGAGGAGTCTCTGTTATACCTTGCCCACCCTCCTGACTCAGTACCTAGTCCAGCAACTGGTCCATAGGATTTTAATCTTTCCCTTTAATTATTTTATTTTGACACTCCTGTGTCTGATTTCTGAGATTATAATAGGCAAATGGTAAATAACGAATGTCTATTAACAATGTAACATTGTTATCCTGAGAGCTAAGAAATTGTATGCTTTGTCATCCCAGCACATTTACTTCAGAAATCATAAAGCAATCACGTAGTAAAGCAATTGCATTAATTTAACAGTCTAATGAAATTTTTATTACAGTGGGCTTCCAGCAGCCCAAGCTCAGTGCAGCTTTGTTCTACTCATTCAGTCCCACTAAACTCATCTGGTCTAGCAAATATCACACCTGCAAGTCCTGGGTATCATATCTTTGTAGCTCGTTGTGTAAATAAGACTGGCCTGCGTCTTTTTTCAGCTTCTAGGCCCACAGGGAGCCCAGCTGTGTCCCATGCAGCCTGTGGAGTGCTGATTCAGTCGCTGTCTCTGCTTTTAAATTCATCTGCTCCCATCATCTAGAACCTAGTAGAAAAATGCTTTCTTGGGCCATACCATCTCATTTGGTTCTGTTCATTCTGCATCTCCACCAGCAGGTGTTCATGGAAAACGTGCCTTCGGTTTTAATGCCATTTTTCCACACCTCCTCATGATCTTACAGACTTGTCTGGATCCAGCAGTTGAACTATCAATGTTTGACTCACTTGAGGCCGCCAGAACCCCAATTCCTGCAATGCCTTAACCCATTCTAGTGTGTCAGTGCACTTGCTGCCTGCACAGTACTTCAATGGCTTCCCTACTTTAACACCTTCTTGGTGGCCATTCACATGTGACTAGGAAATTGTCAACAGTAGCTTCAACCTTTTAGTCAGTTTGGCAGCTGACAAAAGATTGGGCATGTTTATCACCTGTTATCACAAAAGCTCAAGGCTCCCTAAGCCAGGTGTTCCTCTTCTATAATGCACCCCACATTGGGCAGTTACCAACCTTTTATTTCAGCCCATGGAGACTGGGGTTCAGAGAATCAGTCTGATGTTGAGACCCTGACTACTGTTCTTGCTATAGCATTAAAGCCCAGAGGCTCTGACCCAGGAGACTCATGTCTACTGCCAGACTCCACAAAACTGTGCAGGCTGGCAAGAAAGGTAAAACCAGCCGGCGCCGCGCCTCACTAGGCTAATCCTCCGCCTTGCGGCTCCGGCACACCGGGTTCTAGTCCCGGTTGCCCCTCTTCCAGGCCAGCTCTCTGCTGTGGCCAGGGAGTGCAGTGGAGGATGGCCCAAGTGCTTGGGCCCTGCACCCTATGGGAGACCAGGAGAAGCACCTGGCTCCTGCCATCGGATCAGCGCGGTGCGCCGGCCGCAGCGCACTGGCCGTGGTGGCCATTGGAGGGTGAACCAACAGCAAAAGGAAGACCTTTCTCTCTGTCTCTCTCTCTCACTGTCCACTCTGCCTGTCAAAAAAAAAAAAAAAAAAAAAAGAAAGGTAAAACCTCAGATGCTTCCCACACTGAAAATGGCTGAAGATTTCCATAAGGAAGGCTACTCTTCTTTCCTTAGAACACTGCGTTCTATTTTAAACTTATTTATTTACTTATTCATTCATTCCATAGAGAGCAGGGGAGAGAGAGAAAGTACTCCCATCCAATGGTTGACTCCCCACGTACCTGCAACGGAACTCAATCCAAGTCTGTCATGTGGGGGGTGGCTGTCAGGAAACCAGTTATTTGAGCCATGCCAGCTGCCTTCTCTGAGTCTGCTTTAGCAGGAAGCTAGAATCAGAAGTGAGAGCACAGAGTTGAACCCAGGAACTCCAGTGTGGGTTGTGGACATGCTAACCTGCATTTTAACCACTACCCTAAATGCTCACCCCAGTGTTTGCCTTCTGATTCTTTCTTACTACTCTGAATTCCCTGGATTCAAAAATTCCTTCTTTTTTTTTTTTAATAACAATCCATGCATAACAGACTCCTTTGATTTGCAACTCCAATTAACACTTCTACATGAATCCACTTAGTCCCAATCCTTTGTTGAGGAAAAAGGAGAGAAGTGAATAGACCTGGAGGTCAGCTCTGAAACCCTGCTGAATAATTCACTTCTCTGACCCAATCCTCATTCATTTGGCAGCCAATGGTATGAATATTCCAGTCCAAAATGAATCCCTAGACTCGTGTTCATTGGGCAATTGGGTCGCTTTCACACTTGGTGATCTTTGGGTGGCCTGCGAGAAGTTCAGATCTCATTCGTAGTGTGAGTCTGTCCAACAGCACCCACAAGCAGGTATTCTTTGAAATCTTGTATCTCAGCTCTGCCATTGCTATTTGAGAAACAGACCTTTCTAATAATACTCTTCCAAGGAATGTGATACTCGTTCTGCATTTTTACCTAAGAGAAAAAAAAATAAGGTGCTTTACAGGAGCTTTCAACGACCTGGTGAAAGAAACGATCAGTGCCAACACATTAAAATTCTATTTTCTCTTACAAGTGTTTGCTGCCGATGACCCCCACTGATCTCAAATATATTTCTGTATCTGTAACTGAAGAGAGGTTTTCGTACAGCATGTTCTAATGGCACTCTGGCCTTTAGCCAACAAGGCCCTGAATAAGGCTATTTTTAAAATAGAGAGCTGGGAACAGCTGCAGCAATCAAACTTGATAAAAACAGAGAGGAACTTTGCTTTTTTTTCTTTTTTTTTTTTTACGGTTTGTCCAAGTTTAGTCTTCTTTCATAGAACTGCTTTTGTTCATTTGTATGAAGGCTACAAGAGCAAGACAGTGAAGCCTTTTTAAGCAAATCACTTTTAAAAGATTACGACCGACCGAATAGAATCATTTTTTTTTCTTGCTACAGAAAGTGTCAATGCAATAGTATTTTAAAAGATCTAAAGAAGGGGTAAATCTCACATAAGAAGAGGTAGGAAGAGAAAGAGATCTATGGGCATGTTTGTATATAAAGGAGACTTCTGGCTTCCCCCACGCCACAGAGCAACTTTGAGAGGACAGAAAAAGTCCTTAGTGGGAAATCTGAGTTTGCACTTGAGCTTCTCCCATGTCCTCAGGTGTTACTAGGTGAAGGAACGTGCAGGGCTGCATTTCTACTTCTCACGCTACTGTTAGTCATGAATGCTGCCGTGCCTTCTCAAAGCTGGGTTAATATTAGTGAAGTTCTTTCGTACAGGCAAAAATTCCATGCTTTTTCAAACATAAAGGAAACCTTTGTCTCAGACACTGTTTGCCCTATCTAAATCCCTGACCGTGTCTTATATACAGTGAACCATCGTGAGCGTGTCTAGACTCTTCATAATCGTGGTCATGACATGATTCTCGTGGATGGTGACATGACTGGCTACAGAAAAACCTCCCATACACTAGCAAGCTGAGAGTTCTGTCCTCTGAATGATTTCACGTGCAAAATGAGTTTATTTGCTCACTTAGCCATTGACGTGACTAAGGGTATTTTATTTCTCATAGTATTTACAAGTGGAAGTGCTGTCCAAATCCCATTCAAAGAAAGCCACATATGTCAACATGAAGTCAGTGCTTTGGTAATCCAAGTCAGTCAGACAATTCTTTTTTGTGGATATAAGGTCACGAAATAACATTAATTCACTGCAGAGGGAAGAGGGAAAAGAGAATATATACAAAATAGAAGTGTTCAGGTGCCTGCTAAGCTGGCCCAGCTGATGTCCTCCATGCCCGCAATCTTTTATAAGCTTAGAAAAGGAATCAAAAGCCCAATCGAGTCATCTTCTCTACTCAAATAATACTCTCCTGGAGGTATTGATGAGCCAAGAACGACTCCCCTTTAGAAGGTGAGGCAGCAATGTTTAGTGTTGGAGACAGAAGCTGTTGCTGTATCAGTTCATGAGCAGCGGGGGCCTCATTCCTGGGTTAACTCACAGCTCCTTACACACACACACACACACACACACACGGCTGCAAGCAGAAACTGTGCCATTCCTGTGTGCAGAACTTTTAACTCATGAGGTTTGCAAGGGTTCCTTAGCAGGCTTCGGCATTAGCCGGTGTTTTAACAGTACCAAAACGTTGTGCACGAAGTTTGCTGCGGTTTAATTCTGTCTGGCTATGTGGCTTCTTCTGCCAGGAGGGTAAGATTTACCTCTGAGCAGCAATGCTGCTGTGCACACTAATCCTGAATATAACAGTCCTTCAGCGTCTTGCTGGGAGCATATTGCAATGTACCCAGGAGATGGTGAATAGCAAAACCCAGCTATGTCATCCGGGAAAATGTTAACCGTGATCACTCTTCTTCATTATAGGTCTTGTCCTGGCTTTAATGTTGAGAGTTAACCTCATGAGTGAATTCAAAATCTCTACATTTAAAACTTGCGCTATTCCTCACAAGCGTTTTTCGTATTTCATTGAAAGGAAACTAAAGGGACAGACAAGAGATGTGCTGCATTGCCAGACAATAACTGATTTTCATAGTGCTTGGGGAAGTAGAATCAAAAGGCTGTAAAGTAATATTGAAACGGTTCCCTCGCAAACTGGGTCTTAATTTAGACTTTCTGGGGGTTTGTTCTCTTCTGTAATTACTGGAACTGCTTGATCCTTACGATAATATGGCCTGGGCTCCCTCGATGATGTTACCCTCTGCGCCAGCAGGAGCATTAGGGTTCAGGATGCCCTCCAGGAGCTAGCCCGAAAGTGCTGACACCAGCTTCTGTTCAGGAGCCCCTGCCCTGCATCGTCCTGGCACTAACGTGAGAGGACAGCACGGTGCTGTGCAAACGTTCCCACAGGCACACCAACGGCTCATTCACACAGCAAACAACCCGGAGCCTTCAGCCCCCCCACCCCGAAGCTGGCCAAGAGCAAACTGACTGCGGAACGCTCAAGCTCACGGCCAGCTCACGCTGGGAAACTCCCTGCCCGTGTGCACTGCTCACACGCTCGCCAGTTGCAGCGGTGGTGCGGTATTGTGTGGAGGGTCTCTGAACTCTTTCCCTGTGGGTCTTGTGAATACAATGCTCGGGATGTCTTGGGGGATGTGTCCCGTGGCGACCGTCACTTTTCAAGTACTCCGTAACAAAATGATCCGCCGGCTCTGAACTACTTTGGGTCCTCGACAGGGAGGGGCTTGACAAGACGCCACACTGCGATTTCCGGTCTTGTCTCTTTTTTGGATCCATTTAGGGAAGTTCAAAATTTTAGAATGAAAACACATAAAGTTATAGTCAGCTCGGGCTGGTTGTTTTCAAAAACCAGATGGCTTTTTGAGAGATGATCAAATCCATTCTCTAAAAAGTCATTTTTAAAGTCAGGCATGTGATTCCACGATGCATATAAATATATATGTATATTTTATGTGCGTGTGTTTCTGTATATATACCTTAACCCCTTATTTCTTAGATTGCAACAGAAAACGGGGTCTTCTACTCAGCTAGATTTTCTACCTAATTCTTGTTAATCCATGTGTGTACCAGGCTTTATTCTTTTCAGTATTTGCATTTTAACCATTTAGGATGGAAATATTCCCAGTGTTTTGTATCTCTTAGCCTTCTCAGCGAGACTCTGTAGAGAGAGTATCACTCACATGTGACCTGGAGCAATAATAATAGATAGGAATTTGTGTAATATTGTGTGTTCCATTAGCGATGACATCTGAAACAACTCAGTCATAGAGTTGTTAGCAGCTCCATCCTGTAGTTTACCCCCTGATGCCTGTAACAGCCAGGGCTGTGCCAGGCCGCAGGCAGGGACCAGAATCCCATCTGGGTCTCTCACACAGGTGGCAGGGAACCGAGTATTTTAGCCATCACTGCTGCCTCCTGGGTATACTTTAGGAGGAAGCTGGTGTCTGGCTTAGAGCTGGACTCAAGTGCAGGCACTCGGATATGGGGTACAGTACCCCAAGTGGCATCTCAATCAATGTGTCAGATGCTGCCTCTGCTGAGCGTCTCAAATAGGAAAATACCTGTGACTCCCTTAACAGAGAACCTGTGCATGGCCAGCATGCAGGATCCATATATATTCACCTTTCCTATTCCCTCTCCTTTGTTACTAGACCTACAAGTGTGTAGCAAGGCACCTTAAGGTGCTGAAGGCCCAATTTTTTTTAGAAGTATTTTCATTTATTTGAAAGACAGAATTACAGAGAGAGGTAGAGACAGAGAGGGAGAGTCTTCTATCTGCTGGTTCACTCCCCAGATAGCCACAACAACCAGAGCTTCACCGATCCAAAGCCAGGAGCCGGGAGCTTCTTCCTGATCTCCTGTGTGGGTGCAGGGGCCCAAGGACTCGGGCCAACTTCCTGCTTTCCCAAGCCACAGCAGAGAGCTGGATCGGAAGTGGAGCAGCCTGGACTGGAACCAGCACCCATATGGGATGCCAGTGTTTCAGGCCAGGGCTTTAACCTGCTGCGCCACAGTGCTGGCCCCAGGCCCAATTTTATAATTATGTACTTGTACTGTGAAATACACAGCCTGCATTCATAAATTTTTGCTAAACTCATGGCATCAACCTCCTTTGGATTAATTTGCATCTTCTAATTTGTAAAGGTAAGAGAAAATATCTATATATGCTTGTGAGGCATCCATCCAAACTAATGGGCAGTGTGTAGATATGTTCAGGAAGAGGCTTTGCAGTGCTCACCGTGGTGGATAGATTTCATCTCCAGACCTTGACTTTCTAGAAGCTTGTTTTGGATCCTCACACTTGTTTCAAGCTATCTCTAGATAAAGGAAGCATGTACATTACTGGATAGTATGTAATCCACATATACTCAGAAGGTATGACGCTATAGTTAGCCTGGTCTTACTGTGACCAAAGTAAGGACTCCATAAGTAGCAAGTAAATTAGCAATTCAAAGTGACTGCAGAATGCGCCTGCTGAGTCCGGGAGGACCCCTCTCAGGCCCCTCCCACATCAGAGCACATTGGGGCTGGTCCTGCTCTGCTCCACACACACCCCCACCCAACCAGCACACACTTTATTCTGTGCAGTGCTACACCCACGCTCAGTCTGTGTGTGCAATGCATCCTCCTCTATTCCCTCACATATGGTAGTCTGAAATCATAATAACAAGACATATTATCAGGGCATAACTGTCAACAATGAAGAGACTAAATGACAAATAAATACTACCCTGTATTAGCTGTGCAGCTCCCGTTTTCTCTGATCTAGCTGTGCCCCTGGCCTTTTGATTTCACATCTGGTTACCTGAGAGTCAAAATAACAAAACAGCAACAGTGTTGAAGCAAAGACTTGAATAGCCAAAGGCAAATTCTACTGTAGAGTTCCTTACCATTTGTGTGCCACAGTTCTCTCTGTCACTCTAATGCAATCTACAGACTGTTCTCAGAATCGTATTTTCAAATCCATGAAATAAAATATTTTGGCTGAAAAGGAAACCAGATATATTGAAATACCATTTTGTAATGCATGTGCTTCCTTATTTGCAAATTAATTTTAAAAATTCAGCAGAGACCCAATAATTTTTTTAAATTTATTTGACAGGTAGAGTTATAGACAGTGAGAGAGAGAGACAGAGAGAAAGGTTTTCCTTCTGTTGGTTCACTCCCCAAATGGCCGCTACAGCTGGTACTGCACTGATCCAAAGCCAGGAGCCAGGCACTTCTTCCTGGTCTCCCATGCGGGTGCAGGGCCCAAGCACTTGGGCTATCCTCCACTGCACTCCAAGGCCACAGCAGAGAGCTGGCCTGGAAGAGGAGCAACCAGGACTAGAACCTGGTGCCCATATTGGATGCCAGCGCCACAAGTCGGAGGATTAACCAAGTGAGCCATGGCACGAGCCCCCCAATAATTTTTAATATTTGAAAATGACAGTGAATGTAAATAGCATTTTGGAATATTAGACAAAAATATAAAATTTAAAATAAGAGGACTTAAAGTACTATTTGCAGAGCCTGCTGAAAATATTTATAAGAGTGTGGATAATTAAAACTGGTTATTATCTTTTAAGAGAAGAATCTTTGCAATGACTATCATGTGATATGAAAATGTCTGTAACATATATTAATTCCAATGTCACAGGTATGGACTATGAAGTTATGGTTACCTTCCTAAATTTTTACTTGAAATAGATACTAGCTTTTAATTAGCTACTAGTGAAAATAAAACTGTATTTTCTCCACTCATAGTCTCAGAACCCATGTTAAGATCCCTGCTCCAGCATGAACCAGCTTTGATTATTTCATAAACTTTCTTCAATCAGAAGATCATGTTACAGACTTTCTATTTCAAATATGAAAATGCCAAATTTGAAAGATTCTCTTGTCTCTGTTACTCCTGTGGAGAGCCATGTTAACCTACCACTTTCCCCTTTCTAAAGTATAACTTAGGACATTAAATTGAATCAAAGCAATATCTCTTTGAAGACTCACACCACACACACACACACACACCAATATCAGGTGTCAGGCTCTCCCAAGGATCACAGACAACTCTGGAAAGTCCTGCTGGCTCCCGCTGGAGCTCCAAGTTTAGTTACAACTTTTGCTTTCCTATCTAAGACTCTACTTCTTTTTCTCACACTCAAGAAAACCAATCAGAATGCACTGGCTGAAGATAAAATTGCATGTTACACTTTTCTAACCTCTGTTGTAATAACATTATTTGGAGACATTGGTGTTTCATGATAGACAACAAATGAAGTACAGCAGACCTCAAGGTCTGGCCTATATCCACAAGTGGGGTGAGAGTCCATGGTTGAGATCTGTGTTTTTAACCCACAGATGCACACATCCGTGCACGGACATTGCAGGCCACAGTGATGCTTCTATAGCAATCACACCAAAGGGAAAACCCAGGCTGAAAGCATTCATCTTTGTTGTAAGCAGAGTTTGACAAACTTTTAAAGGTGCAGAAAGTCAGTACTTAAGGCTTTGTGGGACATACAGTCCCCATCACAACGACTCTACACTGCCCTTGTAGTGTAAAAAGCCAAAGCACAATTGAGTGAGTGTGGCTAGTTCTCCACAGAACTCCATCAGTGGGCAATGGAAGCTGAATTCCATGTAATTTCTGAGTACCATACCATATTACTAATGCTTAAAGTTTTTCCACCTTCTAAACATATGAAACCGTTCTTTCAAAAACTGCTTTGTGTGTACATAATATTTGTGCATATTTAGGAGGTATGTTGTGATATTTCAGTATATATAGACAATGCGTGATAATCATATTAACATAATTAGCATAATCATTACTTTAAGCACTTAGCATTTCTTTGTGTTTGGAACATGCAACATCCTCTCTCCTAGCTCTTTGTGAAGATATACAGTAAGTTTCCATGAACTATAGTCACTTATATGCTATAGAACTCTAGAGCTTACTCCACCACCCTGTAGTTCTTTACCTATAACCCACCTTTCCCTATGTCCTTGTCTTCTGCTATCTTCTCCAGCCTCAGGGAAAGGCACTCTGATGCAGATGGTGCCCATCAACAGGTGAATGGATAAAGAAAATGTGCTAGATACACAATGCAATCCTAGCCACAAGAAATAAGATGATCCTGGTACTTGTGCATTGTGGACAGGCCCAGAAAAGCAAATACTGCATTTGCCCACTTGTGGGTGAACACTAAAAATATTTATCTCAAAGAAGTAGAGTTAAAATCATTGTTAACCGGCAAACCAAACAAAAAAAGAGGCAGTGGGCCAGATTCAGTCTCTGGGATGTAGTTTGGTACTCCTACTCTTTAAATATGAAGTCAAAAGCCAGGTTATGGATCAAAGAAGTGGATTAATCTGGTTGGTTAGAAAATTCTAAGAAGAGCTGCATCTAAAGTAAAGTTTACCTGGATTAGGAGAGGAGGAAGGCTGGGATGTTTCCAGAGAATACCACATCTAGAAACAGTCTTTGAAATCAAATGGATGCAAAGTCTTCTTGCCTGAAATCAATCTGGATGTTGATCGCAAAGATCATATGTAGGAGGCATCAGTTGCATACAAGAGTGATTGGTGTACTGCGTCTAAATGGGTGCTATGATGGAAACAGATTTATGTACCACGGAGTTTTTGTTTTTGCTTTTTCCTGAATACCTAATCAGAAGGAATATGGTATTTATTTACCTTTTCCAAAGTTAACATACATTTCACTATTCCCATTTGATTCTTAGTGTTAGCAAGAACGTGAACCCTGGCAAACCCGAGTCTTCTAAATCCATGAGAAGTACCTGAACTGCTGATTATTAACAGCAGGATTGGTTTCTCAGGGCATTTTTGCACGGAGAAAAACAAAGACAAATTAAAAGAAAGAAAAAAGTCAGGAGCAGGGTGGTAGACAGTAGCAATCTGGTGTGGGTGTAGACAAATCCCTATGATTCATGGAAAAGTTAGGGCTCACAGATTAACTCTGCTATGAGAAAGTGTTTCATTCCGTACGAAATAGTTCCCATCCACCAGCTTCAAGTCATTACCAAAATTAGCCTGAGAGTCACCTCATTAGGAATCAGGCAATGCAAAAGCTGCAACACAATGTAAAGTGCAATCAGGTGACGGTAGTGGTTTCTTAAATATCACCAGGCCCACATCTGGGGTTTTAGTGCCTGCCACAGTGTCGTTTTCTGGTTGACATATCTCTAAGAAATGCGTCTGTTAACACCCAGGCTACAGAGCCAAGCACACTTTAGTGCCGGCTACAGCTGAAAGAATATGTTTCCATTCCTTGTCCATCTGTTCTTGGCAGCCTAAGTTTAAATGAGAAAAACAGAATAAGTTTCATGAGAAATAAGTCTAAATAGGGGTTCAAACAGCAAGGTGGGTGCTCTAAGTTATTATGACTTGTTAACATTTCCTTTTGTAGAGAAAGAATTATTTTTTTCTTGGAAAATCTCACTGCCCGGCCACAATTTAAAGTTAAGATTTTTGTTTTTTCTTCCTTTGCTGGAAAACATGCCAGCCTGGTCACACATTCTGTGTTAAGTTCCTCTGTTAAGTTTGCCAATGATCATGGGCCCTGCTGAACTTTGAGATTTCAAAGCCCTGTCGTAACACAGTTGGACTACACCGAAAATGAGTCATTGGCATCTGAGAACTTCACACTAAATAGTGAGGACGGAGGGTTTTCTGCAAAAACCCATTGGCTTGCTTTCCTGTGAGTCCAACTCCAGCCATGACCGGCTAATTTCAGAGTTATTTTTGTCACCATTAGAACCTCCCACGGTATGTCACCTCCTCCAGCTTTTTTTCTGCAAGTAAAACTATATGAAATTATTTACTTGCATTAGAAAATACCACAGAAATGTGTAGGGATATCAAGTAGAAAAGAACTCTGTGTGTACCTCAAAATCCAGAGCCCAGGGGTGCACAGTCTCTGTGGATGAGGGCGTAGGGCTCTCTGTGACTCCACTGATGGGAGTCCAACCTTTGCCACTGACTGGGAAACCAGAAAATCTTCAGGTTGGAAGGGGACCTTGAAATCTACACAGGCCAGCCTTCCTCCCTGTTTGACAGAAGTCCTGCAATGTTTTACATGAATGCCCTCCTCTTCGTATGATCCACTTATCAAATAAGGAACAATGGCCACGCATCAAAGTGCTGGGGTTCAAATGTTGACATTGCATAGATTATGAATATGAGTGCAGTCATTAACTCCTCTGATTTGCAGCTTCTTTATCTGTAAACAGGATAATCTCATTTGTTTTAATTTGATTTTGAGAGACAGAAAATGAGATAAATGGAAAGTGACTAGCCTGGTGACAGGCACTTAGTAAACTTCAACAAGCGATACTTCTATTAGCCCATGTCCACTGTCCTCGATTAAAAAATAATGGCGGTGGTGACGATTGCACCAGGCTGAATATGGAGCAGACTGCCAACTAGTATTTTGGTACACTGTTCCTTAACATTAGAAAAATATTCCCAGAGAACACATTATTGTATCTTTAAAAAGGTAAGCCACTCGATGATGTAGAGATGGCCTCTGATGGCTACAGCCAAAGACTTCACCTCCATGGTCTCTGAGGTCTCTTACTTGAGCAAGTTCAGAAAACCCTGTTTGACAGCATTTCCTCATACTTTATTTATAGTGCTGAAAAGCACATTTGCTGCCAGTGTCTGATGTGGGATGTATAAATGTTCCATGTATCCATGTGGAATGACATCGAGTTTGTTGATGAGAAGAACTACTGGTGTGGTTTTTGGCATTATTTGGCTCAGAGTTTGTTTTTCCCGTTTGTTTGAGAATAAGCTGACAGCAAATCGTTTTCCGTAGAACCTCAAAGGTTTAGTTAAACTGAGAGTCACAGCAGTAGGCCGTCTTTTCCTTCCTTTCTGTTTCCAAGACAGAGCAGCTTTGCGTGTCAAGTGGCTCTTGTTTTTTTTTTTTTTTTTTTTTTTTTATCTCCCTAATGTGGAGTGGCGCTGAATTACAGACATGCATGTCCTGCCTGAAGTTGATGAAGCGTCTGTTTTCTTTCAGATCTGAGTGATCAGCTGCTGGAGGTGGTTGGCTTGGAAGGAGCCATGGAGATGGGGCAGATCTACACGGGACTGAAAAGTGCAGGCCGGCGGCTGGCCCAGTGCTCCTCCGTGCTCATCAGGTGGTTCTTGCACTGTAGTTGGCATCACACAGACCAATGAAAACTACACAGGGCTCTGACTCTGACTTCCATCTGGTTTGGCCTCCAATTTGCTCAATGAATGATTAATACTTATAGATTTCCAAATAAGGGAAAGTGACAGAGTTTACCCAGAATTGATTATTTTTAACTGATCAATTCCACTGGAATCTGAACGTCTCTTGTTGGCCACCACGCATACGGTGATATACCAACTCTAAACACACAAAACTTACCCTGGTTCACACATTTTAGTTTCCTGAACCAGCAAAGGGTTGCCTGGGCAAATTGCCCAAAGAAAACGCTGTTGGACTTTGGTAACTGAAGCCCTCTCATGGATTCACGTGCAGTATTGTTTCTCTAAAACTGAACAATGCGTGATCATACAGAAGGATTATATATGTAAATCAATCACAGGAATTAAATTTCTTTCCAAGGAGTTTGTTATCCTTCTGCAGGAAAACAAAGATCTAGGGTGAAACCACAGATTTGGCTCAGGTGTATTTGGTGTTGCCTAAATGAAGGTGTCGATCCTAGAAAATCCGAGACATCAAACACCTGTTCTCATGGTTGGCAATGCAGTGAGTAGGGATTCTGATGTGTCACCAAATGTCATAAGTCCTGGCAATTTTTCCAAAATTGTTGTTGGCGTCACCACATTTACCAGGATGCTCTGGCCAATCTTGTCACCAATACCTTTCAGGGTATTCCTTCAGAAGAGATAACTTTATAGCCCAGTTGTTTCTAGAGTGGCCTTCCATGTTGTCTTGGAACTTTAAGTTTCACCTGTTTGTTGGAGTATCTCAGAGTTTTACTTAGAGTGATATATTCCCCCTCAGGACCAGCAAGTCTTTGCCAATGCAGATCGACGGGGAGCCCTGGATGCAGACCCCATGCACAGTGAGTACAGAGCACTTGAAATTCTGTGCCCATTACAGTTTTGCTTCCCACATGTCATAGACTCCTTTAACTCAGTAATCACAGGATCTAATCTTTTTTCTTGGCTTCCTTAGGCTCTGTCAGCTAACAACTTTCTTTCTCCCTTTGCATTTTGGATTGCAGCATTGCTTGCTTTAGCATTGATTTAGCCATCAAATGTTTGAGCTCAAGTATGTATAGCTTGGAAATACCATAGGTCACTTAAAAACTCTAGAACTAAATAAATGTTGATACAGTTTCTCATAAACAGGTCTATGCTTCAGAATACTTTATGATGAAATTATTTATGGAACCTTAAATCAGGTCTCCATTAATTTATTACTCATCTGTTTTTTCACCTCCTTTGGGGGATATGAATGGATTTCCTTTTCCATAGAAAAGTCTCTTCACTATTTCCTGTTTTGAAATAAAATATTTTTTAAATTATTAAATTTATTCTATTTTTATTTATTTGAAAGGCAGAGACAGACAGACAGACTGACAAAGAGATCTCCTGTTACTGATTCACTCCTCAAATGCCTATGACAGTCAGGGCTGGGCCAAGCCAAAGGCAAGAGCATGGGGCTCAGTCTAGATCTTCCACATGGGTGTCAGGGATCCAAATACTTGAGCCATCAAATCCAGGCCATCTGATACAGGATAGGGGCATCCAAAGTGTGTCTTAACTGCACCAAATCCCCACTCTCTGTCTTATTTTCTACCATAATTGTTTTTTCTATAACAAAATACTGTTTAAGTCAGACATTTTGGCCACCCTGTGATTTTGATTATTTTCATTCATGTAGTGAATATTTCACTGCATTTCAGAAACATGTGAGGGCTGCTCTTGGCACAGGGAATAGAAACAAGAGCTGGAGCAACAATTTAATTGTCTTTAAGGAAGTTAACATCCTCACAAAAGGGGACATAGGAGACTGAACTAATAAATAAGGTGGTAGATAGATATAAATAAATATAACTTCAAATTACAAGAAAAATAGAGTGAAGTAAGGAAGAGGAAGTGAGTGATGCTCCTTTAATAAAAGCTGATGAGATTTCTTTGAAGGGGTTGGACCCAGTGAACAGAGGGTGTGACCAAAGCTCCTAAAGTTAGTGGGAGTGGGAAGAGATCAAGAAGAAAAGACAGATCATACAGAGAAGACGATGGTGCTGAAATTAAAAAATAAAATCTGAATACAGAATGTAGATTACTAAGGGCTGGGAGGGTTATAGGGATAAAAGAAGTTTGAATTAAAAAAATATTGTGACACACATACTAATATGAAATGTTATTAGGGGAAATGAGGTGAGGGTATTTAGGAACTTCTTGTATACCAACTCATAATTTCTATTTGGCAGATTTAAATGTAATAATTGAAAGGGGGAGAAAAATTAAAAGATGATGGTAAAGAGGTAGCATTGGATCCTCAGTACAACAGGAAGCTCTTGAAGACTTTGGCTATCATCTGATTTACATTTTAAAAATGTGTGCTTGTTTGTTTGTTTGCTTCACTTGAAAGGTAGATAGACAGGGAAAGAAAGGCAGAGAAACAGAATAGACACACAGAGATCTTCCACCTGGGTTCACTCCCCAGATGACTGCAACAGCGAGTCCCTCATGGGAGTGGCAGGGACTCAAGGACTGGAGCCATCACCTGCTGCCTCTCGGAGCAGGCACTATCAGGTAGCTGGAACTGGAAGCATGGCTGAGACGTGAACACGAGCCCTTCAACTTGCCATACAGGTGTCCCAAGGGGTGTCTTCTTAACTCTTGCATCAAATGCTCGCCCAGATATTAACTTTCCAATGGTTTTACCTGAAACTATTGGCTCAAATTCTGTGTACAGCACATAAACACAATTTCTTGTTTGTTCCTATATATCCTGTTTTTTTTTTTTATCTTACTGAAACCAAGGTTTATGAAATTCATCATTTCTGTAATCACAGTATGAAACAAACCTCCCTAAGAGTCTCTCAACTAGCTATTTCCTGTGTGTCTTCTGCTATCCCTTCTTCTTGGTTGCAAATACCTTTCTTTTAAAGCCTATTTAAATATGACTTCATATTAGCCTGTCTGTTGTTCTTTACTCTCTAAATGTCACTTACACTCACAAGTTCACATTTCTGTTCATGTGCATGTTGAAGGTGTAGTTGGTGGTGGTGGTGGAAGCATTTGTGGTGGTTTTGTTGATAGGGAGGGTGGCAATGTTGGTAATTGTGATGGCATATTGTGGGGGTGCTGATGGTTATGAGAGCGGCAGGGGTACTAATGGTCGTATGGTGGAGGACGTACTGGAGGAATTCCTAGTGATGCTGGTGACAGCAGTCAAGAGGGTGCTGGTGGTGGCAGTGATGGCCGCTGCAACAGTGGTGGTGATGGTGGTTGGCGTGCAGGATGGTAGTGGTCACAGTACTGGCAGTATTCTTGTCTTTAATGAAGGGTTACTTTTATTACTCTTGGTTACTAGAGAATATGTGCAAGGAAAAGAAGGAAACCAACTAACTTCTTTTGAGCACTCTGCCCTGTTCTCCACTGTGGAGATTAACCTGGGAAAAATCCCAGTGCCTGCTAGCAATCCTTTCCTTAGGGCGACCTCTAATCACTCACTCACTGCCCATGTCCGTTGAAATTTAGAATAATTTTAGCATGGTTCACACAGGCACAATATTTCTAACTTTTCTTTTAATTAGCAATAATTCATTCATTTCATCTATTAATTCTCATGGTCTATAGTTGCTAAATTGATAATATTTGATTTTTCTTTCCTTATACATTCACTTATTTATTTAAAGCATTTACTGCATCCTGTAGTGGACTAAGAACTGTACTAGACTGTAGCTCATCATTGTGATTTCACATTTTGGAATGTTCTACTTTTCATGGGGCCACATGGAGTCCTGAACATTATTTAAATTCACGTGAACTGAAGAGAAGATGTAGCATTTGTAGCATTGGTATAGTTTAATTATAGAGTGCTGTTGCTTCAATTGAATAATACAATTTTTTTTTCCTACAGAGCCTAAGAACAGATAGAATGTTAAAATTCTTTGCTGAATTTAAATATCTATAGACCAATATTCAGTTTATGAAGAATTGCTTTAGATATAATTTTAGAGGAGAACAGAGGCGTTCTGTTCTGGCAGGCGATAAATTACCTGATTCTTACATCAACTGTAACGCTTTTTTGGAAATACAATAATATAAGTCCTTGGCCTGTGCCGTGGCTCAATAGGCTAATCCTCCATCTGCAGTGCTGTTCGGGGCACCAGATTCTGTCCCGGTTGCCCCTCTTCCAGGCCAGCTCTCTGCTATGGCCTGGGAGGGCAGTGGAGGATGGCCCAAGTCCTTGGGCCCTGCACCCACATGGGAGACCAAGAGGAAGCACCTGGCTCCTGGCTTGGGATTGGCACAGCGCGCCGGCCACAGAGCACTGGTTGTAGCGGCCACTTGGGGGGTGAACCAACGGAAAAAGGAAGACCTTTCTCTCTGTCTTTCTCTCTCTCTCACTGTCTAACTCTACCTGTGCAAAAAAAAAAATAAAACCAATAATATAAGTCCTGGAGATTTAACAATGTGAGTGGTCTTACTGCCATTTTACTGTGCACTTAAAAATCATAAATTTTATATATATTTTAGTATAATAAATAAGTAATTGAGAAAAAAAAATCTATTTGAAACATATTTGTAATTTTCACCAGTCCTGAGTTAAAATTTTCTTACCTGGAAAAGCAGAAGCCAGAGAACCTAAAACAATCTCTTTAAATATGTACTTTGTAATTATTTTTATCACCTTTAAATTCTCTCACAATCAACAGAAATTTGCCAGATCTGTTCATAGTTCTGTAATAGTCATGGAGTTGACACAGGATGGATTTCAGGCACGGAAGTGTTGTTCATGTCAACAAGCATATTACACTAAAGAGAATATTCATTCTCTTTGTTGTCATGTCAATAAGCATATTATGCTAAAGAGAATATTCATTCTAGGCGAATGTATATTGAAATGGTTCTGGGACACTCAGTCTTTAGGCTCAGTTCTAGAACCCAACTATTCTCCCCTTTCTAACATCTTCCCCGATCCTCCCCAGGAGCTGTAGAAGATCTGGACACTGTTGTCAGGATGTGATGGGAGGAAGGCCATAGGCTGGGGGTGCAAGCACTAGCGGGGTAGGATAGAGGCAGTTGTATTTTACTTTGTACCCATTCACCTGGAACCTACTGGCTACCCATGTTTCAGAAGGATGGGTGCCCAATAAAGTCTTGTTACGTGACAAGTGGCTATAGAAAGACTGCGGGAGGGCAGATTCCATATAACCAAAATGAACGCAACATCTGACTCTAAGTAGTGACCTCGTCATGCCTCCAAGACCCGCTGTTCTTTCCTGCACCACGATGAGTTGGGGGAACCCTCAGGCACACAGGGCTTCCCAAACTAGAAATCTGAGAGTCATCCTGTGCCTCGCTCTGTGCCCCCAAACCCAATTAACAAGTCCACTTAGTGATGTGACCTATTTCTGGAATCTTCTCCATTCTCTCTATCCCTGTACCTCTGTCCTAGATCCGATCCATTTCATTTCCCTCTTACCCTGGCAAAGACTACATCAGTATTTTCCCAGTTCCATTTTTGTCCTATTTGTGTCCATCCTTCATCCTGCCATGCATTAGAATGGTCACTATTAAACGTGATTCTGCCATGATATTTCCCTACTCAAAACCCCTTAATCACTTCACATTTGATAAAATATAATTTGAGTCAGGCTTCCTGTTTTACCTACCTCACCCTCACTTGGTTTTGTTTATATTTTTGTTTTAATCTGTTGATCTATTTTCTTGCTGCCCCAGGCAGCTTTGCCCCTTTTGTCAGGTAGCACAACTCATCCATCCTCTGAGACTCTTCCTTACAGCTCCTGCATTGAGATTCCACTGGACTTTGCCCCTTCCTCCGCTGCCCCATCTTCTCCAGCACCGCAGTCAACCCCAAAGCCCAGCCTCAGTGCTTGCTAGCTGCATGGAAGCCGTACCTCACTGCACTGAAAATATCAGCTTACACGCTTATGTCTAGCTCCTTGTAGACGTAAGTTTATTGAGGTCATGAGCCATGATTTTTGTCAACTTTGTATCCCAGGAGTGTAGCACCATGCCTCACACATAGTCAGATTGTCAATACCACGTGCATTTTGAATTTGTGAATTTCTTAAATTCTTCTTAGGGTAATATAACATTTGAAAAACTACTTTCTACCAAATCTTCTCTCACTGAACATAATGTAGGTTGGCTAGCAATTCATTCACATATTTTTCATATATAAATACATGTAAAAGTTATTTTGAGTTATCTTTATTCATTATATTCGCAAAGCAAAGGATATGAATGTATCAGAGAAGAAATACTTTCTCAACCTCAGAGGTTTAATCCTTCTGTGTCCTCGCATCAAACGATGAACTTCTTTGGGTTATCTCACTCTGAACTAACAGCTGTGTGTTTATTTTACACACTCCAAAGGCCAAGATCTGTTAATCCTTTGAAATGTTAGTAGTTCCCGTATTAGTTATTACTTGTGATACTTTTCATGAGAAGCAATGCCAATGAGGTTTTAGTACAGCATCACACCCGTGTTTCACCTGTGATGAAAACAGAGATGATGATTCGTGAAGCTTTGTGCCAAGGGGCAGAGATGGGAAGGAAGACATGAGCAGACCCTACGCAATATGCTGAAGTGGCCACTCCAGTGGTATCTGAAGGCAATTTCTGGAAAGCATCTGCCTGTGTTTGCATCCCTCTTTGCCTTTTTATGTACCTTCCCGGATGTATGATGTCTCAGGACTCTCAATCCATTTGTCCTGTCTCAGCTTTATTTATGAGAGAGAGAGAGAGAGAGGGAGAGAGAAACCTCCATCTGCTGGTTGGCTCCTCAAATGACCATCATGACCAGCGCTGGGCTAGGGCGCAGCAAGGAGCCAGGAACCAGTCCAGGTCTCCCATGTGTGTCACAGAAGCCCAATTACTTGAGCCATCACGGCCACTTCCCAGGGTCTGCAGCAGCTGTGAGCTGGAGTCAGGAGTCAGACAGTAATTAAAGCAAGCACTCTGATGTGGGATGCAGACAGCTTAACCTCCAAGCTAAGCGCCTGCTCCCTCCAAAGTGTATATGCCTTCGACGTGCCACTGAGCCCTGATTCAGCGATCATCCAATCCTTGCCAAAACTAGTGGTCATATTGAGGTTGATCCTGATATCCCTGGGGCAGATGGAATTATCTAAAAACTCATGCCTTCTGTTGCCGCGATTTCCTCCATGCAAATCTTTCTATGATTTTAGGATTTGCACCAGGACTTGTCCCTGTATCACTAGTGTCAACTTGACTGAGATTCTGGCCAACTGCTCAGCCTTTGCTCAGCCCTCTGCCAGGCAGCTGGGACCTTTTCCCATTAGCCCTACCCTGTGGTTGTCTGGAATCTCTCTTCACATTTGTTTTCACAACTTCCAACATGACTTTCAAATGTAGAGTCTTTATAAAGCGGATCAATTTTCTGGAACCTATCAAATTTTTCATTTGTGACTTTGTCATAATAATTATTAAAAATAATCATTATTGTTTTTAAATATTTAGTGAGTTGTTTCAGAGAGAGAGAGAGAGTGCGCTCCCATCTGCTGGTTCACCTCCCAAATGCCCACAATGAGCAGGGCTGGGTGTGGCCAAAGCCAAGAACCAGATACACAACCCAGGTCTCCCACGAGGATGATAGGAACTGAACTACTGGAGCTGTGACCTACTCAATGCCAGGATCTGCACTTAGCAGAAATCTGGAGTCAGGAGACAGACCTGGGAATCCGCCCAAGGTGCTTCAGTTTGGGATGTAAGCATCTAATGAGCATCTTAACCACTAGGCTAATTGCCCATTATTATCATGGTTTTAACGTATTATTTAATCCTTGTTAATACCAATTCATCTCAGGCCAATAAGACAGAAAATGCAATTTAGTAAGAGCTAGATGAAGGGGCATGGATTTTTTAATACATTTGAACAGCCTGGACTGTTGAAGGAAACCTTGATAACAATGTCTAATATTTACCAACTGTTGACCTTGTTCTAGTTGTCTCTGTGTGCTCCTGTTTCTTACTTAAGCCTCACAGAAATGGTAAGAAATCAGGACAATTATTATAATCCCTCTATCATAGTTTGTAGAAAGTACATATAGTAGAACCAGAGAAGGCAAGTAACTTGCCCAAGGCCACACAGTAGGAGACTGAAGCAGGCCTTCCTCCAGAGCTCTGTGGTCTTCTCTCTCAGTCACAAAGCTTTGCTACCTCACAGGATCAAAGTTTTCAGAGCCCTGAGGCACCTCTGATATTAGGAATCAGTTACAACTCTGTCGTTTATCACAATAATTTATATTCTTCCTCTTTTGAAAATGTGTTGGGACTGGTGCTGTGGCACAGCAGGTTAAACCACTTGCCACACCGGAATCTCAAATAAGTGCTAGTTTGAGCCCGGGCTGCTCCCCTTCTTATCCAACTCCCTACTAATGTGCCTGGGAAAGCAGCGGATGATGGCCCAAATCCATGAGCCCCTGTACCCGTGTGGGAAACCTGGATGGAGTTCTAGACTCCAGGCTTTGGCCTGGCCCAACCCCAGCTGTTCTGGCCATTTGAGGAGTGAATCAGCAGACTGAAGATTTCTGTCTGTCTGTCTCTCATTCTCTCTCTGAATCTGACTCTCAAATAAATAAAACAGGCCTTTAAAAAAAATAAGGTACATTATGTTGTGCCTTCCATTATAGTTGAATCTGTCCATTGCACTGCTGCCAGGAAGACTTCCCAACAACAAAACTACGAGGATCCTGAATTTCAATCCCAAAATTTAATTCTGCTTGATTTTTGCAAAGAATCGTTGTCATGACATTAAATTATTCTCCCAGGGCTGGCACCAGCCTGTACTGCTCCATAGGGACCACTTCCCAGAGGAGTTCTGCTCATTCCACTTCCTTTGTGCATAAAATCCCCATTTCCTCTGTTGTGGTTTAGAAATAGACTCACTCCTCTGGCCTCCAGACAGGCTGCCAGCAAATCTGCACCTTGTTCCAGCAGCTCCCTAGGACCCATGGTTTGCATTTCTTCCTACTAATCTCACCCATGGTTTATTATTTTATGTACTTAATTTTTTTGCCTTCACTCGGATTGCTTGAATTAATTATTCCCTTCTGTTGGATATATGTATTTTTATAAGTTACTTTAAAACCCTTCTGGGTGATGATCAGATATAAATACATACATACTAAAAATAAAATAAATCTCTTCCTTCAATGCCAAGCTTAGAAGCCATTTCCTCAGGAAGCCTTTTTAGCTCCCTTCTGTCTGAAATATTTGCCTGATCCATTGTGCTCCAGTGAGTCTCTGTTGATGTCTTCCTAATGGCATCTCAATTCACAGTCCTGTTTCTCAGCTATGTGTTCGTGTGTCCAGCTCTTCAGACTTAATTGTAAACATTTTATGATGCAGCTTTAGTTGTTTCCCCCTATGCCTTGTGTAGTGTCTCTTACATAATATGGCTTATGAGAAAGCCACAGTCCTTTGAACCATCTCTCTGCAAAATGTAATGTGGCATTTTTCTAAGGCTGATATCAGGATTTTTTTCTTAGTCTTTTGTTTTTACAGCGTAATTGCAATGAGTCTGGTCATGGATTTCTTTGAGCTTATCTTGTTTAAGTTTCTCTGAGTTGCATGAATCAGTGGGTTTTTGTTTTTCCAAATTGGGAAGTTCTCAATCATTATTTCTTCAAATTTTGTTCTCTACACCACATTCTTTATCTATTCCTAAAAATTCAGATGATGCATTTTAGACACCTGATGTATGATCTCATAGGTCTCCTAGTCTGTGCATTTTTTTCTTCCCTCTTTTTTTTCTATTGTTCATATTGGATAGTAACAGCTAATCTAGTTCAAGTTCATTGAAATTTTTTTCTCTTCCATTCTGTTATTGATGCTATCCAGTTAATTTGTTAGTTCGATTATTGTATTTTTCAGTTGTAGAGTCTCCAATTGATTCTTTTTTAAAATATTCTTCTGTTTCTCACATGAGATGCTCTATCCTTTATGTCAAGAGTGTCTGCTATTCCTTCTTGAAGCATGATTATAATTGCTGCTAAGTAATTCTTGTTCATTCCAACAGTGGCATTAGCTAAGTTTGCATGACTGGCTATCTTTCCCCATGTGCACCTGTGAGATGTTTCTGGCTGTTCAAATGTTGAGAATTATTTTTTAATTTTTAAAAAATTTTATTTATTTGAGAAACAGAGTTACAGAGAGAGAGAGAGAGAAAGAGAGAGAGAGAGAGAGACAGAGAGAAAGGACTTTCATCCTGGTTCACTTTCCAAAAGGCCACAACGGCCAGAGCTGGACCTATCCAAAGCCATGAGCCAGGAGTTTCTTCTGGGTATCCCATCTGGGTGCAGAGGCCCAAGTACTTAGGCCATCTTCTACCACTTTCCCAGGGCCTAACAGGGAATTGTATTGAAAGAGGAGCAGCTGGGACTTGAACAGGCGCCCACAGGGGATGCTGGTGCTACAGCCCAGGGCTTTAACATGCTGCCCCTAAAACTTTAAATATCATGGTATAAGATTTAATGGGGTGGTAATTTGGCCTAATGATTCAGAAATCATTCAAAATTCTTGCATTCCAAGTCAGATTGCCAGGGTTCAATCTCTGTCTCTGATCCTGATTCCAACTTCCTGTTAATGCACACCGTAGTAGGAACAGGTAGTGGCTCAAGTAATTGGGCCTCTATCATCCATGTTGGAGACCTGGATTGAGTTCTAGGATCCCACCTCCCTGCTTTAACCCCTAACACAGAGCTATTACTGGGTTTTTGAGAGTGAGCCCAGTGGATAGGAACTTTCTCTCGCCCACACTCACCCTCTCTTTCAGATAAATAGATAAATCAATCAATAAAATTTTGTCAAAGACTCAGTGTTGTTTAACTACTGTGGGGGAATATTGATATGTTGCTGTTATTATTGTTTTTATTTAAGCAGGTATCTGATGGTTAGATTCTGATCAGAAATACTAATCTCTCTTCTATGAGTTGTGGTTCCAGTATCAGTTCAATTTTCAAAGTTGCTGCAGTGTTACTCAGATCTCTTATTTAAAAGACCCGGAAGCCTGTTTGGAAACTTGGTCATGGTGGTTTCTCCTCTAGTCTGGTTCTCAGAGTCCTGAGTATGCTTTGTAAGGTTGAATCCTCCGTGGGCAAACTCAGGAAAACACAAACAGGCTTATCCAATAGCTTTCTTGAGGTCTCTCCTCCCCAGAGTCGCTCTGCTATTTATGCAATGTTTGGCCAGAATAAAGACTGCAATTTCCCTGCTTTGCCATGTAGTTCCTGAAATAGCTTCCACTTCCATGGCCCTGTTTCATAAGGGGTCCTACAGAGAACACGTCAGTCGGCCTCCATTCCCATTCAGAGACCATGGTATCTCTAATCAGAGAAAACATCTCTCCCCTCCTTCTTGGAGTTTTAGGCTCCAGCTGCTACCATGGAATTGCCAGAGAACTGAGATGAGAGGGACAAGGTGAGAAGAAAACAAATAAAATTGGTTATTTCTCCTATTCTCTCTGACCTAAAGGTCTCCCCCTCCTCTTGGAGGATTTTTTCTTGGAGGTTTCTCTCTATACCTGGTATAAATTTTCAAATTCTGGGTAAGGAAGTATGAGAAAGAAGGAAAAACTACTAAACTCCTCTCTGGCTTGGAGCACTTCATGGTCTCGTGTTCCCACATCTACTGCTAGTGTTCACTTTTCAACATCGGCACTGAGCTAGCACACGTGTTCTCTGCAGGGTTTGTAGCTGTGTTCAGTGGGCAGATGCAGGGCCCTCTTCACAGCAAGCAGGACCACCCCCTTACACGCCTTTTATGGCTTATGGCTATTTTGAGATCTGCCTAAATTCTTTCCACTGGGGTAGCATATCAGCTAGAGGTACTATATCCGTGGAATGGAAGATTTCAGTCTAACTGTACTTCCTCTCTTACAAAAGCAGTAAATCATTCTACTACATAGGCATTATATCAATAATTCGGAGAAAATTTCATTTTATCCCCACTCTGTGTCCTACCTTTAAGCAGTCTGAGAAAGCATCTGCTTCATTGTTTGAAAGAAAAATAATTCCTCAAACAAGCATAAGGATAAAATTATGTTTTTAGGTATCTCTCTGGACCAATAAGGAGATACATGACCACAGGAATATTTTTTTAGATTATTTTATAGACAAGGGCATTATGAGACTATTGTAAGTTCGTTATCTGTTAGTAAGGAAGACTTTAAAGTGTGGAGTGGGGTTAGATGATTGTCCACAGTGAGGAAGCAGAGTTACATGAGTAGGCCTGTCCCTCGCTTGTTTTTATACTCCTAAGCTTGTCATCAGACCATTAAGCTTGTTTGCATAAGGATAAATCATTCAGAGGAGGAAATGGGTGTTTTTGACGCTTTCTGAAATGCATGGTGATGAGTAAAGGAATATAGGTATAAAACTAGCAGCTGGTCCAAAGGACTGCTTTATACTTTATGTGTCCTCGACGGTTCTAACCTCAGCAGACCAAATACAAAGCACTGACACGTGGCAGGCTAAGTCAGCCGCTTCCAAAAGACATGTTGTAAAGGACTTTTCAATAGCCCCGTTGAATATCATGAGAATCTCTCTCTTTATTTGGGAACACCAATTCAGTGAGCACGCTACATAATATTCTATTAGAAAATACAACAGGCATGGGTTGCTTTTTCCATAGTTTATATGCCTAGAATGCTTTATATTATTAGTCAAAGTTGCAATAAGTATATTTAAAGTCACCCTGGAGGTAGAACTGGGTTTTCTGATAAAGAAGCTACTGAAGCCTACATTTTAATACAGAGAAGGATTTATAGAGAGAATGAGGGAAAATTTGAGAAGTTGGAAAATAACTATAATTTACCTTTTTCCACTTTGGTAAACTATTTTATTTCTTTGACAGGAAAAGAGACTCAGAGAGGCAGAGAGCCCCCTTCCACTAGTTCAGTCTCCAAATATCCATGAAGGTCATGGCTGAGCCAAGTCACAGTTGGGACCTGAAAATGTTCATATCTCCCATGTGGGTGCAGGAACCCAATTATTTAAGCTCAGGGTCTATATTTGCAGGAATCTGAAGTCAGGAGCCAGAGTGAGGACTCAAACCAAGGCCCTCTGATGTGGGATGCAAGGGTCTTAACCACGAGGTGAAGTGCTAACTCCCTGTCTTTCTTTAAGGCACATGGAGCTGCTTATCCTTACTACTTACTTTAACTAATGACAGACTTGGGGTGAAAAACCAATTTGGAAGTGCCATAGCCTTCAAAGTTGTGCAGCCTTCCTATTCTCTTATTACAGGATCTGTGCCATTTTATTAAAATTTCTACTTATCAGCATTTCACTTAAAATCTACTCTATGTCTTACTAATTTTAAAACTACTTAGAGCAAGCCGACATCTGCAACTGAAATAGTAAAATAGTAAAATTTTTGAGCTCTTTAGGAGAAATCCAATAAAGTCTGAGGTTAAAAATATTTTTCACTCCTTAAAAGCAGAGTCTTATGGGGTTTCTGTAAGGAGAAAGGGTTAAAAAAACAGTGAAGCACAATTACAGTTATTTCTCAGGGCCAGATCACAGTTAGGGCTAGTCACTCCAAATGTACAGAAAACATCAATGAGCCAAAAGTTCAGGCTGTGGTCGCATCACATTAGAGACTTAAGGGCTTGAGAGAGTTATTTAATCCTCCCCACGCTGTTTTCTTATTCCTAAAACTAGTTACCTACAAATCACAAAACAATATGGAAGTGTTACTGAAAATTGCTACAGAGAACATTCAGCAGCCGTAAGAAAATGTGAATTATACCAAGGCTCATGTTACTCATTACTGTATTTAATAATGCACTTGAATGTTCATCTTTTTCATAATTTAGACTAACTTCCCTGTAACACTGATTCTTAAAGAAACAAAAAGGTTAAATCCATGTTATATTATGGTAGGAAAAAATTTTTAAGATTTATCTGTCAATCTGAAAGAGAGAGAGGGGGAGAGAGAGAGATCATCTGTCTGCTGGTTCACTTGTCAAATGGTTGCAACAGCCTGGTTGGGCCAGGCTGAGGCCAGGAGCCCAGAACTCCTCCTGGGTCTCCCATTTGGATAACAGGGGCCAACCACTTCGGCCATCGTCTGATGTTTTCCGTGGGGCATTAGAACGGAGCTGGATCAGAAGCAGGACAGCAGGGACTGATTTGGGATGTTGGCATCACATCAGCCTCTTTACCCACTGTGCCACAACACCCGCTGTGGTAGAACAAAATTCGACATCTTTCTGAGATTTGGCCAATGTGTTGCAGAAAATATAATGATTGCTATTGTTTTTCTATTATCATTTCAAGGTAAATTAACACTGAAAAAGAACATCATTTCATCATATTTGACACCTTTAAGTTTTTTCTTTATCTTAAAGGCAGAGGGAGAAACACTGACACAAACACACACACGCACGCACACGCACACACACACACACGAGAGAAAGAGAGAGAGAGACAGAGAGACAGAGAGAGAGAGAGAGAGAGAGGCAGGCCGGCGCCGCAGCTCACTTGGCTAATCCTCCGCCTGCGGCGCCGGCACCCCGGGTTCTAGTCCCGGTTGGGGCACCGGATTCAGTCCCGGTTGCTCCTCTTCCAGTCCAGCTCTCTGCTGTGGCCCGGGAGGGCAGTGGAGGATGTCCCAAGTGCTTGGGCCCCTGCACCCGCATGGGAGACCAGGAGGAAGCAGCTGGCTCCTGGCTTTGGATTGGCGCAGCGCACCAGCCATAGCGGCCATTTGGGGGGTGAACCAACAGAAGGAGGACCTTTCTCTCTGTCTCTCTCTCTCTCAATGTCTAACTCTGCCTGTCAAAAAAAAAAAAAAAAAGAGAGAGAGAGAGAGAGAGAGATTTTCCATCCACTGGTTCACTCACCAAATGCCCACAACAGCCTGGGTTGGGCAAAGCCAAGAGCCAAAATCTCTATCCAGATCTCCTGTGGGTATGGCAGGGACCCAAGCAGTGGAGACATCACCTGCTGCCTCCCCAGGTGTGCATTAGCAGGGAGTTGGAACCCAGAGGGGAGCTGGGACCCATACCCAGGCTCTCCAGTAAGGGCTACGGTGTCTCAAGCTGCATTTTGACTGCTACACCAAACACCCACCCTGACATCTTCATTAACTGTCTAAAAATAAAGAAATGTGAAAATTCATCCACAATAGACTAGTGCTAGGAAAGTGATCTCCAGATTTACCTAACTCATGAATCTCCCAGGACCTTCGCATTAAATCAATGAACTAAATATTATTAAAAATGTACCACATTCATTTCCTGGAAATTAGTCTTGTTTTAAAAATTTGATAATATTATTTTCTCATTAAAATGTACACAGCTATTGCAACTTAACACTGCTGATTTGGTAGACACAACATTTTTCAAGATTCTTAAGCTGTTCTAATGGCTTATTTTAGAAGGAAAGAAACTAAAAGGGATTGAATGTGTGTGTATGTGTGTGTGTATTTAGCTGTGAAAGAAGAGTAACCCATAAATTATCAGCGAGAAAATGCTTAACAGGTAGATGTAGAGAATGGATATTTTTGGGATGTTCTGGGAAATTGCATTTTACCTAATGTTTAACACAGAAAAAGGAGAATTCTTTAAGAAGGAAATGATGCAGTTTATTATTTAGTGTGCCTTAATTTTGATATTTTGGGGAACAGAAATGTAATAGTCTTCTGTGTCTTAAAACATATTTAAATAGGCAGACTGCTGTGCTTGTGGGTGTCTGATCCAAGACTTGAGTGGTGGTGAAACCCCCCAAACAGTTAAATGAAACATAAAGTAGTAGCACCCTTTACCTAAGTCATAATTGGTAAATGCTTTTTGCATAAATTTCCATTTCCAAGTCTTAATTTTTTCCAGACTGACACGTTGGTGTTTAGTTGGGCACTATTTTGTGTGTTCCCTGTTACTTATGCATTAATTAGTTTTGTTTACCTGTGCATAATTTTTCCTAATTTCACAACAGTTGTTGTTTTTGTAATTGACAGTGCAATTTACTGCATGTGTGCTCTCCGCCCCAAACAAGAATGTTCAAGTGTAAAGCACCATTCTTTTCATTTCATGTTGCTAAAAAAAATAAAAAGCACTGGTTGTGACTAATTTCCAATTAATTTGCAGTGGTTACAGAGGAACAAAACAATTGCACCTACTAATTAAAATTTAAAATATTCCAAAGTGTCATCTGTAGGTGTCTCTAGAATAGATAATTTCCATTTTGGTTCATTGCTGGATCTGTAACGCACAGGAGCTTGACAGCTCTATTAATTTAAAGGCTCAGTAATGCCTATTAGTACAAAACATGGAAAAAATACCATTAATCATTTATTTTAATCTTGCAGCTCTGTCATTTTTTTCTGTATGTTTTAAAGTTATGATAACACCATAATGTGCACAGATCAACCTGGATGACATCACACTACTTAGGGACAATACAGAAGTACATTATTAGCTCTAAATTAATGCCAAACTTGATTAGATTTTCTTACGTTTTGCTCCAAACATTGTAAGGATATTTCTCTTGCTAGATTAAGTTTTAAAAGTTATCATCCTAATGTTTTGTTTACAGTGACACTTGCCTTTTTGTAATTTACAACATTCAATTTAAATATTGTATGTAAACCTAAATTGGGATTTTATTCTATATTTTCAAATCTGAATTAATTCAGTCGTTAGTTTTATTTTAAAAAATTAATTTCATATCAGCTTAAAGATAGTAGTGTCTCTCATATTCTTTGATAGGAATTTGCAACCCAAATTTGACAGCGGGGTCCAAAAATACCTAAGGGCAACAATTAAACGTGAAATGTGCCAAATCTATAATATAAATGTGTTTATATTGATGTGATCTGAGACTGAATATTCTAAAAGTTAGAGAATCATATGCACCTCATAGAATTCTGTCATTGCATTTCAAGTAGACCAATGTTCACACCTAATTGAGTGTCTTGTTCTACAATGGGTAGGGTTGGCAGTAGACTCCCATTGGGTGAATATCATCAGATTAACAGAGATTTAATGTCTTTCAAAACTGGATATTGCCCTTATGATGGACCCATGAGGCTGAGCCAACCATTTCTTTCACATTTGCCTTCTGATCATGTCTACCTCCTTCTTTATTTCTTCTGATTCTGTGTATTAAATTAGAAAATAAAGCTAACATGTTCTAAGCTGTTTCTTAAAAGGCATCGATAGGAATTATTTAAAATTTTGAAGAGTGAATTTCTTATCCACTAATGAAGAACTGATCTGGTATTGAAAGGAATCTTCCTGGGAAGCATGGCAAATTTCAAATAAAAATCTGAACTTAAAAGTTGTTGAAAAAAGTAAACTGAATAAAATTAAATTTACTGTTTTTATTTCCTTGACTATTCAAACACAGTTGCAAGAGGTTTCATTTTTAGGAGACTTTAAAAACTCAAAGAATTTTAGCATATTGTCTTACATCACCCTCATGACAGTTCTAGCAGATGAACAAAATAGATGTTATTAAACAGAATTTTCAAAGCAATAAATAAAAATTAAGACAGGAATGCAACTTTTTATCCAAGCCAAGTGAAGAATACCTGTGATTCATCTGTGCAAATGCTTATTGATAAAGCATTATAAATAAGGCAGAGCGTTGATAAAGTGCCAGCATGTTGTCCTAGAGTATTACAAGGGCAAAAAGACAAAGCACAACAAAACAGGGCATGATTTCTGAGCCCAGTGCAAGTATACATGAGTCAGTCACACAAATATAAAATCTCAGTAGTGATGTAAGGTCTGTGAATGAAAGATTCTCGGTACTGTGAACCAGGATGCAATGGCACCATGGTACAATGGTTCCAAGAGAAGGATAATAGAAGGGTTTGATCTCATCAAAGAAGGTACAGGAATGCTTTCAAAGGAACTCAAAATGGACCAGAGAACTGCAAGATAAGAAGGACATGACTGGGCACAAAGGGAGGGAAGAGTGCCCTGTTCAGAGACAACAGCACAGTGTGCAAAAGAGGGCAGCATGTGCAAAGATCTGAAAGAAGGCATGGCAGCCGTGGAACAGAGAGGAGAGATGTGTGGGCTGAAGCAGGTGAGCCAGTGGGAAGCAGAGCCGTGGGATCTTGAAGCCCACAGGAGGGTTTCAGCTTTGGTTTAAGAGACCTGTGGGATGGAGGGGCTGAAGCAGGAGAGTGCTGTGCCGCGTTCTGCATGGTGACAAATCATTCCAGGTGGGAAATGGAATGCCTGTTGAGGGGACTTTGGTAATTGTTCTAAGGTCTAGAGAGAGTAGTAGACAGATAAAAGAGGAGACAGATAAGAGATGTTTGGGTTAAATTGATCAGACTGAGTCATAGAGTGGTTATTGGACGTAAGGAAAAGATGGCAAGGGTGATCCCGATTTGGGAGGCATCCTGAGCAACTGTATCAGTGATGGAACAATTCCTTGAGACAGAAGAATCTGGAAAGCCATCAGGTATTTTCCTTTCTGCTTGATATGGGCTCCACTAAATTGTGCTCCTTGATCCATATCCTGCACACTACTGGCAGTGTCCATTAGCGTTACACTACACAAGGGGAGGGTTTCATGGGTAGGAAGTCACAACGTGGCATTCATGTCCAACTGGATTGCCATGAAACAGTTTAACACTGAGTGAGGGTCTTTAAGACCAGCACTGTGATGCTTCACAAAGAGTCTAGGAATGGGACCATTAAAGAAGCGTGTGATAATAAAACAGAGTGAACTTCTAGAAAGTGCTCTGGGGGATGGCGGTGAGCAGATGCCACACACTGATCTTAGAAGTGGAGTCTTGGCACACAGTAGGAATGCTGCCAGGTGCTTCAGAAAGAAGGCAAATGGTCCTAATATGCCACCTCCCAATGCCACCCAAGCAATCCAGAAAGCCTCGTTTCATAGAATTGCTCTGTAGAGCATGGATGGCATCTACGAAGCACATATATGGCGTACATGGTGTCTTGTGGTGTTTGCAACAGTCATACAAAATGTGTACTGGTAGAACGCTCCAGGAAATGGAAACTGAGGCTCAAAAGCTCGAGATGGCTTAGCCAAGGTCTTACAGCTGAGCAGTGGCCAAGGGGGGAATCAAAGCCTCAACTCACTTCCATATCCTTGACCTCTATGCTGCATGAACACCAAACAGGAAGTGTCCTATGAAATAGTATTCGTTAAGGAAGGGAGAACCCCAAGCTGTGAATATTTTTTGGTTACAGTCTGGGGGGAGAATTTTTTTTTAAGATTTATTTATCTGAAAGGTAGAGTGACACAGATGGAGAGGGAGAGAGGGAGAGAGAGAGAGAGAGAGAGAGAGAGAGAATCTTTCGTCCTCTGGTTCACTCCCTAATTGGCCACAACAGCCAGGGATGAATCAGGCTGAAGCCAGGAACCAATGGTGTCAGGGACCCAAGTACCTGGGCCATTCTCTGCTGCTCTTCCAGACCTGTAAGCAGGGATCTGGATGACACAGAGCAGCTGGGACGTGAACCAGCACTCTGATATGGGATGCAGGTGTTGGAAGCACCACAAAGCTGACTCCAAGGAGCAGAGGATTTTTCCGTGTTGCTTTGTTTCATTTTATTTTTTTTTTCCATATGGGCGAAGATTTAAAGATGTCCCAGAAAAAGATAAACAGTTACTGTATTAAAGGTATGGGTATAATTTCACCATGGAGACATGGAAATAACTAAAATGCTTTAAAAATGTCTTTGACCTTCCTTGGCAGTTACCATAGAAGAATAAAAAAATATTTGGGAAAGCAACACAAAATTTATATCTTTAAGACATTTCAAGTCCAGGTATGCATATTTTCCCTAGGTGTGACCAATTAGCCTCCATTCCAGGAAAAAGTTTTGGATTTTCCATACCTATTTAAAATCCCAGGGAATTTCATCAAGTAGGGAAACCTCTCAACCTCATTTTTCACAGATTTTATTTTAAATCTTCACAATGAATTCTCTGGATTTGATGTTAGATCAAAACCTTGATCATAAAATCTGGAAATTATCACTGTTCCAGAAAAATAATGGCTGGAATCATAAAGAAACTAGGAAGGAACCTGAGAAAATGGTTAGGTGTCATCACTTCGCTTTTTTTGGCAGTTATGAACCTGAAAAATGTAGCATGCTCTTTATTCCTGCTGTCATATGGCTCAGCTACATGCTTGAATTCAAAAATGGCTTCCATTATTGGAAGGAGACAATCTTATTCCAGCCTATGCTAGGTAGCTCTTAATGTTCCAGATAATTGCTAAATTAAACTGTCCCCATAGACATCTTATGGCATTTATAGTGCTCTGAAAACTCCATTCATTTTAGGGTAACTGAATGCCTCCAATGATAATTAAGTCTTAAAGAGATGAAACAGAAAACACAAATTTTGGCTAGAAATAAGGAGAAGATTTAAGAAGAAAATTCTACCTGCTGAGATACTTTCTAAGGACCACAGTACTGTGAAGCCCACCCTGGTGAAAAGCAAGGAGAATCAATGACAGTGATTATTCATTGAAGCCAAATTTGATTAGTTGGTGTACTACCAAGACTGAGGAATGCTGATGTATATTGTAATTCAAAGTTTTCATGAACTGAATTATGAATGATGATACATAGCAAAGAATACCCTAGAAAATTATTTCCACTTTTACCTATGGACACAATGCATTGTGATTTTAAACTAAAATACATTTGTTCTACATTATGCCTCATAGTTCAATATTGATTTTCAATGTTTAATTATCTAGAATTGGAAAGTTGAGATCTGTGGGCCAAGTCTGACCAGCTGTCTATTTTTTTTTTTAAGATTTGTTTGTTTATTTGAAAAGTAGCATTACAGAGAAAGAGAGAGAGAGAAAGATCTTCCATTTGCTAATTTACACTCCAAATGGCCACAACAGTCATGGCTGGACAAGAAGTTTTTTCCAGGTCTCCCACATGAATGCAGGGGCCCAAGCATTTGAGCCATCTTCCACTGCTTTCCCAGGCACATTAGCAGGGAGCTAGATTGGAAGTACAGCAGCAGGGACTCGAACCAGCATCCGTATGGGATGTTGGGGTTACAGGCAGAGGCTTTACACACAGTGCCACAGTGCTGGCCCCAGTTGCCTATTTTTGCTGTAGCTAAAGAGTTAAGAGTTGCAGGGCCAGCACTGTAGCGTGGCAGGTAAAGCCACCACCTACAGTGCCAGCATCCCATATGGGTGCCAGATCAAGTCCTGGCTGCTCCATTTCCAATCCAGCCCCCCGCTAATGTGCCTGGGAAAGCAGCAGCAGATGGCCCAAGTCCTTGAGCCCTTGCACACATGTGGGATACCTGAAAGAAGCTCTGGGCTCCTAGCTTTGGATCAGCCAATCTCTGGCCATTGCAGCCATTTGGGGGGTGAACCAACAGATGGAAGACCTCTCTCTCTCTTTCTCTCTCTCTCTCTCTCTCTCTGCCTCTGCCTCTGCCTTTGCCTATCTGTAACTTTGCCTTTCAAATAAATGAATAGATCTGTTTTTAAAAAAAGAGTTAATAATGATTTTCACATTTTTAAATGGTAAAGAAAATTCCACAAAACAAGTAATATTTTATAATGTAGAAATTATATGACATTAAAATATTAGCTTCCATTCGTAAAGTTGTATTGGAATATGGCCACTGCTGGTTTATTTTAAGGCAGCCTTTTCTTTATAATATTAGGCAGAGTTTGGTGGTGGAAGACCCCATAGCCTAAACACTCACTATCTAGCTCTTCCTAGAAATGGTTCCCACGGCTTAAATCACATGACTCTCCTGAGAAACATCACTCTCCAATGTCGGATTTCCATATTTAGTCTCAGATTCTACAATTTAATATCTTCTAGCACTTACACATGGGCTCTTGCAACAAACTGAGGCATGCCTAGCCCAGACCAGACCATCTGAAGGTTTACCCCCAGTTAATAAAGGAGAAATAGGCCACGCTGAAGAGTGATTGAAAACGCTCATTGGATGGCACTTCTTTCTCATTTTTCTCCTCTTTCTCCTGCTGTTTGTGCTCACGTTCTTTGTGGGTTGCTGTTTCCCTGCCTTATAACATCCAAGTAACAACATCCAAGATACGTTTGCATTATTATTAGCTCTTAAGGCACGTATTATTAGCTCTTAAGCAAGTGGTGAGTACCAAAGGCAGTGGTAGCTCATTCAGCATGCGTGTGAATCACTTGTGGCTCTGGAGACTAAGCTGACAAGAGTCAGCAAAGGGTCTCAGATGGCATTGAGGAGCCTGCACTTCAGTGACATCAGTGCTCCTGGTCCGAGGACCACATTTGGAGAAGGGTGACACTGGTGTGCAAGAAGACCACCGGCACAGAGCTTTTTAGAAATTATTTAGGGGATGCGTTGTGGCAGAGCTGGTTATGCCCACCTGCTCCCGCTTGCTACGACGACTGCATCCCACATCTGCGGGCAAGTTCAAGTTGCAGCTGTCCTGCTTCCACTTTTATCTCCTGGCTAATGTGCCTAGGAAGGCTGTGGATGACAGCCCAAGGTCCTGGTCCCTTGCAATCCATGTGTGAGCCCCCGGGGGAGTTCCTGGCTCCTGGCTTCTGTATGACCCGGCCCTGGCTATTCTGGGCCATTTGAGGAGTGACCCAGGGAATGGAACATCTCTCTCTCTCCCTCTCTCTGTGGCTCTCCTTCTATCTCTGCCACTCTGCTTTCAAATAAATTAAACATCTATAAAAATACCAAAGTTACGGAACATTGGTACCAAAATAAATAGATGCACTTTAAATAATATATAGCTTGTATATATGTACACATTGTAATATATAAAATATATACATATATATATATACATATATATATCTTGTAAGAAAATTCGCCTTCCTCTTTTCCCATCATTTCTGTGTCATGAAGGCCAGTCCTCAGATGCAAGCACTTTGATCTCAGGCTATTGTTCCTCTAAGTCACTCCATGTCTGTAAACAATAAGCTCTGATGGCCATTTTGGTTATTAGTTTCAGGTGTATTCTATTTACTTGAAGCTGTGGAAAGGTCGTCTTTCAACAATTGCACTTTACTCCCACTCTGTTTACTAACACTTAGTGGGTGTTTTTTATGTGCCTGGTAGCACCCTAAGCATTTGGGGTGCAGTGATTCATTGAGTCCTTACGAGAAGCTGCTGAGCCGGTGCATTAAAATCACTACCGTATGAATGAGTGAAATGAATCACAGTAACTCACAAAAGATCCCCAGACAGGACATGGTGAATGGAGGCAGCCCTTGTGTTGTTCTGGTTTCCAAAAGAAATATATAATACTTTTGTTTAAATCAATAAAAACATATAACCATTGAGACCATAAAAGTGATGTCAATTGTAGAACCAATACTGACTCAGAATCACATTTTCTGTCCTATAAAGCTTTTAGAGTCTCTTTTCTTCTCTTTGCAAAAGTCATCCTCATAATAGTTCTCATTTTCCTTTTTCAAAAAAGGCCTCAGGCGAGTCAATTTCTCTGTTATCCACATTTTTTATATGGCTGAAACCCTTCTCGTAGGTCTCTGGCAGACCTGTCTTCTTGGGCGTCAGTTGAATCCTATCTCTTTCTATCTTGCTCTCTCTAGCTCCTATTTATTTCTACCCATCGATATCTATCTATGATTCATCTCTCCATTTATTTCTATATTTCTATCTATATTTAAACTTCTTTCATAGGTCACTCAATGGTTTGGCTGGAATACACCCACAGCCATGATTAAAGGGTAAATAAGGAGGTAAAGTCTCTAGATGCTCTTGCGATTGAATATGCCTTCACTCTACCCTTGCATTTAATCAATACCTTGTCTAAGTATAGACTTCTTGGACAAAATTAACCCTCGCTTCGAGTGGAAGGTGTTTCTCTGTTGTCATCCAGCTCTAATATTTCTGAGAAGCCTACTGCCCTGCTGATTTTTATTTCTCTGTAAGTGGCCCGCTTTTTGTTTCTGAGAGCATTTATAATCTCTTTATTCCCATGCTTTAAAATTGGATAGTAATGTGTGATTTCAATTAGGTAAACCAGGGATAGATATTTACTTGGCAAAGAGAGAGTGGGCAGGGGAGGGGCTGATCTCCAGAGAAGTATCTAGCATGGGATGGGGGGGTTAGCAAGGAGAGCTGGGAGATTGAGTGGAACTCTCACACCTGGCTCTCGTGCTGGCCTGATTGTGTTTCACAAGCTCCAGTAACTGTGTTAGCCTCTTTGTCCCCTAGTGTACAATAAGGGTGTTGACACCTGCCAGGTTAGGAGGATAAAATTAGGTAACATAAAAATGAAATTATGAAACAGTCATTATTCTAATGGTAGATACCAGAATGCCTCAGAGAGACTAGCTCTACCTCCATTCCAATCGTACTAAAATACTTTAATAAGCTTTTTAATTTGTAGATGTAGCCCCCTGGAGAAGGTCATAGGGCAGGGTCTTCAGGTCCATGAGGAAGAGAAACGCTACTTTTCATAAACATGGGTGGTGGGAATATTTGATAATAAGGGGCAGGACACCAAGAAATAATTGTCTAATGACATCATACAACATCACTGTTCACTCTTCTAAACAGCTCTTCAATTCTACACTCCTCAATAAGAACATTTTTTGAGTGGACTTTGGTTGAGAGCAACTCAAAGAGGGTACATGAAGCAAACAATGAGAGTCAAGAGCATAAAGCACTTAGCATTAAGCTCAGCACAGAGTAAGAGCCAAGTAATCTTGCTATTTTTACCTTTACTGTTTTTTTTTTAAGATTTCTTTTATGTATTTGAGGGGCAGAAATACAGATAGAGAAAGAGAGACAGCGTTAGAGAAAGATCTTCCATCTGCTGGTTCACTTCTCAAATGGCTGGTGCTAGGCCAGGCTAAAGCCAGGAGCCTGGAACTCCAACTGGGTCTCCCACATTGTGGCAGGGGCCCAAGCACTCAAACCGTCTTCTGCTGCTTTCCCAGGCACATTAGCAGGGGGATGGACAAGATGAACAGCTAGGACTCAAACAGGCGTTCTATGGGATGCCAGCATCACAGGCGGCTCCTTAATCTGCTGTGCCATGGTGCCAGCCCCTTTTATTATTTTTAAATCGACAAATAATACTTATGTATATTTATACAGTTCTTTTTAACAACATGATAATGTGGTGGGACCATCACACTATGCAACTTTAAGAAGATAATGGAAACAGGAAAACCGTATCATAATCTTTTATCTGATCACCAATTGCAATGTGTACATTTATTTTCATATTGAATAATTATCAAAGCAAAAGTGAAACCAGTTTTTTTCATCATTACATTTTTAGATGTGGGAAATCATAATTGAAATAGAAGGGCAGAAAGAGAAAGAGTCGAGGGAGGGCAGTAAGAGTGGTTTCTTGATTCATGTTACTTTCCAAAGGAGTACATGAAAATGGAAATCAAGGCCTTTATGGAACAGCATTCTACTGCTAGCAATATTTATCTTGCATTTCTTTAAGTTTATTTAGTTAGTTTTATTTACCTGAAAAGGAGCAAGAGAGAGATCTTCCATATGGCGGATCATTCCCCAAGTGGCTACAATGACCAGGGCTGAGCCAAGCTCACATCAGTAGTTTGGAACTCACCCACGTGAGTGACAGAGACCCAAGCACTTGAGCCGTCACCTGCTGCCTCCCAGGGTGTGCACCAGCAGGAAACCAGATAGGAAGCAAATGCAGGACTCCATCCATCCTCATAACTCGATATGGGATGCAGGTGTCTGAAGCAGAGGCCACGACTGCAGCACCAGGACACCTGCTCCTATCTTGCATTTTAAAATGATGCTGTTCTTCCTTCATGCAAGCATTCCAACTTCCATAATCCTTCCTCATTTTTTTATGACTGGCCACAATTCTCTCTCAGTTGTAACCAAGATTCTCTTGGAAACTAAACAATCAAACCCAAGTTGCAAAGTGCATTACCCATAGCCAATGCACCTTAAAGAGTATCCTGGAGCAACAGAGAAGGTAGAGGCACTCAAAGAGAGCCAAACACTGGATCTGTGTCCTCAGAGTGCTGAAACTTGGCACCCTCCAAGGTCTCTGAGGTTGGGCTGTATAGCCACTGTTATTTTTCTAGGGGATACAAATTAAATAATGATGATGATGAGAATGCAAGTACTGAATGCGCAGGACACGGGCTGCCTCGTGAGCAGCCGGAGCCTGAGCTTACCCCAGAGTCCCCACAGCTTCTGAAGCTCACACCTGGGCTTCCCTTGAGGACACCACCAACAATCACAACGGGCTGGATTTGTTCTCATCTTTCCTGAATTACTTTCCATTTCTGACCAGATGCACAGACAGGGGATGATCCATGCAGCTTAATCTATGCTCTCTCCCCTGACGGAGGGGAAACATGAGTCATCTCTCACTCCCACAAACAACAGATAAAAAAAAAAAAGGTCAGTTAAATTTCTTAGAGAGAGAGAGTCAGATTAAATAAAGAGCCGTGTACTCTGACGATAGGACTGATGAAACAGCCAAAAGACAGGTTATGGATGATTTAAAAAAATAAAGCCAGCTGGTAACCTGCTTACAAGGTGACAAGAAGGACTGTGTACCAGTCGGTAACACAGGTTCAGAGTCTCATTGTGTCAAGAGCACAGAAGGGCCAACTGTGCTATTACTGAAAGAAGAATGAACAGGCAATTTTAAAGGGATTTCCAGGGCTCGCTGTTGAGATGCAGCAGTTAAGATACTTGTAACACTGGCATCCCATATGAGCGCTGGAGTTCAAGTCCCAGCTGCTCCACTTCTGACACAGCTCCCTGCTAATGTTCCTGGAAAAGCAGCAAAAGATGGCCTGAATACTTGGGCCCCTGCCACCCATGTAGGAGGCCGGCTGGAGCTCCTGGATCCTGACATCTGGTTTCAGCCTGCCCCAGCCTTTGCTGTTGCAGCCATTTAGGGAGTGAATCAGTGGATGGAAGTGTTCTCTCTCACTCCCTGTCTCTCTCAAACTCTCTTCTATCTATCCCCCCATCTCTGCATCTCTGTTTTTCAAGTAAATAAATGTTAAGAAAACTTTTTTAAAAATGGACTTCCTGGAGGGCCAGCACTGTGGCATAGTGGCTAAAACCCCCGCCTGCAGTGCTGGCATCCCATATGGGTGCCGGTTCAAGTCCCAGCTGCTCCACTTCCAATCCAGTTCTCTGCTATGGCCTGGGAAAGCAGTAGAAGATGGCTCAAGTCCTTGGGCCCCTCATCCACATGGGAAGACCCAGAGGAAGCTTCTGGCTCCTGGTCCAGGAGATCGGCCCAGCTCCGACCTTTGAAGCCAACTGGGGAGTGAACCAGCAGATGGAAGACCTCTCTCTCTCTCTCTCTTTCTCTTTCTCTCTCTGCCTCTCCTCTCTGTTTAACTCTGACTTTCAAATAAATAAATAAATCTTTTTTAAAAAAATGGATTTCCAGTATAAGTATAGTCATGATCAAACAAAATTCAAATATCTAAAAACACAAAGAAGAAAATATCATGGAAAATAATTAGGTGGCAATTTGACTCAGATTTGTCATATACTGAAAATTTAAGGATAGAAATATTGATTTCTTTCAAAGTCTTAAAAATAATTTGACACTACTTTCCTTATTTACTTAATTGTTCTAATATTATACTCTCTAACAGATTTAGTCCAGCAACTATGAATCACAAATATCTACTTTCTTTGTTTAATTGCTAATGTTCTGTGTGACTCTAGGTTATCATGCAAGTAGTATGTGATAACTGCTTCCCCAGGTACCCATTTCAAAATGACATTTGTATATAGAAGGCTTCATTTTCATGGTTGGCATTCCAAAACACTGCCTTTCTGCTTAACCTCCTGCGTCAGCGTTGAACGCACCTCTTCCATTCCCCTGTTCCCCTGGATTGTGATCTCTTAGGCACAGAGATTGTGCATTGTATATTTATTGGAAGTTCCTGAGACAGTGTCTGAAGCATAGTGGGAGCTCAATACATTGCATGAATGGAATAAATAATGAATGGTGCTGCGTTGGCTCCCATCTAAAGCCAGGATTCAGAGGAGTTTAATAACCAGTGCAGCCGTGCAGTCGAAAGCTGAATTTCTAAGAGAAGAAGCTGACAGAGACCATTTTCAGTCTCCATATGGGGGAACTTTCTGGCATCTTAACAGCCTGACTGGCAATTTCCCAGTTCACAAGATAACAATCGAGTCAGATATCCAGAGAGTTTGGGGGTCAGTGTAGCCTCGTGTGGCCTTTTACAGGTGCAATTGATTTTTATTAAAAAAAAGAAAAAAGAACACTGAATCTTTCCAGAATAACCTGATTTCCACAGACATAAATAAAGGCACTTCATTCTTTCAGAGTTTCCAGTTACTCCTCTCTCTCCAGGCTGTGAAGTCAGTCCCCATCTCCTGAATGCCCCACTGCCAGCCGTAATGATCCTGTCCGTGTGACACCCTTTATTTTTATTTTTTTTTTTGGTCTCACTGCTGTGAGTGAGTGACAAGCGAAGGATATTCATTTTAGCTTGAAAATGTCAGACATGCACTTTAAGAGATAAATTTTTTGCAGCTTTTAATGAGCTGGTGTTTCTGAAAGAAATACTCATCTCTGATGCAGATGCTGTACAGGTGACAACTGATATTTAATAAGCGATGGCTCTTGTATTAGTCGCAGTTCGCTAAAGAAAATGTCTCAGATTGCTTTTGAAAAACTCTCAGCATCAGTAGCCCAAAGGCAAGATATGACCTTTTTATTACATAATGAGAATCATTTATTATCTTACAATGTATCTTAAAGTCACAGACAAAATGCCACTTTGATAATTGCTTTCAATTAGCTCTGAGCATAGCATATATTCATAAAATGTCTTCCCTAATTTAGAGTTGAATTAGAGAAAATTGCAGGCATAATCTACTTTAAGGTTGTCTCATTTAAGGTGATTCGTGGTTTTATATCAAAGAAATCAAAACGAGTAGTTTTAGAACAGTCTCTCCAAGTGTTTTAAGCAGGCTTTTCAATATTTGATTCTATTCTATTACCAATTAATTAACAAATTAAAAGACGAGTTCATCATCTCTGACCTTTTATGCCTGTTAGCTTCTGACTTTCATCGGTAATGATTGTTTTTTCTTTCTTTCTTTTTTTTTTTTTTAAATGAAGCCTTGTACTTCGTGTGGAAAGGGGAAAACAATATGATTAGCAAATGAATAGGATTTGCATCGGTACCAATCACATCCTCTTGTTGGGGTGTCCCTGAGACAGGGACTTGGCTGGTGGACAGGGGCCACAAGTAACAGGACTCATCCTTTAGAATCATGCAATCTGATTTGGCAGCTCTCTGATTTGACTGTAAGTGAAGCTAGGGTAAATATGGTGCTTAAAATTCCTTCGGCTAAGTTTTATTTTTCATCAGCATTCTGAGATTTGGAATATGATGTGAGTGCATATCCACAGCTCCCCTTTTAATATTTTTGACATAAGAGGCATTGTGAAAGCCCGTCTTACACTTGTGGTGTTTCAAAAACTCATGAACCATTATTAGCCTGGTAAGAGATTGTCAGAAACTGGCATTGTGTCTGGAGATTACTCTACCCTCTTTCTCTCTCTCTTTCTCTCTCTCCTTCTCCTTTTTTTCCCCCAGATAAAAATTACACACAAGAACCAAGCCCCAATGCTGATGGGCCCCCTTCCAAAAACTGGGTTATTCTGCTCCCTCGTCAAGAGAACAAGAAACCGAAGCAAAGAATAATCCTGCATCATCTCCTCCTTAGAAATGCAATTAGCATAATTGGGCCATGGAACACGTGTGCTGGAATCTTTGAACCCTTTCAAGTCTCCTGTTCATGCAAAAACCATGGAGTTGGTTTAACAGGTTTTTTTTTTTTTAAATGTGAAACTCAGCTATTAGAACATTTATTGTCTCAGTTGTCACAGGCATCTTTGCATGAAGAAATACATGAAGTAATACTGCCTATTTTTGTTGCATGCATCCCCATAAATTTTTATGTTTCCTGGTCATGTCTTCTCCAATTTCCATTTACTAACCCATGAGAAAAATCTAATTCCAATGATTAATAAGCACTCTCAGTAATGCTACAATGGTCATAATTGTAGGTTGCTTTGCTTTTCCCTGTTAGAATCAGTGTATTAATGATCTTTGACCCTTGACAGAAGGGAAACTTTTAACTCAACAATTTTATGAAATAGTTGTCTACAATACTTTGCTGTATCTAAATACCTTTTCCTCAACATCTTAACTCCTCTGAGTGGAAATTAAAATGTCAGGTATAAAGTGTTCTTGTGATGAAAAATAGAAAGCACTTTTTGTTTAGCTTGTTTTTAACTCCAGAAATAAGTGAAAACTTGTTACTTGGCAGTGAAGTGTGGTAATATGGTAAGCCTTCTCCCTTTCTGCATGAGACTCTACAAGAATTCATAACCACAACAGTAACCAAATAGATGTTTTAAACTATGTGCCTAATTAATGTATTTCCCACCAAAGATTCAGAAAAAGATGCTTGAGAGAAATGGGTGGATGCATAATGAATTAAGCATCGTGGAGATGTGTGGTACTATGATTAATTACGCGATGACCAACATGCTGGAAGAGATTTGCCCATGAATTAGGTTTAAATTCTCAGTTTCCGCATACAATAGGCTACACAACACAATCAAAGCTCATAGCTGATTTCTTGCTTTTTTTGGTCACTTATAAATATCCATGTCTGTAATTTTTCATGGCTCCGTTAAGTATACTTGAAGAAAGTGAATAATTGCATCCATTCCTCTCTAGTACCTTTAAGAAGAACACTGAGTTCACCGAAGCAGCTCATGCATGTGATACGTGCCACCCCCTCACCTACTGCCTTCCTCAATCTGTGACACTACAAATGTTCATTTGCATATAATGGCTTGGCTGGGTGTCAAAGGCGTCCATGGCATGGGTGGAAGCTGGAAGCACTGATTGTTCAAACAAGTCATGGAATGGTACTTTGCTCAGTGTTTCATCGAGACTATGCCATAAAATGAAAAGTCCCTGTGCAGCGTGGTATTGTTCACTCGTACTGACCTGCATCTCATCACTGCATGTTTTATGTTTTCAAACATATCACAAGGAAAACGAGTGCTTGAAATGCATGATTTATTGGTTTTTCTCTCCACTCTGCATTAAAGTGCCAATGATTTATCAGTTCTATTTTTCTATGGATTCATTCATCTTTGAATAACAAATAGCATTTCGTGATTCTGTTGAACACAGCCTTGCGCATGGATTTATGGATTTCAAGTGAAATTGCTATAATTTTAGTTCTTTGGTTTGAAAACTCAACTGAATGCTGTTATATTAAATAGCTATTCTCAAGCAATGTGCTATAATAGATTATGTATAAAGCGTATTCTCTTAGTGTTCCCAGAACATTGGACAGTAAATATCAATCAACAATAAGTTTAATTGCTTTAAAAATAAAAACATTTGAATAAAATTGGGACATAATTTAGCATTCCCAGAAAAATCATGAATACAATTGCAAATTTAGTATAGCAACAACTTGCCCTGGTATAATAATAAAAGTACACCCAAAGAAACCTCAAAACAGCAACAAATGCATTGCTAACATAATGTCACATAACACACACACGCACACACACATACACTGATTTTGTGTATCTATGGTTACAGGTAACAAATATTTTCACATGAATTGACAAAACTTTCCACCGTAGGCAGGCAGACTTTGTGTCGAAAACCTATTTTGCAGCCACAAGTTATTTTATATTAGGTACAGCATGCAATGACTTCTTTTGGCTACCTTTTATGGTACATAGCTGGAAGACAGCAACAGCCCGCGCCTCATTCTGAACGATCTGTGGAGTGCAAAGCCGTTGGACAGACAGTGAGATGAGGCCAGTGACACAACCTGCCCCCAAGACTCCAGCTCTGAAATCATACAAGGCAGCTGCCCTGCAGTGTGAACAGATACCCATACTTAGCACTGAGGTAGTTACTCACACTCGCCATCACTTGGATTCATCGGTACCGATAACAAATGTCCACAGATGAGTCAACCTTGACTTTGCCCAACTCATTTTCTACAGATACTGATGTGCAGTGCCCTTCAGGCCCACTACTGCTGGGGTCTGGAAAGTTATCTTTATAACTTTACTTTGATGCTTTTGAAGTCACTGAAGAAGTTTTCTCCATTTTTTATGACGGCTTCGTGTGAAGAATATATATTTTCAGGAAAATTCTAAACGGAGAGATCTATGGCATATTAAACTATGGAAGAATGAATGTTAGCTTTATGAGATGGAAACTTCTCTTCTATGTGTGTGGATGTTTGTGTTGCCGAGTCAAACTCTTTTTAAATGCAGTAGACACAACGGAATAAATTTTCAGTGGATAAAGTTCCTTGATAAAACTGACACTGGACTTGATGGAGGTCAGAGGAAGGTGGAAAGAGACAGCGGCGCTCTGCTAAACACTGCCAAAAACTGAACTTGTGAACAGAGAGATTCCAGAGCATACCTGCATATCCACGCGTCTAAGAAATAGGAATGACGGTATCTATGTAGACCCTGAAATTTTCAAGTACAGAAATGTATTTTTGTAATCCATGTGTATACCATGTGCATTCAATGTGAAAGGTACTGACTATGATGGAAGGCAATAATACCTTGCAGGAAGTGAAAAAAAATAACACTGTAAAGCACTTTTCAGACTGCTTGTGTGCTCATAGCCAGAGGCTGAGAGATTTCACGTGGACAGGGACAGCCCACTGCAGGCAGGGATTTAAATCCGTGAACGCGAAGGGACCACATACCTGTTTCTGTGCTCTGTCTTTTTCTTTCTGTAGAGGCCTGGGAAGCAACTGTGATGATGACGAAGGCGTCTTCTTTGAATTTCTGACTGTGTCCCCTATTCCTTTAGATGGTTCCATTCCTTTTTGTGTCAACATGAATTTGTCCTCTACTCGTTGTGAAAAAAGAGAACGGACTTTTCATGGTACATGTAATCCCCAAAGAACTACAGATAACAGAATCTATTCTAGATGAAAAGACCAAACCCTTGTAACACACATGGAGGCTATAAAACTTACGAGAATAAATACCTGCGAAGGAGCTTTCATTTTGTGAAAGGTAGAAATCGCCCCCTTAAGGTCCCGATTAAATTTCACTGTATTTAAATAAAGTTTGAATGAACTCACATTTGAAAGATTCTAAACATGCTTATTGTGTTGAAAATCATGGAATTCATTGAATTATGGTCTCTTCACTATTTTCTCAGAAAGTATTATATACAATATCCTGCCTTTTGAAATAAAAATGTTAACCACTCACTTCAGCGTTAGTCCTTACTGCCATTTTGGCCAGAATTGACTGGAAATGAGCCCTTCACAAGGCCAGCCAGCCAGCGCACCTGTGTGGGGAGGTTCTGGGCCAGCCAGCTGCCTTTATACAGGGAGGAAGAGTCTTTGTGTTAGAGGACCACATACTGTGTTTTCCAGAACTGAGCCATTGTACTTTGGGCTTCTTTGTGTCCCAAGTTGCTGCTGTGAATATATTCTGCCAATGTTATAGATTCCAGGAAAGCCACCAAACCTCCTGATAGCTTGAGGGGTGCTGGAATTGGATTTTCTGGTTGTATATGGTGTTAACAATTTCAACAAGTATCTCCTGGGCATTTGATTTATAAAAGATACTTGGCAAAGGTCTACAATGATTTTTTTTTAAAGTTTCTTTTAAAGAATAAAATCTCTTCTCTAAACAACTTTGCACCCAGTGGAAGAACTGAGATGAGATCTAAACAGGACTCAATCAGTGAAGGCCATCCCAACCTGCTATGTGTCCATCTCTTGGCCTATGTCTCCAGCTCCAGCTCCAAAAACCAAGTATGAGCAAGGAGCATCAGACACTAGCCAAAAAGTCCCTCTCCTGCCCCATTAAGGGGTTCTCCAACCTGCACACATGTCCAGAATAGCCCAGGACAGCCAATATGTGGCCTTCCTGGGGTGGTGGCACTGAGCAGCAGTCATTTTGAGGATGCACCTGCACGGAAGGAGGAGCCAGCTGCAAATCTAAGTGTATTGTGCCCAGGATGGGTGCAGATCAAAATGTTGTGCACCCAAGTGTCACAGCCACACACCCCCACCCAGTAAAAATGCCTGCACAACTTCATTCATTGATCGAGCCTCAGAACCTCTTCCCAACGTGATGGAGCAGAAGCCCCCTGTAAACCTCTCGGGTTGCACATTAGCTTCTTGTCAATTTCTATTTGCAAGTGAGCCAGAGAACCTGGGGTCAGTCACAGAATTCAGTAAAAGGTCACAAGACACGACTGGGTAACAAGGTAAGCAAAAGGTGATCCAAGTCCAACTCAGGAAAAGCCAGTTTGGTGAAGGGATACCAAAAGGCTTCCACCGGCAGGAAAGGGGCAAGTGGCTTCTTCCATCAGTTTTCACATTCCACCTGTGCATACTCAAAGAGTGCAATGTGATAACTCAGTACCTGGGTATGTGTGATGACCAAATTAGAACAACTCAGATCTCCGTCTCCTCAATGGCTTTGGGAAAGGTAGAACTTTACAGGTAGACAGAAGTAGAGCTAAGGGAATTCAGAGTAGGAGAGCATGGGAAACAGAAATCTCATCCTGTAGCTTAATCACCTCGTTTCATTAACAACATTCAGGATCTTGAGGCTGGTATTGTGCAACAGCTGTATAAGCTGCACCTCGCAGTGCCAGCATCCCATATGGGAATGCTGGTTCGACTCCCAGCTGCACCACTTCCAATCCAGTTCCCTGCTAATGCACCTGGGAAGGCAGCAGAAGATGGTCCAAGTACTTGTGCTCCTGACACCCAAGTGGGAGACGTGGATGGAGTTCCTGGCTCCTAGTTTTGACCCAGAAACACCCCAGCTGTTGTGATCATTTGAGGGGTGAACCAGCAGGTGAAAGATCTCCTTTTCTCTGTCTCTCACTCTGTGTCACTCTGCCTTTAAAACAAATTTTAAAACTGTTGTTTAAAAAATGATTTTGGAATTTAGAAATGCAGCTTTGGGATAATGCTTCCATTTCAAAATATTAGGGGAAAAAAGGAGCAAGAGAAGGGAGGAAAAGAAAGAGAAAGGCAGAAAAATAAGGAAGTGAGGGAGGGAAGGTGAGAGAACAAAGACAATCCCAGGAGAATCAGACAGCTGCAAGGGTTAACGTCTTATTCTCAAAGATACAGCATGAGCAGATAAACCATCCCCAGGTATTCTGAAAGAGACATCTGGCCCCTCGGCATTTCTGGGGCGTTCTAACTACCTTGCAAGGTATAAATATAACTTTATGAACTTTATAAAGCTTATGAGAACTAAAGGAACAAGGAACAATCACTGTAACTGTGTTCGTGCTAAATGTATAGCACATTAAGAATCACAAAGAAAAACACAAGATTCTACAAGTCAAAAATGAATTACAGACTGTTAAATCGTTCTGACAACCAACTGTTTGTTGACAGAGTCAAAAACAAGTCCGAAACACTTCTACTCCATTTCTGTATCCAAACATTTATTCCCTGAAAGCAGTCATTCTCAGAAAAAGCATTTCTAATTAAAATTGTATTATTAATCATAATAGCTCTGGGGCCAGCGCCGTGGCTCACTTGGCTAATCCTCCACCTGTGGCACCGGCACCCCATATGGGCACTGGGTTCTAGTCCTGGCTGTTCCTCTTCCAGTCCAGCTCTCTGCTGTGGCCCGGAAGGGCAGTGGAGCATGGCCCAAGTGCATGGGCCCTGCACCCGCATGGGAGACCAGGAGGAAGCACCTGGCTCCTGGCTTCAGATCAGCATAGCTCTGGCCGTAGCGGCCATTTTGGGGGTGAACCAACGGAAGGAAGCCCTTTCTCTCTGTCCCTCTCTCTCTCACTAACTCTATCTGTCAAATAAAAAATAAATAAATAAAAATTTAAAAATCATAATATCTCTTAAATTAGTAGGAATTTCTTTGTAGCTTGTTGCTAAAAAAAAAATTGAGAAAGTGCATTTGAATTGAAAGAAGGCTGCCCAGTGTGTGTATCTTTCCAATGTCTTTCCTGCTATCATCACACTCTTAAGATTCTGCACCATCAAGTGGTACTCAGATGCTTCCTTAACCTTTCTCACCACTCCAAAACGTAAGAGATAAAAACGCTTTACAACCCAACAAAATATCCTATTAACATTCTGTTAAAGGCTGAAGAACATTCCACGGAAGGGCCACTCCCAGCCACTCCCAGCCTGCAGTTGAAGAGCTGAATCATAAGGGCTCCAGGGCCACAGCTGCACACATCTCTTGAAAATGCTACTTGTTGCTGTGTGACCTTAGGCAAGTTTTTAAGGTCAGTTTTCTCCCTCAGACATTTTTCCAGCGAACTTCATCGATTAAATAATTTACAGCAGTGCCTGGCACAAAGCTGTTGATAAGCCATGCGACAGAAGACTTGATTGTGTTCTGCAGAAACAGGTGACAGATGGCTGGTCATTTTGTCCGTTAGAAAAATCATTGTCAAGCTCAGGTTCAAAATAACTTGTCATTGTATGTTGCACTTACATAGCATGACGATTCTGCTAACCTAATTCCCTCCGTGGAGTTACCCAAACATTGGCAGGTGTGCCAGAATGGCATCCTACAAACAACACTGTAGGCAATGCCATTAAGCCACCAAGAAGGCTCTACCACTGGACAACTTGACAGCATTTTGAAGCCTAAGGTAATATAATGTCCTCATGAGATACATCACCAAATCCACTGCCACCCAAAATCCATTCTGAATACAGATCTTACCTCTTGCATTCATTAGGCCTGCCTCTCTTCAGTGAACCCCAGGACATACAATAATTGCTTAGTGCTCTTGTTTCTCAGACCCTAAAGACCCAGACTATAGGCATGCGTTTGCCAGTCCTTTCTCTCCACAGAGTTCCCGTTATTCTTGGTGGCCTCTGGGGGTGGGAGTGGGGGAGGGCCATGGGGAGTAGAGCCACCATCCACAGCCCATTGCACCTCCATGTCTCCCCACTGTGGTACCTGTCCTGCTTGTGTCAAGTCAGATGCCAACCTTGGGATCAGAGCACTTAGCCTGCCAGCCAGCACTTCTCCAGAGTTATCCTCTCCAGGGTTACCATGGATACTGCAAAACCCACGGACTTCATAAACTCCAGCCCGTGGGAAAGACAAGAGAGGCTGGGAAAGTAGCTGTATGGGCAGTAAAGAGAAGCCACTGTGGCCTATGGAGGGCCACTGGAAGAGTGCTGCAATGGGTGCAGGGGGCCAGCAGGGCATCATGGGATTGGGGTGGCCCCCCCTGAATGTCCCCCCATTCATTGTTGTTGAGTCACCTCACCAGTGAAGCGAGTGAGTTTGTTAAAACTCACCAGAAGCTTACTTGTCAGAGCCATTAGCAATGCTAATTGTGCTAGTCAAAGAAGCAGCTGATGCTTGCTCCCTCTTTGCCCAGGCATGATTCTGTACCTAAATTAACTCATTTGGGTTCTGTCATTATCACAGCACCCGCATTGGAAAATTTACACATTTAAAGCTTCCATGCCAAGAGTCAGAATTGGAATCCAGGGACACAACACCACCCTTCTCACCTGGTCTGAAGAATTAGATTTTATCTGGTTAAGTATGACATGTTAATAAACTATGGAATGAGTAGAAAAAAAAAATTCAAATGTCACTATTACTGCAGAAGCCACAAGAAGTTTTGAGACTATGAACAGTATCACTGATGTGAGGAGAACATTAGTGAAACTCAAAGTCACCTAATGATTATCAATTTAGTAGGAAGGTGGTTAGTAGAGTTTGATATTGTTCCTTATGTCAAAACACAACTGAACGGTAAATGACACTCATCTAGTGACAGCCACATAAATGAAAATCACATCAGCAACTTCAAAAACTCAACAGTTTGAAAATCATTCAAGTAATTTGATGGATCACCTGCACTAAAATGTGTATCATTTGAGAGATGATACACTGTTAGATGATAGAGATGGATGATAGAGATGATGGATGATTGATAGGCAGATGATAGAAATGATATTATTGGTAGATATATAAATAAATTATGGATACATAGATCAATACATAGAGGTCTCATTTAGAGAATGAAGGGCATTTTTAAACACTTGACTCATAGATGCATGTACATTTTTATAGAGACTAACGAATATTTCTAATTTTAGCCCTGGTTCATTGGCTTCTCTTCTTCTATCTTTGAGCTAAATAATGCTGTTTTTGTCACACCATGGCTAACCCTCTTTTATTCTTTCTTTTTTTACTTTTATTTAATTAATATAAATTTTCAAAGTACATCTTATGGATTATAATGGCTTCCCTTCCCATAACTTCCCTCCCACCCACAACCCTCCCCTCTCCCGCTCCCTCTCCCCTTCCATTCACATCAAGATTCATTTTCAGTTCTCTTTATATACAGAAGATCAATTTAGTATGTATTAAGTAAAGATTTCAACAGTTTGCACCCACATAGAAACACAAAGTGAAACATACTGTTTGAGTACTAGTTATAGCATTAAATCACAATGTACAGCACATTAAGGACAGAGATCCCACATGAGGAGCAAGTCCCTCTTTTATTCTTAATATATGTTTCCTTCATTGACTGGATAAATTCAGCCACATCCATGGATTTAATGTACTTGCAAATGTAGGACCTCCCAATCTATAACTTTGTTTGACCTTCTAGGAAATCACCTTATATTCTTATTGCCTATTTCCACATTTTTACTCCAGGATCCCACAGACATATTAAACCAAAAGTCTCCAAAATAAAACTCACCTCACCTCCTAAGGATAGCAAGTTCCACCTCCTGTGTAACTTTCCCAGAGAGTTTCACCAGTGTGCACTTACTGCCTTAAATCAGAATTCCAGGAAAGATCCTCAGCTACTCCTGCTTCCAGGTGGCCACTCCCATCCATGAGAACTAAGTATTCCGGTATTTATCCAGACTGTTCCTTCCTGAACAGCCACCATCTTTGTCCACATCTGCTTTCCTTCTTGCCTGCTTTATTGGGATAGTCAGGGGTGGATCCTGGTTTCTGAATCCTGAAATTCAACCAATTTAGTGACATCTCACTAAGAAAAAGAACAGAAAACTACAAAACAAAACATTAATTCAGAATAGACCTAATCGCTTTATCTGTTTCCATATTTTTTTTATTTTTGACTACACACTCTTTGAACTTCTCTTCATAGACAACAGTTTTACAATATTTTTCTACAAAGCAAATGAAAGATAATGCAGCCTTTCCACTAGAATGGTTGAACAAGTTTTGTTTTTTTATTCATAGTTTAAAAATGTACTTCTCGGGGCAGGTGCTGTGGCATAGTGGGTAAAGCTGCTGCCTGCAGTGCTGGCATCCCATATTGGCGTCGGTTCAAGCCCTGGCTGCTCCACTTCTGATCCAGCTCTCTGTTATGACCTGGGAAAGCAGTAGAAGATGGCCCAAGTTCATGGACCCCTGCACCCATGTGGGAGACCTTGAAGAAGCTCCTGGCACAGCTCCAGCCATTATGGCCATCTGGAGAGTGAACCAGCAGATGGAAGAAGACCTCTCTCTCTCTCTCTCTCTCTCTCTCTCTCTGCCTATCCTTCTCTCTGTGTGTAACTCTGACTTTCAAGTAAAATAAATCTTTTTTAAAAATGTGTTTCTCTTCCCTTACTTCTGTTGGCAATTTCATGATGGTCTTCCCTCTATGGTCTCTACTCCCAGTGATATCTCAGAATTCCAGCCCTCTGAGACAGAGCCATCATCCACCACAACAGGTCTTCACAAAGTGAGGACCAAGGTCAGAATGGTCACCAGCCTTGGAATACAGCAGCATCCCTTTGAGGTTTTCATACTTGAAGCATGATTGATACAGATGCTCACCAACGCCACTCAGTGCCAGCTACACTACTCAGTGCCAACTACACTACCCAGGATCCCCTATGCTACTCAGGGTCCCCTACAATACCCAGGGTATCCTAATTACCCTGAGTACCCTACACTACTCGGTCTCCTACACTACCCAGAGTCCCCTATAATACTCAGCGTTCCTAACTACTCAGGGTACCCTATACTACTCAAGGTCCACTGCACTACTCAGTGCCAGCTACACTACTCAGGGTCTCCTATACTACCCAGGGTCCCCTACACTACTCAGTCTCCTAACTACTTGGAGTCCCCTACACTACTCAGTGTCACCTACACTATCGAGGGTCTCCTACACTACCCAGGGTCCCCTACACTACTCAGTGTCACCTACACTATCGAGGGTCTCCTACATAACCCAGGTCCCCTACACTACTCAGTGTCACCTACACTATCCAGGGTCTCCTACACTACCCAGGGTCCCCCATACTATCCAGGGTCTCCTACACTACTCAGTGTCACCTACACTACCCAGGGTCTCCTACACTATTCAGGGGCATCTCCTGACTAGACAAAAGACCTTGCCCCAAGAAAATGAAGAGATTTATAGGGATCACAGTGTGTCCCATACCCATAGGTAACCTCATGAGATACTAGACTCTGGCATCAATACCCAAATCACTCTACAAAGTTACGTGTCTCAAGCACTGAGCCACTGATCAGGTAGGCATATCCTGCCTTACTTGATCATGTCAACAATATTTCTCAACTTTCACATCTCCCAAGTGGTTAACGTGGTAATGTTTGTTAACTGGTTGGGAACCATGACTGCTATACAAGAGACATAGAATAAAACAAAGCTGACCCCTAGGGTACAGAAACTATATAGAAGAATTGATCAATGGATATGCTCTCCCTACATGAGTCCCCAACACCCAGAGCTTGATGGCCCCTCCCTTGGGGACCCCACCTGGCAAGCAGGAGTCTCAGTTTCTCAATAAAATGCACTTACACTTTCTTTGCTCACCCATCTTTATTGTCTAATTTTGTACAAAGAATTGACTCCAGATTCATGTAACAGTTACTTGTCTGATTCTCTCATTAAACTGAGGAATCACTTGAGAGTCAGTCCTGGTTCCCATTCATTGCTATTTCTTTCAGGCCATCCCATGTTAGATATACAATAATCTGCCAATAAATGAACAACAGCCAGCCACCAGAAACATCTCCCAAGTTACAGTGAAATGTGCTGTTTGTTGGAGAAGAAAGTAAATCAAGAGAAAAATAAACAGTCTAGATAGATACAGTTAACCATCTTACACGTATGTGAGGACCAAACAGAAGCATTTTATTCTCCCTTATGTACTTTGACCAAAGAAATTTACTCTTGATCCTCATGTCCTGCTTACCTGTTGTCACTTTTGTGTGTACAACTGTCTGACATTTCCAACTTTTCAGTTAATTCAGTATCCAATCCTGGCACAGTTCAGATCACGGTGGCTCCTGCTGGGCCAGTTAGGGGTCTGCGCACCAGGTGGGAATGATCATTGTGGACAGCCCTCTTTGATTCTCCAAGATTTATTGGGGAGGCAGTGGACAGAAGAGGGGACCCCTGCAAAAAAGGTCCACATCCTAATCTTAGGAACCTGTGGATATGTTATGTTACATGGCACATGGGATTAAGAATGCTAATCATATGACTATGATAAAGAGATGACCCTGGATTGCACAGGTCATAATCTCAAAGTAATCCCAAGTGTCCCTCAAAATGAAGGAGCTCAGGATGGGAGAAATTTTAAGATACCGCATGGCTGGCTTTGAAGAGGGCAGAGGCAAGACCACAACCAAGGAAGGTATGTGGCCTCCAGATACAGCTGAAGGCAAGGCACTCCCTCCCTAGAGCATCCAGGAAGAGAGAGCTCTCAACACCTTAACCATGACTCAATGAGACCCTTGCTGGACTTTGTAAAAATAATAAATGTAAAAATAATAAATGTAAAAATAATAAATGTGTATTATGTTAGCCACGAAATTAGTGGCAGTCATCAGTAGGAAGCTAAGACCTGCAGATTCAGAATTCTTGCTCTAGGCCAGCAGATGACACATTGATGCTTTTGGAAACACAGTAAGCATTACTTCACCTAATCCTTAAAACATTGGATGGTTTAATCCTCACTTAAGGCATTTGGATTGCTAGAACCCAGTATGTATAGCCTCACCTTAGACCTTAATATAGATAAATTTTCTAGAGAGAAATTTGTCTAGTTCTTAGCTGTTTATTGATAGCATTCTAATAGGGAAAAACAAAAAAAAATTAAATGTGTCTGTTGTCATAAGACCCAATTCACTGAAGATAATTATCTTTATTTTTTAGGGTATCCATTTAATTCCAGTTTTAGTTACTGGGAAGTTCACCATCTGATAATGTTTTTTTCTCCAATCTTGGGACATTCAATATTCTTGTTCTTTCTGTCTCTAGTTATAAGAAAAGAATCAAAGGTATCTGTAGATGATAGTAAGTTAGATTGTTGATGTCTGCCTCCCATCGTCCTGTATATTTATATCTCAAGGCTGGCCTGGGCAGAAGCAGTACCTGAGCAGAGTCACTAATGACGTCCCCTCGCCTGCTGAGCAGAGCCCCCAAGAGCCTTTGCTTGTTCCTCCGTTCTGAAGGTCTAGAAGAGCATGCTGATCCATGCTAAAGAGCTGAAGCAGCTGAGGTGTAAATTGTCAGGTGCTTAAGGGGTGGACTTTGAAGTACTTTGCAAATATACTACAGTACTGAGCACTTTCTAGACTGTCTGTTTTGTTCACAGATCAGAATTTTGTGAGTAAAAGAAGCTTGCCAGCCAGGTAAAAACTTACCATAGCCTTGAGTTCTTTTTCCTGCTGTAGGACCTTCACACTGCAACCTAGTTTTAAAGTAATAGGAGATTCTATTGCCATCTAGAAGCAGGGGAAACATTAACTAATCAATTTAGGGTCTTTTCAGTACAGTTTACTATTTGGTATAAGAGAAAAATTCATATAATTGTGCCATATTATTAGAGTCTAATAATACGAGTCAGAATTCTAGTCATATAAAATTATTTTCTGTCAAGGATATTATTCACCTTATATTCCAACTGACTGGAAGCTAAAACAATCAAAATCTGTCCTTAAAAATTGGAAGGTAGGAATAAGCATTTTTGTCCGTGAAAAGCTTTTAAAGATTGATGACATGCAATTCTGTGACACAGGAGGCCCTGCCTCAGTTTACCTGCAGTTGTGGAAAGTTCTGTGCATGTTAACCACTTCTCTGCCTGAGATCTCTCTCCTGCTAGGAAGCAAGCATTCCAGGGCCTGCCTGGGCTCAGCCGTGAACTGCAGTAGATTAATAAATGCTAACTAATAAATGCTAACCCGTTAACCAACTGGACATGGGATCCCACTGGTGTCTGAGCCTCCATATATCTTTTAGGTCTGACAATTCGATGTGTGCTCCATCGAGTTTCTTAGAAGATCCCCCAGTGAGATGGAGTTACAGATACCCAACAGCAAGACCCATTCATTAATGTACGTTTTATTGGCTGGTCACCATCCCCTCTGCCTCACTTTTCCCTCTTTTTCATGTTAGCGTTCTGGTTTTGTCTTCTAAATAAATAGGCAACACCCTTGTCCTTGTCTCTTGTCTCAGGCTTTGCCAATGAAGGAGTCCAGACAGTGGAACGTGGCCTAAACCTTTTACTGTTTTAAATAGACTCATGTAAGAAAGCTCGAAGGAAGATTTGCAAATCAAATGCTTCAAGAAGCCAAGAGAGTGACATAAGAACCCCAGCTGGGTGACACTGCCCAAGTATAGTGATAGTGAGGACCGTATTGCAGCTGGAACATGTTCATCACGCTCCTAGGGACTGTACCTACTCAGAGCCAAATGAATACACCTTAGACTAGCACCGCTTTGTCTTACAGGTTTCAGAAGTGACAAATTAAGCTTTTGCTTCAAATATGAAATATCTCAATTGTAAAGTGCAATCCAGCCCATGGACTCTAAGAGCTCACCACCTCTCCCCGAAGAACTCTGTAAAATGTCAGTTCTGAAGTCAGGAGTTGCGCCATGTGTCCCCCTGACAGTGATACTCTGCCTTGCCTTATCATCTTCAGTCCCTCTGCTGTGAAGTCGGGCTCACCCTTGCCATGAACCATCTCAACTGAGATGACATGTGCTGAGACAGCAATGAGCCAGAAATGTTCGGCATCTCATTACTGCCTTTAACAGATTTAACGCATGTTTACCCAGAGCCTCTGAGCTCAGGAAGCATCCAGGAGTAAAGCAGAAAAAATCCGTAGTCCCCTACACAGATTAAATCCCAACTAATAGGACTACTGGGTAATCTCTGTAAACCATTTAGAATGGCCTAATTTAGTGGTTATAATTTAAAATTTTCATGAGCAGTATTTTCCTTGAAAAGCTAACAGATGAGTGTTGTTCTAGTGAAAGCAACACTTTTTTTTGAGATTTATTTTATTTATTTGAAAAACAGAGTTACAGAGAAAGGTAGAGACAGAGAGAGGTCTTCCATCTGCTGGTTCACTCCCCAGATAGCCGCAAAGGCCGGAGCTGCGCTGATCCGAAGCCAGGAGCCAGAAGATTCTTCTGGGTCTCCCACATGGGTGCAGGGGCCCAAGGACCTGGGCCATCTTCTACTGCTATCCAGGCCACAGCAGAGAGCTGGATCAGAAGAGGAGCAGTCGGGACTAGAACTGGTGCCCATATGGGATGCCGGTGCTTCAGGCCAGGGCTTTAAGCTACATGCCACAGCGCTGGCCCCAGCGACACCTTTCATATTCCACCGTTGGTTTACTAGGCTGCAATGCTTGTCCCTGCTTTGCTCCTTCTTTATTCCACCTCCTTGTCTCACCCACTCAGTGTTGCTAATCAGTGGTCTCATTTTACTCAGCACTTGTACTATGACCACCTACTAGAGGAAAGATCAGCATGGCAGGTGGTTAATCACACATTCTATTATTGGAGCTGAGGGTAGACTCATGTTCCCAGAGCTAATAACTATGAGTTCAATACAGGTCTGTCTCTCTCAACATTCCACTTCTGAATGTATGCGTGTCTCTCAAGGTGGCGTAGGGAACAACTGGCCAGCAGGTAAGGCGAATACCATATTGGATCTAAGATTTGTGGGAAAAGTTAATTTGCTGTAGAAAACATCTAGATTTTATGCAAAAACTAAAACAAATCCATATACATGCTGAAGATGAAGCAAAGTAGAGAAACTTACAGTGGAACTGAGTTTGTAATAAGTCACTGAAATTATTCTCCTAAGTTCCTGGATTTGCACAATCAGAACTTTGGAAAAGTGCTTTGGGTAAAACACCTGCCCACACTTGAATCTTCACCAGTAGCCAAGATCTCATTTCTAAATTGCAAACTAGTATCCAACGGCCTATTTGTGTCTCCTCTTGAATGTTGCACAGGCAACACGGACCCAACCTGCCTGATTCCTGGCTCATCCAGATCTTCACGTGGCAACTTGCTCTCCCAACGCATTCGCTTCCTCACTTGATGAAAACCTGACTCAATCTCGCATATGTAATTAGCACCAAGTCTTTTCTACTCAAATTTATTTCTCACCACTTCATTCCTCTTCTCCTCTGATCTCCACTGCTATTGTCTAATTTAGGATCATTATCTGTCATTTGTATTTTTTCAAGAATTCCTGAGGTACCTGCTTTCAATATTTTTAGCCATCAATGGATCTTACCACATGATCCAAGAAGCTTTTCTAAACATAATTATTATCATGGCATTTACATGTTTGAAATACTTTATGGCTTTCCAAAACTTACTATTAAATCTTAACTAGCTAACTTGGTAACCGAGGATCTTAATAATTTATGTCTGCCTGTGCAACTTAATCTCCATTTCATCTCTCCAATCTCCAGTATACTCAGGTCATGCTGTGATACATTTCCCAAGAGACTCCATTTTACAATACACCTTTATCTTTGCTACTTACCATCCCTATCAGCTTACAAATTGCTATTTGTATTCCATTGGTTAGTTAAATGATCTTACCAAGGCCCTTTCACATCCTTTTCCCAAGTTCATGCTACTATGAGAACTCTTTCTTGTACTACTCATACACTGACAGAATTGAAACTATCTAATTCCTCAGGACTTTAAGAGCTTCTTAAGAGTAACAACTGAGGCTGGCGCCATGGCTTAACAGGCTAATCCTCCGCCTTGCGGCGCCGGCACACCGGGTTCTAGTCCCGGTTGGGGCGCTGGATTCTATCCCGGTTGCTCCTCTTCCAGGCCAGCTCTCTGCTGTGGCCAGGGAGTGTCTCTCTTTCACACTATCCACTCTGCCTGTCAAAAAAAAGAGTAACAATTGAACCTTTTACATCTTAAAATTCCCTGCATCAGGGCTAGAGCTGTGAAGTCATAGGCTAAGCTTGTGCCTGCAGCACCGGCATCCCATGGGGGCTCCAGATTGTGTCCCCACTGTTCCTCTTCAGATCCAGCTCTCTGCTTATGGTCTGGGAAAAGCAGTGGAGGATGACGTAAGTGTTTGGGCCCTTGCACGCATGTGGGAGACCTAGAAGAGGCTCCTGGTTCCTGGCTTCAGCTCAGTTCAGGTCCAGCTGTGGGGCCCATTGGGGATGAACCCGTGAATGGAAGACCTCTGTCTGTCTCCCTCTCTTTGTCTGTAACTCTACTTCTCAAATAAATAAAAAATAAATCAATCTTTGAAAAAAAAGGTTCCCATTATCTACTATATTAGGTACAAACACAAGTGCACCACAAACAAATACCAAGATACCTTGGGCTCCTCTCAAAAGAAATCCCCTTTATTTTCAATGGAATTCTTTATTTACTCACTAGAGCCACCCTGTTAGCAATCCAACTCCTTGGGAGTTACTGAAGAATACTAAAGTTCAGCTTATTCTTTTATAAAATTGAAAAAAATATTACTTCACCAAATTTTCTGTTAAAATAAATGAGTACATGTTAAAAGCTTATACAGCATGGTGATAATTGTGTTACAATCATTATTACAACTGTGTAGACACACAAGCACAAGTTCCAGTCCTTCTTCCCAAAGATGAACTCCATTCGAGAAACCTAGAGGAAAACTCCCCTTAGATTGTATGGCAATCTTTTGATGGCAAAATTCAAATCACAAAGTTCAAATTCTGAAATGGAAAAACTGAAAATATGCATGTCTCAAATCTCATGTAGGATCTCTGTCCTTAATGTGTTGTCCAATGTGAAGTAATGCTATAACTAGCACTGAAACAGTACTTTACACTTTGTGTTTCGGTGTGGGTGCAAACTGTTGAAATCTTTACTTAATATATCCTAAATCGATCTTCTATATATAAAGATAATTGAAAATGAATCTTGATAGGAATGGAATGGGAGAGGGAGCAGGAGATGGGAGGGGTGCGCGTGGGAGGGAAGGTATGGGGGGAAAAAGCCATTGTAATCCATAAACTGTACTTTGGAAATTCAAAAAATGACTTTAAAACACACACACACACAAATCCTTTCGTGTCTTCTCTACACAATCAGAAGTTACTTAGAATTCTCTGCAAATTTTGTCACCTACCTTTCCCTCCAACCTTGTCTTACTATGCCCTCCCCTTGCTTTCTGTTCTTCAGTCATCCGGGCCTTCTTTCAGGCCCTAAAATGTACCTCCAGTTAGCTGCTGTCAGTGTCACAGTGCTACCCCCGATCATAAACTTAGGAGCCCAGATCTGCCCTTGTGTTACTCAAGTCCCCACTGAAGCCGCTAGATGCGGTCATCTTCTGCTATCAGCCACAAATCAGAAGCAGGAAAAAAAAAAAAAAAAAAAAAAGCTCTGTGCCTTCTTTTGAACTTCCATCAGTAAGGAAGCCAGATGACAAAGATGCCTATGGAATTTAGTTAGGAGTCACCTAAGAGAGCACATATGGAGTGATAATGAATAGATAATCCGCAAAAACTCTACTGCCTATTGTCATAGCTCTTTCACTCTTGCAACCTGGTAGTCACTTGCATATTTTTAAAATCCCTAACTCTGTCAAAGTAATGTAATCTTCATAAAGAGAGCAGAAATTATCTCATATTTTCTTTTTTATTTTATTCAGCAATTAGCATAAAACCTGGCTCAGTGTATATGCAATAAATATTAAATAGGGGAAGGAAAGAATGATATAATTAACTACAAGGTATCACGAGTCATTTAACAAAAATAATCGCTTATATACTGCTTGTGTGTACTAAAACATGACTAAATACCGAATAAGTTGCTCTGGTTTGCATGTAGTTTGTTCTCCAAGGGCTCACATGTTGGAGACTTGGTCCCCAGTGTGGTAGAGCTGAGATGCTGGGACTTCTAACAGGTGCGCTTGTGGGAGACCTTTAGGCCTCTGGGGGTGCTGCCCTCAGAAGGAGTTAAAGTAGTTATGGAACCCTGAATTAGCTTTCCTGAGAAATTCAGGAAGTGTGTACATGCCTCATGTGCTTCCTTTCTGGGGCTGTCTCACTCTAGCATGTACCCCTGCCACCATGCGGTCCTCACCAGAGCTCAGCAGACACCAGTGCCATGCCCTTAAAACTCTAAAACTATGGAATAACTCAACTTCTGTGTTTATATGGCAACCCATCTGACTACACATCCAGCCTTGGGTATTTTATTATGATAACAGAAAACAGATTGATCAAAAAATGAATTCTTAATTCTTCATATAAATGTGAATAGCTTCAATGTTTTTCCAGGATAATGTGTCTCTCCTCCACCGCATTAGCATTATTTAGTTTGAGAGAGTGAGGAAAGGATAAGAATGATAGAAATACCTATCAAGAATAACAAAATTACAGTCTAAAGTTGTGTTCACAGTGTGTCAGTAAGAAAGAATCAGGTGACAGATTCCAAGATGGCCAAATTAGGAAATACGTGCTGATTTTGACCAGGAGAAGACAATAGAAGAAAAGTGCAAGACATACATTCCCAGGGGAGATTTAGAGAGAAGGTTTCAGTGGAAATCTTGCAGCAAAAAGAGAGATGCCATGGAACAGAGTGGACATTCAAACACACAGCAGTGAGCAGGGACACTACTGCTGAATCCCACAGCTAATAGGCAGGAGAAGACAACACCTGCTGAGAGCGAGGTGGGAGCTGGCTGCAGCAGCCTATCAGCCTGTGTATCACTGGTGCTATTGCCTGAGGGAGACCCTTGCAGACCACAGTGAGTCTGAGTCCAGCTCTGAACCCTAGTGGCTACGTGAAAAAAAGTGCATTTCTTTCTCCTGATCCTCCCACAAGGATGCTTGGTGACCAGCAGGGAGAAAGCGCCATCTTAACACCGGAAGAGACTGTGGCGACTCTCACAACTAGGGGGTTTTATCAGAGGGGTAAATCTGAGTTCCCCACTAAGAGTCCTGCCTAGAGGGTTGGCAAGGGGATGGGTACCCACTTAGGACTGTGGAGTGCTCCCATTCCCCCACCTTGTCAAAGGCTCTGGGCTCAAACTGCCAAGGTGGACCGATGTGGGAATGGCTCCACTCATTCTGTGAGTGGGGCAAGCACACTGGGCTGAGGGTGGATCCCCTGCACCCTGTGACTGAGGGGCTCCTGTGCACTATGACTGTGGGGGATTCTTTGACTGCATGATAGGGTGTGGGATGTAGCTAGGTCTCTGGGCAATTACAGTGTCTGTCTACAGAGACTCAAACCTCCCTGATTTCCTGGGGTGAGTCATTACAGAGGGTTCCATGCTCACACTGAAGACCACACAGATCCTTTGTGTGGTTCACGCACCTTCAAGGGTGGGGATTGTCCTACTGTGGGATAATTCTGAGCATTGATCACCTTGGAAGAGAGGTGATGCTGTGATTATGCCAGAAGTGATCAGACCCTCCCCACTGCTGACAACAGAGGAAACCTATCACACCCAGCTTGGGTGTCACCCTGGATTCTCACCACACCCTTGAGCACTGACCGGAACTCCCTGGCCCCACACAGTACATGCCTCTGGATATCCAGCAAAGGAGCATCCATTCTACTAAGCCACAGAAGCATAGTTCAAAGATAAAAACCACCAGAGGAGAAAACCAACAAGTAGCTCCATGAGTGCCTAAAACTAAATGCAGAAATACAAGAAACAAGAATAAGGAAGACAATATGACTCCCCAAAAGGAACACACCAACACTTCAATATTGGAATGTGAAGATGAAATGCCTGAAAATGAATTCAAATGAATGATCATAGCATTACTCAGAAACACAGCAAAACAAATTCATGAGATAAAGAAATCCATACACAATATGGGTGAAATATTTTATCATGAGACAGAGATATTGAAGAAAAATCAAACTGAAGTATTAATAATTAAGAACTCAGTATGTCAAATAGAAAATACAGTGGAAAGCATCAACAATGGAATTTGTGAGGCATAATAAAGAATATCAGAGCTAGAAGACAAGTCTGTGCAATAAACAGTGGAGAAAATAGGAGTTCCAAGCACATAGCATCTATAAAGAACTGCAGATGGCTCAAGTAATATTTTCAAAATGTTGATACACATTTGCAACTTTTTCTATGCTCTCCAGCAACTTCCTGCTGAGAGCTCTATTTGCACATCCGTGAAGAATTAGCTGGATTTTGGCTTGTAATATTTTAGATTACCTTAACATATGTAGTTCTAAATATCTGGCATTTCTTTTAAAGTTGTTATATCATAGATATGTTTTTTTTCTTGTTCTCAATATGTGTATTATACCTTTTAAAGACTGCTTTCAGAGAAAGATGCAAGTTTTGTCTAAAGCTCATTTAATTACACACATACACATGTCACCTTGTACACAATTTGGCAAAGCAAGTTTAATTGGAAACCAAAACAACTTTCAGTCATGTATAACCTATATTAATTATAAAGCATTGAAACTTAATGAAAAATTTAAAATATTATTGGAAATGTTCATTTGGTTGTTACTTCCTATCTGTTTGTCTTTTTATATGAAAAAAAACATAAGGGCAAAATGAGAGGCTCCTCTTTTGTTGACATGACTGAAAAAGCAAAGGTGGGCCTTCGGTGAAAATTTTTTGTTGCTTAATAAATGCAAGAATGAAGTTTTATAAGTGATCTTCTGGGCTCAATAACTTTTATTTTTGCCAGTAAACACCAAGCATATTTTTAAAAGATTTCATTAATTTTCTTGAGAGGTACACTTATAGACAGAGAGAGGGAGAGACAGAGAGAAAGGTCTTCTATCTGTTGGTTCACTCCCCAAATGGCCACAATGGCCAGAGCTGGGCCAATCCTGAGCTAGGAGGTAGGATATTATTCTGGGTCTCCCATATGGGTGTGGGGGCCCAAAAAATGAGGCCATTTTCCACTGCTCTCTCAGGTCATAAGCAGAGAGCTGGATCAGAAGCAGAGCAGCCGGGATTTGAACTGGTGCTCGTATGTGATGCTGGTGCCACAGGCAGAAGTTCAGCCCACTATGCCACAGTGCTGGCCCAAAACAAAACAGCATTAACCTATCAAGACAATTAAAATTTTAGTCAAGGGGCCTGCGCCATGGGGCAGTAGGTTAATCCTCCACCTGTGGCGCCGGCATCCCATATGGGCGCCGGTTCGCATCCCAGCTGCTCCTCTTCCAATCCAGCTCTCTGTTTTGACCTGGGAAAGCAGTAGAAGATGGCCCAAGTCCTTGGGCCCTTGCACATGTGTGGGAGACCAGGAAGAAGCACCTGGCTCCTGGCTTCGGAATGGCATAGCTGCAGCCGATACAGCCTTTTAGGGAGTGAACCAATGGAAGGAAGACCTTTCACTGTCTCTCCCTCTGTCTGTAACTCTACCTTCAAACAAATAAATAAAATCTTTAAAAAAATTTTAGTCAAGAAAGAACAGTTAGTCTTTATTAGCTTATTTCAGATTTTAGTTACTCTCCTAGTTTACAAAATACTCCTAAACTAAAACCCCTATCAAACAAAGAGAAAATAGACTTTTGAAAATAGAAAACACAGCAACAAATAAATAATCTCTCCTGGACCTAAATGTACCATTGGTTCTTCATTAAAACATTTTATGAACAAGATAATAGCACCTGATTTTACAAATATTATTAAACTTACCATGAATTTCAGTTTTATTTTAAAGCTATTTTGGAACTTGACTCTGAAACAAATGTTTTAAAATGTTTTATCTCATGTTCTCTCAAATTATTTATTTTATAAGATTTAGTGATGTATATTTCAAACATCTGAATATTATTTTCACTCACTGGACTCTTCATCTGATTAAAAGAACTATTTATTTTCTATCACATGATTCATTTCCATCAAAAGATGTTAGAATCAAAAAATGTTTATACCTGGAAGAATCCTTCAATACATTTTTTATATTATGCCTGAGTAAGCTTAAAGTCTCTGTCCACACTCTTACAGTGAATGGACCAGTGAGGAAAAGAGCATCCACATAAATCCAAAAGTCCTACACCTTGGAAATAGTCCACACTGGCAAACACACACAGACTCTGAGCTCTTCAAGCAAAAGAATTGCAGTCAAATCTGAATTCCCCCCCCACAAAGAAAGTATATGTATAACAGGACAGTTATTTCCAAAATATTTTGCTTTAGAGAACAGTTGAATTAATTTTAGAGGCAATTAACATAATTATGTGTTACTAGGCAAATATTAAAATTACTTCACATCCCTTGAATAAACAATGTCTGATGATAATGAAAATAATTGAAGAGTAGCATTGACAGTAGCTGACACTTTTTTTTTTTTTTTCAATTTTAAGATGACTTCAGGGGCCGGCGCTGTGGCACAGTGGGTAAAGCTGCCGCTTATAGTGCTAGCATCCCATATGGGCTCTGGTTCAAGTTCCAGCTGCTCCACTTCCGATCCAGCTCTCTGCTATGGCCTGGGAAGGTAGTAGAAGATGACCCACGTGTGTGGGCCCCTGCACCTATGTGGGAGAGTTGGAAGAAGCTCCTGGCTCCTCGCTTCAGATGAGCCCAGCTACAGCCCTTGTGGCCAACTGGGGAGTGAAACAGCAGATAGAAGACCTCTCTCTTTCTCTCTGCCTCTCCTTCTCTCTCTCTGTAACACTGGCTTTCAAATAAATAAATAAATCTTTTTTAGAAAGATGACTTCAATAAAATATAAAATCCTAGGTTATTAATGCAAATTGAAAATTATAATTGAAATAACTAAAAGGTACCAATGAAACCAGAAAAAATGTAATCATGTATATTATTAAAATGTTTTATGTTAAAAACTTAGATCAAAAGTTTAGACTCAGCCAGTGCCGCGGCTCAATAGGCTAATCCTCCGCCTGCGGCGCCGGCACACCAGGTTCTAGTCCCAGTCTGAGTGCTGGATTCTGTCCCGGTTGCCCCTCTTCCAGGCCAGCTCTCTGCTGTGGCCAGGGAGTGCAGTGGAGGATGGCCCAAGTGCTTGGGCCCTGCACCCCATGGGAGACCAGGATAAGCACCTGGCTCCTGCCTTCGGATCAGCACGGTGCGCCGGCCGCAGCACAACGGCCGCAAGCGGCCATTGGAGGGTGAACCAACGGCAAAGGAAGACCTTTCTCTCTGTCTCTCTCACTGTCCACTCTGCCTGTCAAAAAAAAATTTTGTTTTAGACTCCCAGACTTCTTCACCTTTTTCTTTCAATTTAAAAAATATTGCAGCAGGGACTAGCAATGTTGTTGCCACAATGATCTGAAAAAGTAAGACTAATGGCATAATATCAGTTTATATTTAGATAAAGATGAACATATTTTTATTCTTTTTTAAAGATGTATTTATCTACCTGAAAGGCAGAGTTACAGAGAGAGGGAGAGACAGAGAGAAAGAGAGATCTTCCAAACGCACATTCCCTCCCCAAATGGCCACAACAGCCAGCTCTGGGGCCAGGCCAAAGCCAGCAGCCAGGAGCATTTTCAGGGTCTCCCATGAGGGTAGTAAGGGCCCAAGCAATTAGGCCATCTTTCACTGCTTTCCTAGGTGCAGTAGCAGAGAGCTAGACAGATAACAGAGCAGCCGGGACACAAGCTGGCACCCATGTGGGATGCCGGCATCACAGGCGGAGGCTTAACCTTAGTATTTTTTGTAAGAAAAATCAAATTTATTTCTTAAAAGCTTATTTGAATCTATTTTATCAACAAAACCTCATTCCTTAGTTTAACTCTTAAAACAGAAAATATCATAGGTATATTTTGTGACATACTCACTTTTAGTTTTTCCATTTCAATTTAATAACAATTTTAAATTAGGGCCAAAAATCATCCCAAGGCTGATCTTTACCTTCTAGTTTTCCATGCAAGTGGCCAAGAGGGTTGTCCTATCTGTTACACCATGGCCTGAGCTTGTATAGTCCCGCCCCACCTTATTCCATTGGGCTCATGGGGTCTGGACCACTCACTAGTGTGTTCCCACCGGGTTAACAAGGTCCTGTCAGCTCACTTGTGATTTTTCTAAGTGAGATGCAGAGAGAGAGGAAAATGAATGTGTCTTTAGTCTTTGACCAGCTTCACCAACCCAGAAACACCAGTATAGTCACACGTTTATTTTTACGATCAATTGTTCACCCATTCACATTTCTTCTTGGCACAGAAACCGATCAATCTCGCCCCTTGGTGAAAGAATCACCAGGACTCAGTAGTTTTGGGGAGAGGGGAGAAGGATGGCACAGAGGCCAACATGGGTCTGCACCTGCATAGCTGTGTCTTCGCTGGTCACACTCAGTCAATTACACTGCCAAAGAGCATCTGGGGACTCAACAGGATGCCTGATGGTGCTCTAGGAGTGATGCCCCAAGCACAGGTCCCCAGGCTGCACTTCTCTACCTTACGACATGACGTTTGCCCACTGTTACCAAGATGACAGCACTACTCAAAACTGGCTCTGTTGGGACAGGCTTCCAGCCTCAGGTGAAATCTGGGCTTATGCCAGCTCTTCTTCATCCCTGCCTCCACCGTTGCCTTGAGCCCAAACACTAGGCTCTCTTCTTCCCCACAGATGTGTTTTTGGGAGCCTGGGGCCACCTTCCCTGTGCCAGTAGGCCTCTGTGAAAACATTTCTACTTGGGGCCAGCACAGTGGCATAGCTGGTCAAGCTGCCGCCTGCAGCTCAGATGCAGTCCCAGCTGCTCCACTTCTGATCCAGCTCCCTGCTGATGCACCTGGGAAAGCAGCGGAAGATGGCCCATGTGCTTGGGCCCCTGCACCCACATGGGAGACCCAGATGAAGCTCCTGATTCCTACCTTCGGGTAGGTGCGGCTCTGGCCATTGCTGCCAATTGGGGAGTGAACCAGCAGATGGAAGATATCTCTCTCTCTCTCTCTCTCTCTGTTTCTGTATGTGTGTGTGTATATATATAACACTGCCTTTCAAATAAATAAATATTTTATTTACCTCCCAACCATGCTTCTCACCTTCTTGTAGGACCCTTTGCAGTGCCAGCTATAGATTAGAGGATTCAACCAAAAAAATGATTACTGCATCCCATGGAATGAGATCCTACTCTTCCAGGCATCAAGCCAATTGACAATGTTAGCCACATTAGGGGGGAATTTTTTTTAAAAAAAATTTGTTTATTTGAAAGACAGAATTACAGAGAGAGGAGAAACAGAGAGAGAGATCTTCCATCTGCTGGTTCACTCCCCGGATGGCCACAACAACCAGTGCTGGGCCAGGTGGAAGCCAGGAACCAGGAGCTTCTTCTGGGATTCCACATGGGTGCAGGGGCCCAAGCACATGAGTCATCTTCTGTTGCTTTCCCAGCTGCATTAGCAGGGAGCTGGACCATAAGTGGAGCAGCCAGGATTCAAATCAATGCCCATATGGGATGCCGATGCTGCAAGCATTGGTATTACCAGCTATGCTACAATTGCAGCCCCAGGGGGAATATTTTAACCACAACTTCTCCATTTAGGGTCTTTGTTTATATAAAGTCTGTCCTTTAAGAAACTACCTAGGATAGCAAAAAGCTCAGTAGGTTTGTAATCGGCCAGTTCAAATTCCAAAATCCTGAGAAAATGAAAATACAAAGGAGAAAGAAAAAGTGACATACGTGTGTGATGATGAACAAGAAAAAGAAACCAAAGCTTGTGCTCACAGTTATGGCTGCATTTGGACAATCCCACTTGGAAACTGAGATGAATGAGGCTGTGTTTATATTTAAAGGGAGTTTGTCATGAACTTGAGCTGTAGAAATAATGGTAACTGAATTATTAAAGCAGCATGTATAGTGAGATTTGAAGGAAATTTTCCAGAGGAAAAAAGTGTTCTGATTTCAGCCTTTTAAAAAAGTGTATGTGTGGGGATGACACTGTGGTGCAGTGGGTTAAAGCCCTGGCCTGAAGCGCCAGCATCCCATATGGGCACCGGTTTGAGACCAGGCTGCTCCACTTCCTATCTGGCTCTCTGCTATGGCCTGGGAAAGCAGTAGAAGATGGCCCAAGTCCTTGGACCCCTGCACCCATGTGGGAGACCAGAAGAAGCTCCTGGCTCCTGGCTTCGGATCCCAGCTGTTGTGGCCATCTGGGGATTTGAAACAGCGAATGGAAGACCTCTCTCTCTATCTCTACCTCTCTCTGCAACTCTGTCTTTCAAACAAATAAAATCTTTATAAAAAAAAGTGTATGTGTTACATAACAAGTCAGATGTAGTCAACAGCAAAGCCTTTCCATAGAAGACTCACCCGTGCCCATTTCCTTCTGTGACAAAGGAGCCAGCCAGGCCCAGGATATTTGAAGTGAATAAGAGAAGAGAACAATTTGAATGAAAAGCAGAAAAAAACAGTTAAGAAGTCCTAAAAGAAAATGCTTTCAAAGTATAGCATAGGCCGGCGCCACGGCTCAATAGGCTAATCCTCCGCCTTGTGGCGCCGGCACACCGGGTTCTAGTCCCGGTCGGGGCACCAGATTCTGTCCCGGTTGCCCCTCTTCCAGGCCAGCTCTCTGCTGTGGCCTGGGAGTGCAGTGGAGGATGGCCCAAGTGCTTGGGCCCTGCACCCGCATGGGAGACCAGGAGAAGCACCTGGCTTCTGCCATTGGATCAGCGCGGTGCGCCGGCCGCAGCACGCTGGCTGCAGTGGCCATTGGAAGGTAAAACAACGGCAAAAGGAAGACTTTTCTCTCTGTCTCTCTCACTGTCCACTCTGCCCGTCAAAAAAAAAAAAAAAAGTATAGCATAGTCATTTGCAAACCTCTGAAGAGATCAAATGCATTAAAGAGCGAACCAAAGGTTAATTTTGTAACTAAGCTTTGGAGAAGGTAGACTCTAGTTCACGTAGTGTGCACAAACACTGCTTGCTTTTTGTTGTCATTGCTTTGGTCAGTGACTTTCTCAAAGGTTTGATATCTACACACATATACAGACACACATATTCCTATATTTATGTACTGGAGTAAATGAAACAAGTTAGCCCACTCTTAGATCTCTGGCTCCAGTGTCTGTTTACTGTCCTGGTGCTGACATACTACATTTCAAGGTAGATGTCTTCATTAATTTATACTGCAGTGGCCGGCGCCACGGCTCAATAGGCTAATCCTCCGCCTGCGGCGCCGGCACACCAGGTTCTAGACCTGGTCAGGTTGCTGGATTCTGCCCCAGTTGCCCCTCTTCCAGGCCAGCTCTCTGCTGTGGCCCGGGAGTGCAGTGGAGGATGGCCAGGTCCTTGGGCCCTGCACCTGCATGGGAAACCAGGAAAAGCACCTGGCTCCTGGCTTTGGATCAGCGCTGTGTGCCAGCCGCAGCACACCGGCCGCAGCAGCCATAGCGGGGTGAACCAACAGCAAAAGGAAGGCCTTTCTCTCTGTCTCTCTCTCTCTCACTGTCCACTCTGCCTGTCAAGAAAAAGTTTATACTGCAGTAATGACTATCAAGCACTCATCAGTTCTAAGAAGAAAGATCTTCATACTCCTGGCAGCATTCTGTAATTTGCTTTAATGTTGAGTCAAAATGATTCTTTTCTTTTTATTGTGATGTCGTCTTAGTCATTTGATAATGGTCAAATTTAGGTTCTCCTTCAAAAGCTTACCTATTGTTTGGGAAGTCATTCAGCGTAAAGAAATTCTCACCAGATTTGGATTTTGGTCACCCAAGTCTTACAGTAACTGAATGGCCAAGTCTGCCAACGATTTCTCTGCTCTTTTTGTTAATGACCAAGTGCCCCTTTGGTAAATAACCTGGTTTTCCAACAGAGCCATGCCTCTCAGTGCCAGAAAACCCCAAATCAGGTTGATTTCATTTGTTAATGTTTTCCTCACATGACTGGAGTCTGTTGAGTCACTCCCCACACGCCTACAACAGTCAGGGCCGAGCCAGTTGAAGCCAGGAGTCCGGAACTCAATCTGGGTCTCCTGTGTTGGTAGTTGGAGATCCAGTTCCTTGAGCACTTACCTGCTGACCGCCAGGGTATGCTTTAACAGGAGCTGTAGTCAGCAGAGCCAGGACTCTAACCCAAGTACTCAAGATGGGCTGCGGGCATTCCAACAGGTATTTTATCCACCATCCCTGTCCTAATTTTATGGAAAGGTTTTCTTATAATATTCTTTTGGAAAGGGGTAGAAGAGTAAATTAAATATACAGTATGATCTGTCCATAGGAGGCTTTGATATTATATTACTAATGATACTATGATTTTTATGCAATTGATACAGGGGAAAAACAAGTCATTTAATGTGATAAAAACAGGTCAAAAATGAAAAAGCCAGTATGAACTGAATTAAAAAGGGTTTTACTAATATGCATTATTCTGTGGCATCTAAAAAGAATTTACATTTAAATTTAGTGTGATTTAGTCAGCAAATAAAAAAGCAATCTGCATCCCGTGAAAGAATAAAATTGAAAATTTAGATACATGTTTCTTATAATGATCTCTTATAGATAATATAAATTCTTTCTTGAGCACCTTATGAAAATGACACTGTGACACTGCAGGTTCTGTACAGTGGTGGGAACAGGTTATTACTTCCTTGCAGTGATGACCTGACACCAAAAGTAGCCATTTTAAATGTTAGCTTAACGTTTGTGAACTTTAAGGCATGTTTGAAATAATTTCTAACAGAAAATCCAGCATACAGACAGAGCTCTCTTGTACTGCTGGTTCACGCCCCTACATGCCCACAATAGCCAGGGCTGGCTGGACCGAAGCCTGGAGCTGGGAACTCAATCAGATGTCTCATGAGAGTAGTTGGAATCCAAGCATTTGAGGCATTATCTGCTTTGCCTCTTATGCTGCAAGTTAGCAGGAAGCTAAAATCGGGAGTGGAGATGGGACTCAAACCGAGACACTCCAGTGTGGGATGTGGCACCTCAACTGCTATGCCAAACTCCTGTCCCTGAAAGATTTTTGAACCTTTCTTTTCCCAGTCATGGAAATGAGTATTGGCTTAATAATAGTAAGCCTTTAAAAATTATAACAATGTGATGTAATATGAATGATGTGATGTGACCACATATTTAAGATCACTAGGTCACAGGGCCAGCACTGTGGTACAGTAGGTTAATCCTCCACCTGCGGTGCTGGCATCCCATATGAGCACCAGTACTAGTCCCACCTTCTCCCCTTCTAATCCAGCTCTCTGCTTTGACCTGGGAAAGCAGTAGAAGATGGCCCAAGTCCTTGGGCCCCTGCACCTTCATAGGAAACCTGGAGGAGGCTCCTGGCTTCGAATCGGCTCAGCTCTAGCCATTGTGGCCATTTGGGGAGTGAACCAGTGGGTGGGAGACCTTTCTCTCTGTCTCTCCCTCTCTCTATCTGTAAATCTATGACTAGGTCACAGTGCTCTTTCTCTCCAACACCTTTCCAAGTAGTGACAGATTCTCAGCTTTGTGAAAGAACCTGCTGCCATTTTCCTTCTCATTTATTAAGCAGGCTGTCTTCGGAAAGCACAGTGTTTATGTAAAACAAAAGGAATAAAAATCTGCACACATTTTACACTCTCAAATTTACCGTGCCTACTGTCAGAAACTTTCTGACTGATGATATAGAAATCTTTTTAAAGTTTAGTTATGATGCATGTTGTTTGAGAAATCGTGGACTTTTCTCTCAGTGCTCAGATGGCTATAATGAAGACAGCTGCTGGGGAGACTTGGCAGGTGTACAAACAGAGTTAGAGACATACAGGTTTATCACTTTGAAGCTGCATACCCCTACTGTTCTTTTCCACCAAAAGACAACAATTCCACGTTTTATAGGCAATTGTCTTTCCTTTTTTGTCTCAGAGGCTCACCAAAATTCAATAAGTTTATTTTAGTGAAAACCACCTTGCTGCACTCAGCAACTTGCCTAAGCAAAGTTCCTTAAAATAAAACGAGCAGGAGCCATTACTGTAGAGCGAACCAATCCAGAATAATCAGGAGCCCATTTCTTTCCCAATGTGCTCATTACTATTAATTTCCCCTGTCCTTAGTGTTTGAAAGGGCAAGTTCATCAGGAGAGTAAAAGACATGGGGAAGAAAGCTGGTATAAAAGCATTTCTCCCCTTCAAAACTGCGTCCTTAGGAAAGCAGTCCCAGAGGACGTGACTCTCAGTGGGACAGACTCTGAATAGATACAGGAGATGATGAGCTAGGCATGATTCTGGGAGCACCCGCGGATGTTCTGACACTGGTATGAAACAGAAGCCAAGCATTTGTAGACCCACCTTGGTAACCACGTACAATCCAAGGAGCCTCTGGGTTCCCTCCTTGGAACTCTACAAAGGAAATCTGTAAGTGGAAAGAATATGATAAAGGCCAAAGCTAAAAACAAATGGTATCATTTAAAGATCCAATTCTCCCAGTGTCCCCTCAACACCCCAAGCAGAATTCCCACACGGCCGGAAGGCTACAACCACGTGGCTTCAGTGGGGAGGAGCAAGGTGAAATCATTTATTTAATACCTTCTCAAACTTCTCTTTCGAACTCCAGCTCCTCCGTTTAGCCGCAGTTTGGCATCGGACTTCTGCTGAACTTTAAGTGCGTCCAGTTTGTATTGATGCACTGGGGATACAAGACGCTCTTAGGTTATAAAGGGTAAACTACTGACGCCATGAACAGGAGTGTCAAATTGTTAAGTCAGCAACAGGAGTCACTGTGTACTTACATCCCCTGTGGGATCTGTCCTTAATGTATTGTCTAATGTGCAGTGATGCTATAACTAGTACTGAAACAGTATTTTTACACTTTGTGTTTCTGGGTACAAACTGATGAGATCTTTACTAATTATATACTGAATCGATCTTCTGTATATAAAGATAATTGGAAATGAAAAAAAAACAAAAACAAACCTGGTGTTAAATTGGAAATGGCATAGAAAATTAATTAATTTAAAAAAATATATATTATGTAGGATCTCTGTCTTTAATGTGCTGTACACCCTTATTTAATGCTATAACTAGTACTCCAACAGTATTTTTTTTTCTTTTCTTTTCACTTTGTGTTACTATATGGGGGGCAAACTGTTGAAACCGTTACCTAATATATACTAAACTGATCTTTTGTATACAAAGAGAATTGAAAATGAATCATGATGTGATAGGAAGGGGAGAGGGAGCGGGAGGGGGGAGGGTTGTGGGTGGGAGGAAAGTTTTGGGAGGGGGAAGCCATTGTAACCCATAAGCTATACTTTGGAAATTTATACTCATTAAATAAAAGTTTAATTAAAAAAAAAAAAAGGGTAAACTATTGCGCGCGTGCTTAGAATAAAGTCTAGGGCCGTGCTTAGAATAAAGTCTAGGGGCGTTGCTGTGGCTCATTTGGTTAATTCTCCGCTTGCGGCGCCTGGGTCTAGTTCTGGTTGCTCCTCTTGCAGTCCAGCTCTCTGCTGTGGCCCGGGAGGGCAGTGGAGGATGGCCCAAGTGCTTGGGCCCTGCACCCCATGGGAGACCAGGAGAAGCACCTGGCTCCTGGCTTGGGATCGGCTCAGCGCCGGCGGTAGGAGCCATTAGGGAAGTGAACCAACGGAAGGAAGACCTTTCTCTCTGTCTCTCTCTCTAACTTTGCCTGTGAAATAAAAAGAAAAGAAGGAGGAGGAGGAGGAGGAGGGGGCGAGGGGGAGGAGGAGGTCCGCAGGTCCCGCCTTCCCTTCCCTAGGCCCATTCCCTGAAGGAGAGTGTAGTGAGGCAAGCACCGACCTGCTCCTCTGCCTTTGAAGAGTAGCAGTGAGGTGAGGTGTGCAGCTGGGAGAGCACACAGGTGCTTGCTTGAAGGAGGTAGATCTTGCTTTCTTGGAGGCTAAATTTTCCAGGCTCCCACCATAGATGAAGGTAGTAAATGTTCGGGTTTAAGGTTAGGATGAAGATCCAGGTAAACTATTTTGCCTGATTTAGTCTGAACCTTAAGGTAGAGAAGCAGAAGGAATCTTAGCTCAACCACAGTCCAGCCTGTTGTGAGAAAACGAAAGACCACCAGGGATTTGGGGCTGTTTGCACTAGTCTTTACTGTGTAGCTTTTTTTGTAAGCCTGCAGTAGCAGAAAAACACCAAAAATTGGGGATTTGGGTTTTCCTTATTGTCTGTGTAGGACACCTATAAATACTTAAACTGAGACAAAAAAAAAAAAAAGAAAAGAAAAAGAAAAAAGAAAAAAAAAAGAAAGGAATACCAACTATGGTAACTGAAATAAATGTTATGTTGTTAAAATATTTGCTAAACTAAAAATTTAGAACCCCCTAATTCTATCCTCTGTCTCTCTCTCCCTCATCTATGTATCCATCTACCTAAATTCAAGTGATTTTGTTAGCCCAGCAGAGAAAATTGTCATCATGATCAAAATCTCTGCTACCCTTTTTCTCCTGGTGAGTTCACTCAATGTGATGCCTGTGCGAAAGCCGGACATCCAGTGCTGGAATGCTGCAGGTGAGCCTGCCTCTGAGTAGTGCTGTCAGCTATCTCATTTAAAAGCATAGGCCAGTGCCATGGCTCACTTGGCTAATCCTCCACCTGTGGTGCTGGCACTCCGGGTTCTAGTCCCATTCTGTCCCGGTTGCTCCTCTTCTAGTCCAGCTCTCTGCTGTGGCCCATGAAGGCAGTGGAGGATGGCCCAAGTGCTTGGGCCCTGCACCCGCATGGGAGACCAGGAAGAAGCACCTGGCTCCTGGCTTCTGATTGGCACAGTGCGCCAGCAATAGCAGGCATTTGGGGGTGAACCAACGGAAAAAGGAAGACCTTTCTCTCTGTCTCTCTCTCTCTCACTCAGTTAACTCTGCCTGTCCAAAAAAAAAGAGCAGAAACCTGCCTTTCAAAGAAGCATGGCCGTTACTCTTTATTAGCATTCAAGCTGTTAAAGGTAACAGGAATTGGAAAGTGAGAAAGCACCATCTCATTTAAAAGCTAGGGATGTCTGAATATTAAGTTAACCATGGCCGGCGCCGTGGCTCAACAGGCTAATCCTCCGCCTAGCGGCGCCAGCACACCAGGTTCTAGTCTCGGTCGGGGTGCCGGATTCTGTCCCAGTTGCCCCTCTTCCAGGCCAGCTCTCTGCTATGGCCCGGGAGTGCAGTGGAGGATGGCCCAAGTGATTGGGTCCTGCACCCCATGGGAGACCAGGAGAAGCACCTGGGTCCTGCCTTTGGATCAGAGCGGTGCGCCGGCCGCAGCGCGCCAGCCGCGGTGGCCATTGGAGGGTGAACCAACGGAAAAGGAAGACCTTTCTCTCTGTCTCTCTCTCTCTCACTGTCCACTCTGCCTGTCAAAATTTTTTTTAAAAAAATATTAAGTTAACCATGTCACCCTAATGACACATCAATATCCAAGTCCAAAGAAGACAAATCAGTTTAATATTTGAATTCTAGTGCTTGCCATTGTGGATCAAATGCCAATATACCTTTATATCCCTAATATAATAAGATTTTCAAAGCCTTGTAAGTACGCTTATCAGAACAAAGATGGTTTGACCCCTGAAATGTATATATGTTTACTTTCATTATGCAAAGTCGAAACTTTCAAAATCACGGATCGTCTTTCCCTAGTCTACCTGGCAGTGATCGTGTTAGCAATAATATCAGATATGTTCAGCAGGAACTAAGAGGTTCCCATGCTGTAATACTTGCTTCCCTCATCTCTGCAGCCTTCCTCTGGAGGCAACCATGAGGAAAACCTTGCAGAGAAATGTTTTACTTCTGATCAACCAAAATACAGAGAGGTTTTGAATAACTGATCTGAAGCTCCTGGACCGGATGCCCGAATGTGCTCTTTCGTTGTGAACACCAGACAGAGCCAAGGAGCCAGCCCAGTGCTCTCCCTTCAGGCTCTTGGATTCTATCATTGTTTGGAAAATATCCCAACGGTAGCTAAAAACCCCTGCGTGAAGGAAAAAGTCAGATTGCCTATCTCGTAATCCAAACTCAAATTTTTTTAAAGAAGACCGTACCTTATTTTCAGGACTCTAAACATTACTTGGATTTTTCTCCTTGAGCATCAAGCAAGGGCCTCAACGGGACTCATTTCATTAAAAAAAAAAAAGGTATTCAGACACCACCGGATGAATTCTTTGTTAGTTCATTGCATTATGCACATTTTGTTTCTTTTATTTTCTTGAAAGTGAATTCCAAGAGGCAGCCCTTGTTCTTCAGCTTTGAACAAAGTCCACCATGTAAGCAGGGTTTTTGCCTGACTCTCTAGGAAAATCACACTGCAGTCCAAATATTCTTTGTACCTGATGCCAACAGCAAATTCCCAGAAGTAAATGGAGGGAGAAAGATGAACAATACTGGGGAGCTGCACCATTTGACTATAATGGTTCAATATTAAATTATCACAGAAAAAGTAAGGAAAAAAACAGTCTGGGTTGCACAGCCAATAAGTGAAGGAGAAGAAATGTATGGCACACATGACTTACAAACCTATAAACGCAGATGAGGGTGAGAAATGCATCTTAATTCAATGTCCAGCAACAGTCTCACACAGAGAAGACAAAGAACTGAAATATAACTTCGGGAAACGACAATTACCATTCTTACACGACTCCTGTTCTTGCATGTTTGAACATATTACAGCCCATGCTATCTCATCCTGTCCTATTCTACACTGTTCTGTTGGTGTTAAGGCAACTTCTATGCTTGCAATCTTCACAGCACCTGTTGCTGTGTATCCAGGCAGCAGGATTGGCCTCTGCTATGTGTTTCTTTCTGTTTGGGGCTTCTCAGTCACCTCTACTTGAGACTAGATGAGAATACCCTCAATAGGTGCATAAAGTATGAGATAAATAACATGGTTTAGTGTAATCTTGGACTACTGGCAAGTTGGAGCGACTGGAAAAATACACTTCCATGCACATTACTCATGAGTGCTCAGTCATCCAGTGGATCCAACCTCGGAGGCCCACAGGAGTGGGCAGAACAACACACCTGTTCATTGCTTGTACCTTCTTCCATCTCATGACTCCTAACCCCCAACTGCTATTTCATGGATTCAAATCCCAAACAAACCACTTGTACCTATAGTCTAATCTCTATCTCTACTTTTTAGGAGAAACCAAGCTAAAAGCTCCCTGGATCAAAAATAAAACACATTGTGAATAGATTTCATGATGCATCAATATTAACATGCACAGGTGAGTCCCAAGATGGCGGTATAGGAATAGGACCATCAGAGTCACCTGAGGCAAAATAGATAATTAACAAGGAGAAAAGAAGGGCCATCCCGTGGCTCACTAGGTTAATCCTCCACCTGTGGTACCAGCAACCCATATGGGCACCAGGTTTTACTCCCAGTTGCTCCTCTTCCAGTCCAGCTCTTTGCTCTGCACCCAGGAAAGCAGTGGAGGATGGCCCAGGTGTTTGGGCCCCTGCACCCATATGGGAGACCACGAAGAGGTGCCTGGCTCCTGGCTTCAGATTGGTGTAGATTCAGCCATTGCGGCCATTTGGGGGGGGGGGGGAGGAGGTGAACCATTATATGGAAGACCTTTCTCTCTGGCTCTTTCTCTGACTGTCTGTAACTCTATCTGTCAAATAAATAAATAAATAATCTTTTTTAAAAAGTAGGAGAAAAGATACATGCTGGAGATAGAGCAATGGGAAATTCGTGAAGAAAACCCCAAGAGACCAACAGAGACCAGGCAGGTCCACACTGAAAGAGCAAATTAAGAAAGGGAAGTGGAGGGCTGGTGCCGCGGCTCACTTGGGTAATCATCCGCCTGCAGCACCGGCACCCTGGGTTCTAGTCCCAGTTGGGGAGCTGGATTCTGTCCCAGTTGCTCGTCTTCCAGTCCAGCTCTCTGCTGTGGCCCGGGAGGGCAGTGGAGGATGGCCCAGGTCCTTGGGCCTGCACCCACATGGGAGACCAGGAGAAGCACCTGGCTCCTGGCTTTGGATCGGCACAGTGCGCAGGCTGCAGCGCACCAGCCGTAGCAGCCACTTGGGGGTTGAACCAATGGAAAAAGGAAGACCTTTCTCTCTGTCTCTCTCTCTGTCTCTCTCTCTCTCTCTCTCTCTCACTGTCTAACTCTGCCTGTTAAAAAAGAAAAAAAAAAAAAGGAAGTGGTGGAGGCATGGCGGAGGTGTGAACTGGAGAGGCTGACGCCAGCCCCCACAGACCACATGAGATGGGAAATCTCAGGTCCACAGAACTGCGAATAACAATGGGAGGGAGAGCTTGTTGAATTACTTTTCCAGTTCCATGCAGGAAAAATGGTACAGAGGAACGAGCAGAGAAGTCAGGCACCCTCCTGCCCATCTCTCTCCCCATCTCCCTGCAGCCAGCTGGGAGAAGCCACCTTGTTTGATTACATTTCCAAACTTAAGCATTGGACTGCCACCTTTGCCTCCCATGCACACATCCATCACTTGTGGGGGCCACCTCACCACAACCCCCAGCCAGGAGTGAGGACCACAACATTTCAGAAGAATTTCTTCCCCACCACGCAAGCTGTACAACAAGGAAAAGTCCTAAATATGAAAACTTGAGCCTGTTCCATCCACCATCGAGAAGCTCCAGTAGGCAGGGTTCTGTGTATCCACTTGCAATGCACACATTGTAGCTCATAACAGAAGGAAACCTCACCACAAAAAAATCTCCACATATTAGAGGTGCAGTTTGTTAAGCAGGGTGATATAACCCTGAACACACCAGAGACCAACACTAGGGCATCCCCAACTGTGAGGAAAAGGGCAGGTTACATCAACAGAACTGAACAACCTCCTCTAACCACAAATTCAGGGGGAAGATAAAAAGACCCATGGGGGGCCAGTGCCATGGCTCAATAGGCTAATCCTCCACCTGTGGTGCCAGCACACTGGGTTCTAGTCCTGGTCGGGGTGCCGGATTCTGTCCCAGTTGCCCCTCTTCCAGGCCAGCTCTCTGCTGTGGCCTGGGAGTGCAGTGGAGGATGGCCCAGGTGCTTGGGCCCTGCACCCCATGGGAGACCAGGAGAAGCACCTGGCTCCTGGCTTCGGATCAGCGTGGTGCGCCGCCATGGCGGCCATTGGAGGGTGAACCAACGGCAAAAAGGAAGACCTTTCTCTCTGTCTCTCTCTCTCACTGTCCACTCTGCCTGTCAAAAAAAAAAAAAAGACCCATAGGGGTCTTACAGTGGATATTTCCTCCACCCTGGAATACTAAACAGAACACCCAGGCCACATCCAGCACACACTTTTTAGAACTCACCCAAAGTATAGATGTCTCACTAAATCACAAAGACACAACTTAAGAGAAAAGCAACCAGACAAAAAAAGAAAAAACTAGAACCAGCATTGTGGCACAGTAGGTTAATTCTCCACCTGCGATGCCAGCAACTGATATGAGCACCAGTTCTAGTCCCAGTTGTTCCCCTTCCAATCAAGCTCTCTGCAATGGCGTGGGAAAGCAGTACTGCTTGGACCCCTGCATCTGCTTGGGAGACCTGGAAGAAGATCCTGGCTCCAGGCTTTGGATCGAACCAGCTCTGGCTGTTGCAGTTATCTGGGGAGTGAACCAGCAGATGGAAGACCTTTCTCTTAAGAATTAAGAAGGACACTATGTGCCCCCGCAAAGGAACATTAAAACTTCAATAATAAAAGGTGAAGATGAAGATATCAGGGATATACCAGAAACAGAATTCAGAAAATTGTCAGACTACTTAGAAGCAATCAGAAGCAAACTCATGATCTAAATGAAAAGTTCTCCTAAGAAATTGAGATATTAAAGAGAAGTCAGAAAGAAATATTAGAAATGAAAAACTCAATAGATCAAATCAAAAATACAGTGGAAAGCCTTAACAACAGAATTTACAAGACAAATTCCTGGAAGTAGTAGAGTCAGACAAAAAAAAAGAAGAAGAAATTAGAAAGCTAAGAAACACAGTTGGAGATTTACAAGATATAATCAAATGACCCAACATATGGATCCTAGGAATTCCAGAAGGAGTGGAAAGAGAGAAAAGATTAGAAGGCCTTCTTAAGGAAATAATAACAGAAAACTTCCAAAATCTGGAGAAAGAAAAAGACATCCAAGTACACGAAGTACACAGAACTCCCAATAGACATGACCAGAAAAGATCTTCATCACGACACATTGTAGTGAAACTCTTGAAAGTAACATAAAGAAAAGATCATAAAATATGCATAAGACACATGCCAAGTCACATTCAGAGGAAACCCAGACTCACTGCAGACGTCTCATCAAAACCCCTACAGGCAAGGAGAGAATGACAAGTCTTAAGAGGAAAAAACTGTCAACCCAGAATGCTGTATCCTGCAAAGCTCTCATTAATGAATGAAGGAGAAATAAAGATCTTCCACAACAAACAGAAATTGAAAGAATTTGTAACTACTTGACCAGCCCTACAAAAGATGCTCAAGGATGTGCTACACACAGAAACAGAGAAACACGAACATCACTAGGAAAGATGAACACAGAAAATAAACCAGTAAAAGTACAAAGAAAACCCAAAGTAAAAAATTCAGACTATTTTTGGAAACATGACAGGGCAAAGTTGGTACTTAAAAATAGTCACTCTGAATGTAAATGGTCTCAACTCCCCAGTTAAAAGACATAGACTGGCTGAATGGATTAAAAAAGAAAACCTATATATGTGTTGTCTCCACAAAATACATCTTACCAACAAAGATGCATGCTGTCTGAAAGGAAAGGATGGAAAAAGATAAACCATGCTAGCAAAAACTGAAAAAGAGCTGCTGTGGCCATATAATATCAAACAAAATAGACTTTAACACAAAAACTATTAAAAGAAACAAAGAAAGACACTATGATTAAAGGATCAATTCAATAGGAAGATGATAACTATTATAAATGTACATGCAACTAATTACAGGGCACCTGGATATCTAAAAGAAATGCTAATGAATTGAAAGGGAGATATAGACTCAAATATAATAGTAACAGTGAACTTCAATACCCCACTTTCAGCAATGGACAAATCAACCAGACAGAAAATCAACAAGGAAACAACAGAGGTAATCAACTCTATAGACCAAATAGACCTAACAGATATCTGCCTGCAGTGCCTTCCACCCTGCAGCAACAGAATAAACATTTTTCTCACTAGTGCATTGAAATTTCTCTAGGATAGACCACAGGCCAGGCCATAAAGCAAGTCTCAGCAAAGTCAAAAAAATCTAAATCAGGCCAGCGCTGCACCTCACTAAGCTGATCCTCTGCCTGTGGTGCTGGTACCCCGGGTTCCAGTTGGGGAGCCGGATTCTGTCCTGGTTGCTCCTCTTCCAGTCCAGCTCTCTGCTGTGGCCCGAGAAGGCAGTGGAGGATGGCCCAAGTGCTTGGAAAGATGTAAGGGATACAAAAGGTATAACAATTATGAAATCAGATTGATTGAGACACTTGTCTTAAAAACGAAACTTTCTGTTCAATAAACTCCCTTTACTTCACACAAGTTTCAAAGACTGGGAGTAGACACGAAAACCTTGGAAAGATGATAAGAAGATGGGAATTTGTGTATGGACACAGGAATTCCAGGGTACTAAACTGCCCAACAAGTGGGTAGATACACAAACACAACTACATACATACTGAAGGATACTCATGGCAGTGAAAAGACAACAATATAGAAAAAAAAAAAAAGGAAGAGGCCGGAGCCATGGCTCACTTGGCTAATCTTCTGCCTGCGGCACTGGCATCCCAGGTTCTAGTCCCGGTTGGGGCGCCGGATCCTGTCCCGGTTGCTTCTCTTCCAGTCCAGCTCTCTGCTGTGGCCCGGGAGGGCAGTGGAGGATGGCCCAATGCTTGGGCCTTGCACCCTCATGGGAGACCAGGAAGAATCACCTGGCTCCTGGCTTCAGATCAGCGCAGTGCGCTGGCTGCAACACACCAGCTGTAGTGGCCACATGGGGGGTGAACCAACGGAAAAAGGAAGACCTTTCTCTCTGTCTCTCTCTCTCTCACTGTCTAACTCTGCCTGTCCAAAAAAAAAAAAAAAAAAAAAAAAGAAAGAAAAAAAAAAAAGGAAGAAGGCAAGAAACTAACTTGCTGTTAATATGCAAAAATTATTCTGTAAAAGAAAATTTTTTCCTGAACATGTAACAATTTCATCCTTCAATATTTTATAAATTTTCTATGCTGTACTTCCAATCCCATCCTCTGTGTAATAGAACATTTTAAAGATGGTAATCAAAGGAGGGGGGTAAAGTGGGAAGTATCACTATGTTCCTAAATTGGTATACATGAAATACATGTAATTTGTATAACTTAAATAAAATTTTTTAGAAAATAATAAATAAAATGTCTTCCTTTTGGTCTGGTGGAAGATGGCGGAATAGGGAGGGAGGTTGCTGCTCTAGTTTAGGGGAGGAAAGTTTTTAAAAAAAGTGGAGAGAGTGCAATTTTAGGGAAGGGCTAAGTAGAAAATGGCAGAGGAAACTCCATACAAATTAGGGGGGGACATTGTGGATCTATGTGGAAAGAGTGGAAGTGTACAGCTCAGGACCCCAGGAACCAACAGCCTCAGCACCAGCTTTGGAGTGAGGTGAGACCAGACTGCAGCAGCCCAAGCCACTCGCAATAAAGTTGCAGAAGAGCCTGGCTTAGAGCCCTGTTGGGGACAGTGTACCTGCCAACCTAGAGGGGAAAAGGGGGCACATTTCCCTCTCCTCAACCACCCAGCACTGGCATCCTGTAACCAGCTGAGAGTGGGCAAGCACCATTTTGGACATATGTAACAGTTGTGCCAGCTCGTGTTCGTGTGTCTTGCAACCAGCTGAGAGGAGACACCTGAGTCTGGCTAGGAGAATTGACAGAGATGGGAGCTCCTGACTGTGGGAGCCTTGTGTGCTGGCCCTGTGAAAACACTGTGGCTGTGTGGGAGGGCACAGCGTGGCTGGTTCTTTGTGCAGTTACCATGGGTGGCTCCACATGCTCCACCTGATTCCCTGATGAGAGTCATTTATGCAGGATTTATTTTCACAACAAGGACCACACAGTTCCTTTGTGTTCTTGTGGCAGTGCGGTTGAAAATTATACCCACTGGGGATACTGTCCAGGCATTGGTTTCCTTTGAGGTGAGGGGGTGAACATGAGAATATGCCAACAGAGCAGAACAAACATCACCTATGATTTAAAAAAAAAAAAAAGAGGAGATTTACTACACCCAATTTGGAAGTCACCTTGGACACTCCCCTCACCCTGGATCACTGACCAGAGCTCCCTGACCACACCTAGCACACGTCTCTGGTTATTCGCTGAAGGAGTAGGCACTCCACTAAGCCACAGGGGCATAGTCCAAAGATAAAAGCCATCACAGGGGAAAAAATAGACCAACAAATATCACCACAAATGCCTAATAATAAATGCAGAAATTCAAGAAATAAGAATAAGAAAGCATGATGTCCCCAAAAGAACATAACACTTCAATATTAGAATGTGAAGAAGAGATTGAAAAAAGCCAGAAATGTAATTCAAAAACTTGATCATAGGATTCCTAATAAGTAATCAGAAGCAAATTCATGAACTAAAGAAATCTATACAGAACAAGAATGAAAATTTTTCCCACAAAATTGAGATTTTAAAGACAAATCAAAACAAAATATTGGAAATGAACAATTCTCTAGAACAAATAAAAACATGGTAGAAAGCCTTAAGAACAGACTTGGTGATGCAGAAGAAAGAATATCCAAGTTAGAAGACAAATCTCTGGAAGTTTAACAGTCAGACAAAAAGAAGAAGAAGGAGAGGGAGTCCTCTGCCTTGCAGCGCTGGCACACCGGGTTCTAGTCCCAGTCGGGGCACCGATCCTGTCCCGGTTGCCCCCTCTTCCAGGCCAGCTCTCTGCTGTGGCCAGGGAGTGCAGTGGAGGATGGCCCAAGTGCTTGGACCCTGCACCCCATGGGAGACCAGGAGAAGCACCTGGCTCCTGCCATCGGAACAGCACGGTGCGCCCGCCGCAGTGCACCTACCGCGGCGGCCATTGGAGGGTGAACCAACGGCAAAAAGGAAGACCTTTCTCTCTGTCTCCCTCTACTGTCCACTCTGCCTGTCAAAAATTTAAAAAAAAAAAAAAGAAGGAGAGGGAGAAGGAGAAGGAGAAGAAAAGAGGAGGAGGAGAAGAAGAAGAAGAAATTAGAAAACTAAGAAACAGTGTCAGAGATTTAGAGATTTATGGAATACTATCAAATGACCCAACATACAGGTCATAGGAGTTCCTGAGGCCATGGAAAGAGAGAATGGATTAGAGGGCCTTTTTAATTAAATAATTGCAGAAAATGTTCCTAATTTGGAGAAAGAAAGGGACATCCAAATACAGGAAACAACATAAAACTCCTAATAGACATGACCAGAAAAGATCTTCACCATGACATATTGTTGTTTTTTGTTTGTTTGTTTGTTTGCTTGTTTTTTATAGGCAGAGTGGATAGTGAGAGAGAGACAGAGAGAAAGGTCTTCCTTTTTGCCATTGGTTCACCCTCCAATGGCCGCTGCGGCCGGTGCATCGTGCTGATCCGAAGCCAGGAGCCAGGTGCTTCCTCCTGGTCTCCCATGTGGGTGCAGGGCCCAAGCACTTGGGCCATCCTCCACTGCCTTCCCGGGCCATAGCAGAGAGCTGGCCTGGAAGAGGGGCAACTGGGATAGAATCCGGTGACCCAACCGGGACTAGAACCTGGTGTGCTGGCACCGCAAGGTGGAGGATTAGCCTGTTAAGCCACAGCACCAGCCCACCATGACATATTGTAGTTACTCTCCACAGTAAAGCACAAAGAAAAGATTCTAAAATCTGCACAAGACAAATGCCAGATTGCTTTCAGAGGGTCTCCAATTGGACACAGAGCTAACTTCTCATCAAAAACTCTAGGCTATGAGAGAATGGTGAGATACATCCCAAGTCTTAACAGAAAAAACTGTCAACCCAGAACACTGTACCTGCAAAGCTGGTACATAAGTGAATCATAAGTGGAGCAGTTATGACACAATGCAGCACCCATATGGGATGCCAGCAAACAATGGCTTTACCTACTATGCCAGTACGTTGGCCCATTTTTTGTATTTCATAAAGAGAAGTATTACTGGCTTATCTCAGAGATACTATAATATAAATCATGTTTATTCTACACTGTTTAGTACATATAAAAATCTTTAAGTCAGCTTTAATAATTTGATTTCTATATTGGAAAATTCAGGTTAAAAATGAACTTGGAATGAAAACATATTTCCATACATTGTAAAACCAAGATCAGTGCTAAAAGATACTAAAGTTATGCAGATTCTTTTTTATTATCATTCAAGTTTTATTCCACATTTTACTGGCTCTTCCACAACTTTATCTTACTAAAGAAAAAGGAAATACCTGGAAATACATGTGACCAAAGAAGTAAAATATCTCTACAATTAAAACTATGAATCTTCTTTTGTTTTTTTTTAGATATGCTATTAGCCTGTAATACGTGTAACATTCAATATTTCAACACACAGACTCGGCACAAATTGATCCTACCAGACAATTAACCTTCCCAGAGTTCTTATTTCTTTCCGGCTTTGCCGTCCTGTCCAGGGTCCTGTTGTTCAGGCTCAAATATGCCTTTCATGCAGAGCAGGCCTAGTGGTGATAACTGTCCATGTCCCTCCAAACTCCATGTTCAGACTTCAAGGTCGATGCTAGAGTATAAAAAGGTGGGGAACCCAGGACTAGGGCTCCACTCTCTTTCATAGGATGAGTGAATTTCTTTTTTCCAAAACAAGAAAATTATTTATTTATTTGAAAGTCAGAGTTAGAGAGGGTGGGGGAAATGAAGAAAGAGATATCGTCCAACTGCTGGTTCATTCCCCAAAGAGCCACAATTACCAGGGCTGGGTCAGGCCAGTCCTGAACTCCATCCAGGTCCCCCAAAATACATGGTACATAACCTGCTGCTTTACCAGACATAATACTAGGGAGCTAGATTGGATGTTGAACACCCAGACCTCAATCAGCACCCACATGGGTTGTTGGTGGAGCTGGGTTTAACCTGCTGGACCACAGTGCTGGCCACAGCCTACGTAACTGTCTAAAAGGGCTTTAAAGGGTGATGTTTTTGATATCACCATCTGAGTAAACCCCAGGAAGCCATGATCTTTCCTTAAAAATTATTGGATTAAAATGTGGATTAAGATGCTGGATTAAGATGAGGTACTTTTTTAAGAGCTAAAACACCACTTTCCACACATGTACTTGGCTTCAACCAACCACAGCAAACCACCAGCCTTTCCAACTTACCATCTCTCTCTGAAGAAGGCCCAGCAGCAGCAGAGGGGGAGCTCTTTCTCAACATCAAGTCTGCTGGAGCCCTGACCTTCATCGTCCAGCCTGCAGAACAAACACTGAGGAATGGATTTCTGTTCTTTTCCCATGACTCCGTTCAAGACACTTTGTGGGAGCAGCCCGGGAACCCTGAGACATCTAACATGCATCAATTTCTCCCTGCTTTTCTAAGCACAATTTGGAGAATGCTGACACTTGGTTGGCCTTCCCTACCTGGACTATACCCACCCAGAGCTCCCTTCTGGTCCTCCAGGGTTCTAACGAGAACTCTGGTGAGGATCTTAGGGGGAGAGGATGATGAGAGATGCCTTCCTCTCGGTTCTGTCGATGTGAAGAATGTGCCTGGTGGTGTCTGGGGCAATGGAACACTTGATCAAGGTTATCCTGACACCAGAGAAGTTCTAACATCATTCTGAGACCTATCACTCAGGGTTAAAGGCAATGGGATGTGTCTCTGGAGTGTAGACAATCAGAGGTCTTAAAGACCCAACAATTGTTATCACTCCTTAAGGAGAAATGAAAAGGCCATAGGTGCATCCCACGTGTTTAAAGTTCAAATTATAAACATCAGTCTGTATCGCCAATCTAAGCCAGAAGCCCTTGGGGTCTTTGATATTAAGAGAAAGCTGGTTGAGGAAACCCCTGAGGATTAGCTGTGGCTGTGATTGGTCCTCGCCTGGCTCTGACTTCATAAGGACCAACTGTCATGAAATGGAAATTCGTGCAACTCCCCCCTGGACTGCCATTGGCCCATTTCTCGCTCTGACTTCATAAGGAGCCCTGTGATGACAGGAATCCACACGCCTATATAAGCACGGCTGCACGGCCCAGGTTTTTGTCCGCTTTGCCAGGGAGCTATTTTGGTGACCTGTGTGACTTGGACCCATCTTTGCGTGCGCTTGAGCTGGTTGTTGGTGGTGTGCTGTTTTGTTTGTTTGTTTGTTTCTTGTTCTATTTGGTTTTTTCTTTCCCCCATTTGGATTTAGTTTGTTTTTTTCCTCCTATTTCTTTTTTTGCCCACTTTGTCCTTTTTTTGCAGTTTTTTTCGTTTTTGGCTCCCCGCTTCTTTAGCTAGGCAGCGCGGCTAGATCTCTGAGTGTTAGTGTAGCTATTTAGTGTTTGTTGTTTTGGAGTTTTTCTGGTTTTTGTTTTCTGTTTTGGTTAGATAGGGCTTAGTCTTGCCACTGTGTTTGATTAGTGTAGTTAGTATAGGTAGTGTGGCACCGTAGTCAGATCAGCAGGTAGTCCCCTTGTTGTCCCTTTCTTTTGTTAGTTATTGTAGTTAGGGTAGCTCCTTAGGTAGTGTACATGGACAGGAACAGTAGCCAGAGCAGAGCAGAGAGTGTAGTTAGGGACACCAGCCTGGAAGGCCATGAGGAACCTGATGCCATGGCCAGCTCTCAGCTTGAGCTCCAGTTGCTGTCGGCCCTGGGCCGGGGCAGCTTCGGCATGGTGGTGCTGGCCCGCCAGGCTTCCAGCCAGCAGCAGGTGGCTGTGAAGGTCTTCCATTTACACGCCGGCGACCCCTTCGGCACCCGGCGAGTGACGCAAGAGGCCAGCATCATGCAGCTCCTGAGGCACCCAAATATCGTGGAGCTGCTGGAGGTGGGTCGCGTCGGCCATTACCACTGCCTGGTGATGGAGCTGGTGGACGGGGGCGACCTCTACCAGCACGTGATGAGCCGGGGTGGCCTGCCAGAACCCGAGGTCGTGGTCATGTTTGACCAAATCCTGGCGGCCGTGGGCCACTGCCACGCGCAGCGGGTGGCGCACAGGGACCTCAAGCTGGGGAACCTACTGCTGGACTCTCAGCACAACATCAAGCTGGCGGACTTTGGGCTCAGCAGCCATCTGCCCGAGGGCGAGCTGGTGCAGGGCTTCCGCGGGACCCCGGAGTACAGCGCCCCGGAGCTGTTCCAGCCGGAGCCCTACAATGCCTTTGCCTCGGATATGTGGAGCCTGGGGGTCATCCTCTTCGCCATGCTGGCGGGGGCCATGCCCTTCAGCGGGAAGGACTTGGCAGAGCTGCGGGACAGCATCCAGAGGGGGAGCTACGAGCTCCCTTGTGCGGCCAGCCCAGCCCTGGAGGAGCACCTGAGCTCACTCCTCAGCCCGGACCCCTGGGACAGGCCTACAACGGAAATCCTTCACCAGAAATGGTGGTTGAGGGGAGCCGAGGGCGAGGAGGTGACCGTGGTGCAGCCCCTGGGGGTTCCCGAGGACCCAGAGGCCCAGGAATACCTGGCGGGCCTGGGTCTGCTTCCGGACGCTGGAGCCTCGGAGCCATCTGGTCCTGGAGGATCCAGCCGGAGGTCCCTGCAGTTGGACTCGCAGCGCCTGGAGCAGGTAGAGCCCCGGTGTCAGAGCGCGGGTCTGTTCATGGTCTCCCCGGGTCTGGGGGCAAGAGGGAGGTCCAGCGTGCACCTGTCCTTCTCACCTGCCTTCCCCTGTCACCTCAGGGACACAGGGAGCCCACGCCAGAGCCTGAGTGCAAGTCCGAGGCAGAGTCGGATTCCGAGGCAGAGCTGGAGTCCCGGTCCCAGCCGGAGTCTGCGTCGCAGCTGGAGTCCGAGTCGCCACCCCAGCCTGAGCCGGATCCTGCAGTGTCCGCCCCCGTGCTGGCCTCTCCCCTCCCTGGACAGCTGCAGGAGGGGAGCCCTGGTGCCAGCCTAGCCCCCGAGCCTGTTGCTGTGGTCGCCCCCTCCACCCCCAGCCCCAGGAGCAGTGGAGACCCATCGGTGCCAGAGGTCCCAGCAGCTGAGCCTCAGGAGCCTGGGACCTCAGCATCGGCCTCTGTCCCGAGCAAGGGCCGGCAGGGGCTGGGCAGGAGGATTGGCAGGAGCATCCTCAGATTCCTCCTGCGTGCCTGCTGCCTGCCGGCCCCAGCCCGCGGCCCTGGCCCCCGCAGCCGCAAGGTGGCCCCCAGGTAGCCTGCCTCGGTGTGCAAGCTGAGCTGCCTGAGGGCTCGCATTTGCTTGAGACTTTTCTGTGCTTCTCACCAATAAAAATCTTAACTTTATCCATGGAACTGTCGTGTGTGGTGTTTGGGTCCCTGTGTGCACCTTGGCATGGTTGGACGGAGTTGCCTACCAGATGGATCTCCCCCGGACAAGTACGCTCCCCTCTCCTTGCTCTGGGGCTGACCCAAAGGCTGACCTCTTGGACCTGAGATGAGAGGGATGGCTCCCAGAAGCTGGCTGGAGGGGAGATGGATGGCGGTTATTGGTGGGTGGGGGATTGGGTGTGGGTGGTGGGAGTAGCAGGGAGGGTCTGGGGTGTGGGAGTTTTTGGGAGGTGGAGGTGAGGGAGGTGAGCGTGGTGAGGCTTGTGGAGGGGGACGGGGTAGAGGGAGGGAGGGGGAGGCTCAAACGTGCACAGTTGCTTCTCCGCAGCAAGGGTTCCTGGATCTGTGACACAGCAGGGAGGTCCTGTCATTAGTGATGTGCATGGAGGCAGAGCTGAGTGTCCATAGGCAATGTCCACCTGCATTGCCATTGGAGAACAAGACCCCACTCCTGAGGGCCATGTTCCTGACATCACAGTGTGCGGGATTGGCCAGGTGTGGACTCGGGCAGCTGCAGGTGGGAGCTGGGCAGGAATTCCTACTGTGGCCTGAGTTCATCAGAAAACAGAGGCTGCCATGTAGTAGTTTTCTGAAAGTGTTCAGGACATTGAAGGGAATCTGAAATATAAGATCTCTGTAAGTGATACCTGAAATACATCTACTCATGTTTTCAGGCAGTGCGTATGTAAAGGTTCAAAAACAGAAAAGCACAGTCTCTATAGCAGCATTCAGATAGAGTTCATTCGTTGAAATAAGACCCATGCTTTGTACAGTACGAGGGGCCAGTGCAGATCACCACTGTGATAATTCCTACCCTAGACAATGTGGCAGTGACCCAGATGTGGCCAGCACTGTGGGACGACATGGAAAGCCACCCCCTGAGACACTGGCACCCATCTGTGTCTGGGCTGACTCACTGCTGATCCACTCTTTGCTCGTTGCCTGGGAAAAGAGCAAAAGTTAGCCAGGTGTTCACCTGCTCTGACTTCATAATGCCCAATTGTCATGAAATACAAATTCACACCAGTCCCTGCTGGACTGCCATTGGTCCCTTTTCTATGAGTCTTCTGTCTGTGTGGCCTGCTTCCCATGTTGGATAATTCCCTCCTTTTAAATTCTATCAATTATAACTTGATTTCTATAATGGGAAATTCAGGTTAAAAATGAACAATATGCATTGAAATGATGTTTCTAGACATTGGCCATCCCAGATCAATGCTAAAAGGCACTAAAATGTACACAAATTCCTTTTTTTTTTTTTTTACAGAAATTTTATTCAGCATGATACTGGAAGGCCTACCCAGAGAAATCAGGCAAGAAAAACAAGGACCTCCAAACTGGAAAGGAGGAAGTCAAATTGTCACTGTTGCCAATTGAAATGATCTTAGAGAACCCCTAAGGTGCAACCAAGAACCCGATAGAACTAAGCCATGCAGCAAAGTTGTAGGCTACAAAGTCGATGTACAAAACCAGTAGCACTGTTACACACCGATACTGAATCATCCGGAAAAGAAACCTAGAGAGCAATGCCATACCCAAGGGCTACAATAAAGAAAAAGAATACCCAAGAATAAGTGTAATCAAGGAGACAAAAAAATTCGATAACAAAACCTAAAAACATAGATGAAAGAAATTGGAGAGTATCTTTAAATTGGGGAGTAGCATGCAATACTTGTAGATTTATGGCCTACAGTCCACTATTCCAATGCACATACCCAGCACAATGTGATCCTACCAGACAATTAGCCTTCCCAGAGATCTTCTTTCTTTATGGCTTTGGGTCCTGTTCAGGGTCCTGTCGTTCAGGCTCAAAGATCCCTTTCTTGCAGGGCAGGTCTAGTGGTGAAAACTGTCCACGTCCCTCCAAACGTCATGATCGAATTTCAAGGTTGATGCTACAGTGTAAAGAGGAGGGGAACCCAGGGCTAGGGCTCCACTCTCTTTTACAGGATGAATGAGTTTCTCTTTTCTAAAACACAGACACACACACACACACATTTATTTATTTGAAAGTCAGAGTTACAGAGAGCAAAGGTGGGAGACAGAGAGAGAGGGCGGCGAGAGTGAGGGAGAAGGAGGGAGAGATAACTTCCAACTGCTGGTTCACTCCCCCAAAGGCTACAATTGCCACCTCTGGGTTAGGCCAAAGCCAGGAGCCCAGAACTCCATCCAGGTCTCCCCATGGGTGGCAGAGGCCCAACTGCTTGAGCCGCCTCCTGCTGCTTTCCAGGCACAATAGTAGGGAGCTGGTTTGGAAGTGGAGCCAGGCCTCCAACCAGCGCCCACATGGGATGCTGGGGGAGCAGGGTTTAACCTGCTGGACTGCAGTGTCAGCCGCAGGCTACCTGTCTGTCTAAAGGGCTTGATGGGGTGAGGCCTGTGCTTTCACCATCTGAGGACACCCCAGGGAGCCATGATCTTTCCTTACAATTTACTGGGGAGTTTTGGACTAAGCTGTGGTACTTTTTTAAGGACTACAACGCCACTCTCCACACATGTACTTGGCTTCAACCAACCACAGCAAACCACCAGCCTTTCCATCTTACCATCTCTCTCTGAAGAAGGCTCAGCAGCAGCAGAGAGGGAGCTCTTTCTCAACATCAAGTCTGCTGGAGCCCTGACCTTCATCTTCCAGCCTGCAGAACAAACACTGAGGAACGGATTTCTGTTCTTTTTCAAAAACTCAGATCAAGACACTTTGTGAGAGTAGCCCAGGTACCCTGAGACATCTGGAAATGCCTCCATTTGTCCCTGCGATTCTAAGGACAATTTGGAGAATGCAGCTCTCTCAGCTGACACTTGGTTGGCCTTCCCTACCTGGACTATACCTACCCAGAGCTACCTTCTGGTCCTCCAGGGTTCTAACAAGAAATCTGTTGAGGATCTTAGGGAGAGAGGATGATGAGAGATCCCTTCCTCTCAGCTCTTTCAATGTGAAGAATGTGCCTGGTGGTGTCAGGGGCAACAGAACACTTGGTCAAGGATACCAGGATGCCAGAGAAGCTGTAATTTCATTCTGACATCTATCATTCCGAGGTTCTAGGAAATGGGACGTGTATCTAGATTGTAGACAATCCAAGGTCTTAAAGACCCATCAGTTGTTAACACTCTTTAAACCAGAAATGAAAAGGCCATAGGTGATACTATGTGTTTTAATGTTCAAAAAATAAACCTCAATCCGTATCACTAACCTAAGAGAAAAGCTCTTAGGGTCTTTGATATTGTTTAAGAGGAAACTTGTTGAGAAAACCCCAAGGATTAGCTGTGGCTGTGATTGGTCCCCACCTGTCTCTGACCTCATAAGGACCAATTGTCATGAAATACAAATTCATGCCAGTACCTGCTGGACTGCCATTGGTCCCTTTTCTATCAGTCTTCTGTGTGGCCTGCTTCTCATGTTGGATAATTCCCTCCTTTTAAATTCTATCAACTTTAACTTGATATCTATAATGGGAAATTCAGGTTAAAAATGAATAATATGCATTGAAATGTATATTTCTAGACATTGGCAATCCCAGATCAATGGTAAAAAGCACTAAAATACACACAAAGTTTTTTTTTTTTTAAGACTTAATTCAACATGATAGTGGAAGGCCCACTTAGAGAAACTGGGCAAGAGAAATAAAGGACCTCCAAATTGGAAAGGAGGAAGTCAGACTGCCTCTTTGGCAAATGACATGATCTTAGAAAACCCCAAAGGTGCAACCAAAAAGATGATAGAACTAAGACATTCAGCAAAGTGGCAGGATACAACGTTGAGGTTCAAAACTGGTAGCACTGTTATACACCGATAGTGAATTATCTGGAAAAGAAACCTAGAGAGCAATCCCAAACCCAACAGCTACAAGAAAGAAAAAGAAAAAAACCCAAGATAAATGTCATCAAGGAGACAAACTATTTTTACAACAAACCTAAAAATCATAGATGAGAGAAATTAAAGAGTATTTTTAAATTGGGGAGTAGCATGCAATACTTGTAGCTTTTTGGGCTACAATACACCATTCCAACACACGTACATAGCACAATCTGATCCTACCAGACAATTAGCCTTCCCAGAGATCTTATTTCTTTATGGTTTTGGGGTCCTGTGCAGGGTCCTGTGGTTCAGCCTCAAAGATCCCTTTCATGCAGAGCAGGCCTAGTGGAAACTGTCCGTGTCCCTTCAAACTTCATGATCGAACTTCAAAGTCGATGCTACAGTAAAAAAAGGTGGGGAACACAGGACTAGGGTTCCACTCTCTTTTACAGGATGAGTGAGTTTCTTCTCTAAAAAAAAAGACAATTATTTATTTACAGAGAGTGAAGGTGGGAAGCAGACAGAGTGTGGGGAGAAAGAGAGAGAGATAGCTTCTATCTGCTGGTTTCTAAGCACAATTTGGAGAATGCTGACACTTGGTTGGCCTTCCCTACCTGGACTATACCCACCCAGAGCTCCCTTCTGGTCCTCCAGGGTTCTAACGAGAACTCTGGTGAGGATCTTAGGGGGAGAGGATGATGAGAGATGCCTTCCTCTCGGTTCTGTCGATGTGAAGAATGTGCCTGGTGGTGTCTGGGGCAATGGAACACTTGGTCAAGGTTATCCTGACACCAGAGAAGTTGTAACATCGTTCTGGGACCTATCACTCAGAGGATCAAGGAAATGGGATGTGTATCTTGTGTGTAGACAATCAGAGGTCTTAAAGACCCAACAGTTTTTATCACACTTTAAAGGAGAAGTGAAATGGCCATTGGGGCATCTCACATGTATTAATGTCTCAAAAAATAAACATCAATCTATCACCAACGTAAGCCAAAAGATTTTGGAGTTCTTGGTTTTTTTAAGTGGAAACTGGCTGAGGAAATCCCCGAGGATTAGCTGTGGCTGTGATTGGTCCCCGCCCGTCTCTGACTTCATAAAGACCAACTGTCATGAAATAGAAATTCGTGCAACTCCCCCCTGGACTGCCATTGGCCCATTTCTCGCTCTGACTTCATAAGGAGCCCTGTGATGACAGAATTCCACACGCCTATATAAGTGGCTGCGCGGCCCAGGTTTTTGTCCGCTTTGCCAGGGAGCTATTTTGGTGACCTGTGTGACTTGGACCCATCTTTGCGTGCGCTTGAGCTGGTTGTTGGTGGTGTGCTGTTTTGTTTGTTTGTTTGTTTCTTGTTCTATTTGGTTTTTTCTTTCCCCCATTTGGATTTAGTTTGTTTTTTTCCTCCTATTTCTTTTTTTGCCCACTTTGTCCTTTTTTTGCAGTTTTTTTCGTTTTTGGCTCCCCCCTTCTTTAGCTAGGCAGCGCGGCTAGATCTCTGAGTGTTAGTGTAGCTATTTAGTGTTTGTTGTTTTGGAGTTTTTCTGGTTTTTGTTTTCTGTTTTGGTTAGATAGGGTTTAGTCTTGCCACTGTGTTTGATTAGTGTAGTTAGTATAGGTAGTGTGGCACCGTAGTCAGATCAGCAGGTAGTCCCCTTGTTGTCCCTTTCTTTTGTTAGTTATTGTAGTTAGGGTAGCTCCTTAGGTAGTGTACATGGACAGGAACAGTAGCCAGAGCAGAGCAGAGAGTGTAGTTAGGGACACCAGCCTGGAAGGCCATGAGGAACCTGATGCCATGGCCAGCCATCAGCTTGGTCTCCAATTGTTGTCGGTCCTGGGCCAGGGCAGCTACAGCACGGTGCTGCTGGCCCGTCAGCCATCCAGCCAGCGGCAGGTGGCCGTGAAGCTGTTCAGGGAAGATGCGAGGCAACCCTTCAGCAACAGGCGGGTGCAGCAAGAGGCCAGCATCATGCAGCTCCTGAGGCACCCAAATATCGTGGAGCTGCTGGAGGTGGGTTGTGTCGGCCATTACCACTGCCTGGTGATGGAGCTGGTGGACGGGGGCGACCTCTACCAGCACATGTTGAGCCGCGGCAGCCTGCCAGAGCCCCAAGTCATGGTCATGTTTGATCAAATCCTGGCAGCCGTGAGCTACTGCCATGCACAGCGGGTGGCACACAGGGACCTCAAGCTGGAGAACCTACTTCTGGACTCTCAGCACAACATCAAGCTGGCGGACTTTGGGCTCAGCAGCCATCTGCCCGAGGGCGAGCTGGTGCAGGGCTTCTGCGGGACCCTGGAGTACAGCGCTCCGGAGGTGTCCCAGCCGGAGCCCTACAATGCCTTTGCCTCGGATATGTGGAGCCTGGGGGTCATCCTCTTCGCCATGCTGGCGGGGACCCTGCCCTTCAGTGGGGAAGACCGGGCAGAGGTGCGGGACAGCATCCAGAGGGGGAGCTACGAGCTCCCATGTGTGGCCAGCCCCGCCCTGGAGGAGCACCTGAGCTGGCTGCTCAGCATGGACCCGATCAACAGGCCTACAGCGGAAATCGCCCGCCAGCTATGGTGGTTTGAGAGAGCCCTGGCCGAGGACGTGACCCTGGTGCAGCCCCTGGGGGTTCCCAAGGACCCAGAGGCCCAGGATTACCTGGCGGGCCTGGGTCTGCTTCCAGACGCTGGAGCCTCGGAGCCATCTGGCCCTGGAGGATCCAGCCGGAGGTCCCTGCAGCTGGACTCGCAGCGCCTGGAGCAGGTAGAGCCCCGGTGTCAGAGCGCGGGTCTGTTCATGGTCTCCCCGGGTCTGGGGGCAAGAGGGAGGTCCAGCGTGCACCTGTCCTTCTCACCTGCCTTCCCCTGTCACCTCAGGGACACAGGGAGCCCACGCCAGAGCCTGAGTGCAAGGCCAAGGCAGAGTCGGATTCCGAGGCAGAGCTGGAGTCCCGGTCGAAGCAGGAGTCTGCGTCGCAGCCGGAGTCGGAGTTGCCACCTCAGCCTGAGCCGGATCCTGCAGTGTCTGCCCCCGTGCTGGCCTCTCCCCTCCCTGGACAGCTGCAGGAGAGGAGCCCTGGTACCAGCCCAGCCCCCGAGCCCGTTGCTGTGGTCGCCCCCTCCACCCCCAGCCCCAGGAGCAGTGGGGACCCATCGGTGCCAGAGGTCCCAGCAGCTGAGCCTCAGGAGCCTGGGACCTCAGCATCGGCCTCTGTCCCGAGCAAGGGCCGGCAGGGGCTGGGCAGGAGGATTGGCAGGAGCATCCTCAGATTCCTCCTGCGTGCCTGCTGCCTGCCGGCCCCAGCCCGCAGCCCTGGCCCCCGCAGCCGGAAGGTGACCCCCAGGTAGCCTGCCTCGGCGTGCAAGCTGAGCTGCCTGAGGACTCACGTTTGCTTGAGACTTTTCTGTTTCTCATCAATAAAAATCACAGTGTACTTTATCATGGAACTGGTCCTGTGTGTTGTCTTGGGTCCCTGTGTGCACCTTGGCATGGTTGGATGGAGTTGACTACCAGATGGATCTCCCCTGGACAAGTACGGTCCCATCTCGTTGCTCTGGGGCTAACACAAAGGCTGACCTCCTGGACCTGAGAAGAGAGCGATGGTTCCCAGAGGCTGACTGGGGGTGGGGATGGGGGAGTAGGGAAGGGCGGTGGAGGGGGTGGATGGTGGAGTGTGGGGGGTGGAGGTGAGGGGTGGTAGGGTGTTTGTGGTGAGTGGGTGGGGAGAGGCTGTGGAGGGGAAGGGAGTAGAGGGAGGGGAAGGATAGGCTCAAACCTGCTTGGTTGCTCCTGCACAGGAAGGAGGGTCTATGGATCTGTGACACAGCAGGGATGTTCTAGTCATTAGTGATGTGCATGGAGGCAGAGCTGAGAGTGTCCATACCAGTGTGCACCTGAATTGGCAGTGGAGAACAAGACCCCACCCTGAAGGCCAAGGACTCTGACATCACAGTGTACAGGATTGGCCAGGTGTGGACTCAGGCAGCAACAGGTGGGAGCTGGGCAGGAATTCCAACTGTGGCCTGGGTTCAGCAGAGAACAGAGGGGGCCATGTAGCAGCGGTTTTTCTGCAAGTGTTCCAGACACTGGGTCATCTGGCCCCAGCCTGGCCTTCCAAAGCTGCCTGTGCAAACAGGAGGGGCGTGCACGTGGAACTGGGTGCTGCCTGCAGAGGAGAGGGCCCCTCGGGCTCCACCTGGGGAAGCTGTGGACACGGCGCCCTCCACACCCAGGTTACATGTCTTAACTCCAATTTTCCTGTGGTTGGGAGACAGTTCCTAGGGAATGATCATTTCTTTCAAATCTGAAGGTAACATGGATGCTCCGCCATGATGGATCACAGCCCTTTTGCTGTTCTGCCTCCTCCTGGGACAGAATCGGGCCTTTGAGTGCTCCAACTTGAGTGGGTGGTCAGGCCATTCTTGGAGGCCTCAGAGAAGTTACAGGGAAAAGTGACTCCAGAGAAATCTCAAGGTCACCCCCAAGAGTGACAAATGGTTCATGTTGATCCTGACAGGATAAGGCTGTGAGCCCTGTGCAGGGCAGACACTCTGTGTGAGCTCCCTGCACATATGTGACCTGGCTACTGTTTTCAGAGGTGCAATGGGAACACAGATCCTGCTGGCATGTGTGCACCTGCCCCAAGTCCACAACACAGTGGCAAGTCACTAGAAGCAGGCCCTGTGGGGAGTCACAGAGGTGGGCTGGGCAGAGCCCCAAGTAGCCTTGCTTCTTCTGACCTTGCTGCTGTGATCCCTGACTGGCCTGTGCCCAGTGTCTTGGGCCTTTCCCCATGATGTGTCCCCTTCCTGGGTGCTGTGGCCTGGAGCAGTCCTGGGAGGCTTCAGCGCCTGAAGAGAGACTGACGGAAAGAGACAGCAGCCCGGAGGGCCTGGGGGCTGGCAGGCAGACACCTTTGTAAATCAGGTTCCAGGGCCCCAGTCACCTGCATTTGCATGAGAGGCAGTGAAAGTGAACTCTGGGAAGTGCCTCAGGGGCTTTCTCTAGGGAAGTCTTTCCTTTGCAGTGCCCTACAGTGGTCATCATCAGGTAGAGACCTGGGTCCCCCAATCCAGGTGAGATTGTCCTTCACCCTGAGGGCAGGGCTGGGGGACAAGAAGCAGGCAGGGACGGGGTGGCAGGTGTGTTGCCCCCATCTGCTCAACAGTGTGGGTTTTCTTTATTAGCAGAAACACAATTGTGAAATCCCACTGTTACTGTCCTTCAAACCCATGCAAGGTTCTGTTTCCTTCAAGGCAGGACATAGCTCCCCCTCTCACATTGGGGTCCTTTGCTCACCTGCTCCCTGCCCGCCTTTCCCTCTGCACACATTGGACGGCCTTGTTAGACACAGATCTTGGGCCACCTCTGGGCCTTTGCACGTGCTCTTTCCTCCCCGAGAAGCCAGCAGGCCAGGGTCACCAGCCCATAATCTGGAGCTGCATCTGGGTCTCCCATGTTGGGTGTCAGGGACCCAAGGACATGGGTGTTCACCTGCTGACTCTCAGAGTGTGTTGTGAGTAGGAATGGGGAATCAAAAGTAGTGCCAGAACTGGAACCTAGCCACCCAGGTAGGGCATATGTGCCTCCCAAGTGGGGTCTGGACACCTTCCCCAGATACCTACAGTTCTCTGAGTTTATTTAAGCTCTAATGAACTATATCTCAATGCTGTTATAGAGAACAGTGCTTTTCCATTTTTGAATCTTTAAACATGCACTGCATGCAAACATCTATTTCAATGTCAGGTATTACCTACAGAAGTCTTACACTTGAGCTTTTCTTCAAAAGTCTGTCCAAGAGCCACTGACAATCCTTTCATCCACTATTCAATGCTTAAGGGATCAATTCAACAGTAAGATGTGACTGCAGCAAATATGCACAAACCTAATTACAGGGCACTTGGCTATTTAAAAGATATTTTAGTGGATATAATGGGAAACATAGACTCCCATACAATAGTAATGGGGGACTACAATACTTCACTTTCAGCAATGGACAGATCAATCAGACAGAAAATCAGCAAGAAAACAAGAGTTAATTGACACTGTGGACCAAATGGATATAACAGGTATCTATAGAACTTTTCAGTGTATTCAGTTGCAGAATACACATTCTCAGCAGTACATGGAAACTTCTCTAGGATAGACCGCATGCTAGGCCATAAAGCAAGTTTCAGCAAAAAATTTCTGGAAATGAATGAAGACAATACAACTTATCAAAACTCACAAGATACAGCAAAAGCAGGGTTAAGAGGAAAGTTTATAGCAGTTGGTGCCTACATCAAGAAATTGGAAAAGCACCAAATAAATGAGCTATCAATGCATCTCAAGGATCAAGAAAAACAATAGCAAACCAAACCCAAAATAGTAGGAGAAAAAAAGTAATTTAAATTAGAGAAGAAATCAACAAAATTGAAACAAAAAATACAAAAGATCAGTAAAATAAAATTGTTTCTTGAAAAAATTAACAAAATTGACACACCATTGGCTCAGCTAATCAAAAAGAGAAAAGACACAAATCAATAAAATTAGAGATGAAAACAGAAATGTAACAACAGATACCACAGAAATAAAAACAATCAGCAGAAATTACTACAAATGCCAAAAAATCAGGAAACCTAGAGGAAATGATAAATTTCTAGACACATATAACCTACCTAAATTGAACCATGAAGACGTAGAAAACCTAAACAGACCAAAAATCAAGATAGAAATTGAATCAGTAATAAAGACACTCTCAACAGAGAAAAGCCCAGGACCAGGCAGTTTCACCACTGAATTCTACTAGACATTTAAAGAAGAACTAACTCCAATTCTTCTCAAGCTATTCAAAATAATTGAAAGGGAAGGAATCCTCCCAAACTCCTTCTGTGAAGCCAGTATCACCTTAATTCCTAAACATGAAAAAGATACAACAGATAAAGAGGACTGCAGACTAATTTCCCGGATGAACATAGATGTAAAAATCCTCAACAAAATATTAGCCAGTCGAATCCAACAACACATTGGAAAGATCATTCACCCAGACCAAGTAGGATTTATACCACGTATGCAGGACTAGCTCAACATTCTCAAATCAATCAATGTGATATATCACATTAACAAATTGGAGGAAAAAACCATATGGTTATCTCAATAGATGCAGAGAAAATATTTGATAAAATACAACCTTTTCATGATGAAATCCTCAAACAAATTGGGTTTAGAAGGAACATTCCTCAACACAATCAAGGCAATATATGACAAACCCATGGCCAGCATCCTATTGAATGGGGAAATTTTGGAAGCATTCCCACTGAGATCTGGGACCAGACAAGGGTGCTCACTCTCACCAATGCTATTCAATATAGTCCTAGAAGTTTTGGCAAGAGCCATTAGGCAAGAAAAAGAAATCAAAGGAATACAAATTGGGAAGGAGGAAGTGAAACTATTCCTATTTGCAGATAACATGATTCTGTATATAGAAGATCCAAAAGATTCCATTAAGAAATTATTGTTACTCACAGAAGAGTTTGGTAACATGGCAGGATATGAAAATCAACACATAAAAATCATCAGCCTTTGTATACACAGACAATGCCATGGCTGAAAAAGAACTTCTAAGATAAATCCCATTCATAATAGCTACAAAATAAAATCAAATACCTTGGAATAAATTTAACCAAGGATGTCAAAGATATCTAAGATGAGAATTACAAAACATTAAAGAAAGAAATAGAAGAAGATACAAAAAAAAATGGAAAAATGCCTCCATGTTCAGGGATTGGAAGAATCACTATCATCAAAATGTCCAGTCTCCCAAAAGCAATTTACCGATTCAATAGAATACCAATCATAATACTAAAAACATTCTTCTCAGATCTAGAAAAAAATGATGCTGAAATTCATAAGGAAACATAGAAGACCTCGAATAGCTACAACAAAAACAAAGCTGGAGGAATCACAATACCAGATTTCAAGACATCCTACAAGGCAGTTATAATCAAAACAGCCTGGTACTGGTTAAGAAACAGATGTATAAACCAATGGAACAGAATAGAAATGCCAAACATCAATCTAAGCATCTATAACAAACTTAAATTCGACCAAGGAGCTAAAATCAATCCCTGGAGCAAGGACAGTCTCCTTAACAAATAGTGCTGGGAAAACTGGATTTCCAAATGCAGAAGTATGAAGTAAGACCCCTACTTTACACCTTACACAAAAACCCATTCAAACTGGATCAAAGGCCTAAATCTATGTTCTGATACTATCAAATTATTAGAGAGCATTGGGGAAATCCTGCAAGACATTGGTACATACAAAGAGTTCCTGGGAAAAACCCCAAAAGCACAGGCAATAAAAACCAAAATTTACAAATGGGATTACATCAAATTGAGAAGCTTCTGCACTGCAAAATAAACAGTCAGGAAAATGAAGAGGCGACCAACAGAATGGGAGAAATTATTTGCAAACTATGCAATTGATAAAGGATTAATAACCAGGATATATAAAGAGATCAAGAAACTCTATAACAACAAAACAAACAACCCAGTTAAGAAATAGGTAAAGGACTTGAACAGACAGTTTTCAAAAGAGAAAATCTAAATGGCCAACAGACATATGAAAAAATGCTCAAGATCACTGGCCATCAGGGAAATGCAAATCAAAACCACAATGAGGTTTAACCTCACCCCAGTTAAAATGGCTTTCATACAGAAATCAACAAACAACAAATGCTGGTGAGCCTGTGGGGAAAAAGGTACCCTAATCCATTGTTGATGGGAATGTAAACTGATAAAACCACTAATGGAAGACAGTTTAGAGAAACATCAGAAATCTGAATATAGTCCTACCATACAACCCAGCCATTCTACTCCTGGGAATTTACTGAAGGGAAATGACATCAGTAAATAAAAGCGTTATCTGCACCCCATGTTTATTGCAGCTCAATTCACAATAGCTAAGATGTTGAATCAATCTGAATGCCCATCAGCTGAAAACTGGATAAAGAAATTATGGGATAGGTACTCTGTGGAATACTACACAGCGATAAAAAAAATGAAATCCAGTCATTTGTAACAAAATGGATGAATTTGAAAAGCTAGTCCCAAAGGGACAAATACCATAAGTTCTCTGATCTGTGATAACTAACAGAGCACCTAAAAGGAAACCTGTAGAAATGAAATTGACACTTCAAGAAGCAATGACTTGAACAGCCCTTGTCTTGACTGTCAAGGAACAGGATTTTTTGTTTGTTTGTTTTTTGTTTGTTTGTTTGTTTTTCTTCTTAATACCATTGGTTGAACTCTTTACTTAACATAGAATTAACCATATGCATATAAAGTCAATTGAAAACAGATCCCAGTAAAAAATAAAAATGGGAATAAGAGAGGGAGGAGGAGTTTTTAACTGTAAAACTGTATAGTTCTGCATGCATTCCTACAGACTTACTTCTAAGGCTACAGCTAAAAACTTGCCATGGGATTCCAAATCCCATTAAGCTGGGCAGTAATAATGCCATCTTAAGTGTTAAAGTGATCATCTTAAGTGTTAAATTGATCATATAAATAGGATTAAGTGTTAAAGAGATCATATAAATAAGATACAAAGTGTCTGGTAATAACAATAAATAGAGTTAAAAAGGAGAGAACGTTCCAACATAAGAAGCAGTTCGCGCTGGCGCCGTGGCTCAACAGGCTAATCCTCCGCCTTGCGGCACCGGCACACTGGGTTCTAGTCCCGGTCAGGGGGCCGGATTCTGTCGCGGTTGCCCCTCTTCCAGGCCAGCTCTCTGCTGTGGCCCGGGAAGGCAGTGGAGGATGGCCCAAGTCCTTGGGCCCTGCACCCGCATGGGAGACCAGGAGAAGCACCTGGCTCCTGCCTTCAGATCAGTGTGGTACGCTGGCCACAGCCATCCAGCAGTGGCGGCCATTGGAGGGTGAACCAATGGCAAAAAGAAAGACCTTTCTCTCTGTCTCTCTCTCACTGTCCATTCTGCATGTCAAAAAATAAAAAAAAAATAAATAAATAAAAAAGAAGCAGTTCACCTAGCAGACTCGTAGAATGACAATCGCTCTAAAGAGTACTCAGATCTCAGAATCAGCTTTTAAGGCATTCTGGTCCAGCTGAAAAGCCCACAAGAGCATTTCAGGCATGGAAAGCCAAGTCACTGTGGAAAAAAAATGTCCTACATGAAGGATCTCTGTGACTGAGACCCTGGTGGAAAGAGGGGCCATCAAAGAAGGATGTACTTTTCTCTGAAGGGAGGAGAGAACTTCCATTTTGCATATTGCCCTGTCTAAATACTGACAAAGTTTGTGTACTCAAAAGGCTTCCAAAGCCTTGGCAGCTCATGTCAAAAGCCTAAGGTGATCACTGATGCCATACATAAGAGTGTTAATTATTAAATTAACAATAATAAATTATTAAATTGACAACAGGAGTCACTGTGCGTGTACTCCCTATGCAGGGCCTCTGTCCTCAATGAGTTGTATTATAAGAATTAACAATAAAACTTGTTCTCAAACAGTCTTTTATATTTTGTTTGTGTGTGTGCAAACTGTTGAAATCTTTACTTAGTATAGAGTTGGTCTTCTGTGTATAAAGTTAATTAAAAATAAATCTTAATGGAGAATGGGACTGGGAATGAGAGGGAGAGGACAAGGTAGGGTGAGAATGAGGGTGAAAGGCAGGGTATGGTAGGAAGAATCACTATATTCCTAAAGTTATACTTATGAAATTTGTACTCATTAAATAAAATGTTTCTTTGGAAAAAAGAAATAGCACAGACTATAAAAGGATTATTAACCAGGCATTTTGTTCTCAAAACCTCAGAACAGTCATCTTCGACCAACCCTAACTCATCTGGATTGCTCGCCACTATCTGAGAAGCAAATTCCCACAACATACTTAGAAGCCAATTCTTGTAAAATGCAAGAAGACTGAGGAATGATGAAGTACTGTTTACAGTCATGACGGCATCCCTTATGGACACCAGTTTGTGTCCCATGTGCCCCACTTTCAATGCAGCTACCTACTGGTGTGCCTGGGAAAACAGCAGAGAATGGCCCAAGTACTTGTGCCCCTGCACCCTTGTGGATGTACATAAAGTGAATCTTTAAAAAAAAAGAAATTGGGCCGGCGCCGCGGCTCAATAGGCTAATCCTCCGCCTGCGGCGCTGGCACCCAGGGTTCTAGTCCTGGTTGGGGCACCAGATTCTGTCCTGGTTGCTCCTCTTCCAGGCCAGCTCTCTGCTCTGGCCCAGGAGTGCAGTGGAGGATGGCCCAAGTGCTTGGGTCCTGCACCTGCATGGGAGACCAGGAGAAGCACCTGGCTCCTGCCTTCAGATCGGCCGTGGTGTGCCAGCTGCAGTGCACTGGCCGTGGTGGCCATTGGAGGGTGAACCAATGGCAAAGAAAGACCTTTCTCTCTGTCTCTCTCTCTCTCTCACTGTCCACTCTGCCTGTCAAAATAAATAAATAAATAAATAAATAAATAAATAAATAAATAAATAAAATTAAAAAAAAGAAATTGGAAGTCATTTAGGCACTGTGTTTGCTTTCAATTTTTTTTTTTTTCATTTGACAGATGAGTTAGACAATGAGAGAGACAGACAGAAAGGTCTTCCTTCCGTTGGTTCACCCCCCAAATGACCGCTACGGTCGGAGTTATGCTGATCCGAAGCCTGTAGCCAGGTGCTTCTTCCTGGTCTCCCATGAAGGTGGCAGGGGCCCAAGCACTTGGGCCATCCTCCACTGCCCTCCTGGGCCACAGCAGAGAGCTGGCCTGGAAGAGGAGCAACTGGGAGTAGAACCTGGGGTGCCAGCGCCGCAAGTGGAGGATTAACCAAGTGAGCCATGGCGCCGGCCCCTGCTTTCAAAATTTTTAAAAAGTTAATTTATTCATTTGAGAGGCAGAGTTACAGAGAATGATGGAGAGAGACTGAGAGAGAGGTCTTCCAGACACTGGTTTACTCTCCAAATGGCTGTAACACCTGGGGGTGGGCCAAAGCAAAGTCAGGAGCTGAGAGCTCCATCTTTGCCTCCACTTGGGTGAACCCAAGCACTTGAGCCATCTTTTTCTGCTTTCTCAGGCCATTAGCAGAGAGCTGGATTCGAAGAGGGGTAGGTGGACTCAAACCAGCTCCCATATAGGATGCAGGTGTCACAGGCAGTGATTTAACCCACTGTGCCATGACACCAGCCCCACTTTCTAACTTTTCATTGGAAATTGGGGCTTAGAAGGGGAAGAAAGAAGTTGGAAGTGACAAATCATCTATATACTTAGATATCCAGAGATACAGATAGATCAAATGGGATTAAAAATGAGATTCAAATAAAAGTTGATGGCTAGAGCTAAAACTTGGAGAGAAATACACAGAACGCATTTTTTAAAAATAGTATAACCAGTACAGAAACAACAGAAATGAGTTTCCATAATGCAATTTTGTCATGAGATGCCTATGCATGAATACTAAGAGAATGATAAGTAAGATAAACATGAATTTTCATGCTGGGTAACTGTTTGTGTCCACATAGGAATTTCAAGGTTTCTCCAATCACCAAGGAGGCTTTCTGGTCATGCACATTTCCCTCTCTGTGCCTTTTACTGTCTTATCTTTGGCCATCCTTCTGCTGGTTAGCGCTTTCCTGTAGTTCTCTAGACATGATTTACATACCCTGGGTAGTGATCTGTCAGTTACACGTGTTACAGATTATGGAGCTTTACTTCATTAGTATTCTGAGAGGGTCTCGGTATTATCTGACAAACTGTGCACTTGCCAATCTGCATGTAACTTGCAAACAGAAAGAGACCCTGAAAGAGGACATTGAATGTTTTCAGAAGTCATATCAGTGGTTCAGAAATAATAGTATCCCAGCTTTCTAAGAAGTAAGTATCATTATGGCTGAGGCACTGTGTAGATCAATGAAGATACCAAAAGGTGAGATTTTGCAGGAACAGTATGGTAGACCAAGAGGCTTAACATCCAACCCAACCTAAATTTCATACTTTAAAAGCTCTGTAAACACTTAGAAAATGCAGAGGCAAAAAGAGGTGAAAAGAATCACCTGTCTTTGTCCCTGGTTAAACACAAGGCTTACTATATTGTACAGTAACCCTTCACTTGGCACCTTCTGCAGGCCACCTCACTGGACAGGAATCTAATAAGCCCTGTGCATTGTATGTTAAGAAGGGCGCCAACCACCTGGTGCCCGCCCACTGGTAGATGGCGAAGGTGAGCGTGCCATTTGGGAACCATTGAAAAAATGGAATTTACTGAGCTTGAGAGAAAAGGGGAGGTTAGGGGCATGATATTTAGCTTTAAAAATCCGCATAACTTTGACATGAAAGTGATGTTAGAATGAGACACCCAGTGGCAGCAGAGACACATGGAAAGAAATTTAAAGGGGGAGGGTCCCGTGCTGTGGTGTAGCAGGTAAAGCCACAGTCTGCAGTGCAAGCATCCCATATGGGCACCGGTTCAAGTCTGGGCTGCTCTACTTCTGATCCAGCTCTCTGCTATGGCCTGGGAAAGCAGCAGAAGATGGCCCGAGTCCTTGGGCCCCTGCACCATGTGGAAGACCCAGAAGAAGCTTCTGGCTCCTGGCTTCAGATCGGCACAGCTCCAGCCATTGTGGCCAATTGGAGAGTGAACCAACAGATGGAAAACCTCTCTCTCTCAAATAAATAAATCAATTAAATCTTTTAAAAAAAAAGAAGTTTAAAGGGGAAGGAAGGGGACTTTCCAGTTTAGTTCAGCAAGAACAATTGCAAACATTTCTTTTTTATTTATTTATTGGAGAGGTAGAGTTATAGACAGTGAGAGGGAGAGACAGAGAGAAAGGTCTTCCTTCTATTGGTTCACTCCCCAACAGAAGCTGTGCCGATCTGAAGCCAAGAGCCAGATGCCTCTTCCTTGTCTCCCATGCGGGTGCAGGGGCCCAAGCGCTTGGGCCACCTTCTACTGCTTTCCCAGGCCATAGCAGAGAGCTGGATTGGAAGAGGAGCAACTGGGACTAGAACCGGAGCCCATAAGGGATGCCGGCACTGCAGGCAGAGGATTAATCTACTGTGCCATGGTGCCAGCCCCTCTGCAAACATTTCTTAAGCAGATATTCTCCACACAGCGTACTAGAAGCTGGACTACAAAACTGCATGAGACATATTTACTAGTTCTTACTAATTTTTCAACACAAAGTAACAGACACCGATAACTACATAATTAAGATTAATAAAATGTGATATGGTGATACTGGCTGTGTGTTACGGGGCCACGGAGGATGTGGTGGCTAATTCACGTACGCGTGCTTAATGAGTTCGGGTTTTACCTTGAGACTTGCAGGGAGCCTAGACACAGAAGCACTGAACTGAGTCGGAATGGGTCTCAAAGGCACTTGGGAGAGCACAGTAAGTACAACTGTGTAAAAGCAGGCTCAGTTTCAGCCAACAGGATCCAACATCAGTGCATTTCTAAGAACGTGTTTGCTTAATGCTTTCATTGGAAGACAGTATGGGATCAACGATAGTCAACCAAAATGAATGTCTCGCCCTGAATTGTCACAGAGAATCCATGATCTGGAAGAGGGGTTGGCATACCCCGTGGGTCATACCCAGCCTGCTGTCTGTTTTCATAAAGTGGCATTGGAACGCAGCCACAATCATTCATTTATGTGTCACCTGTGATTGCTTTCACACCACAAGGGCAAACTCGAGTAATTGTGGAAGAACTTTTTCCCAAAGACGTACAAGATTGCTCGTTGCTAAGACAGTCATCTATCTGCTGCTCATGTTGAGAAGGGATTACAGGGTTAAATGCTGAACTAGATTGTTTAAAGCTCATATGATGAGTTAACATTATTGTTACTGTATATTTTTATGGTCTGATCTTGAGAAAATGGTTTTAGTGACGTTGATGGTTAAATTCTTACCTATTAAAAATAAGTAACAATACTAACTCCCTGACACTAACAAAATTCTCAGAGTAATCCATCTCATTCACTGGACTGGTTTCCTGGTCACCTCCGACCTAAGCGCTACGTTATAAATCTACAGATTACTTGAGTTTCACCACTATTTCCGCTCAAAATACATTTAAATTGATTAGAAAACAATTAAACTGATAGTGATGTAACAGGACCTATACAATGAGGTAATGCTTGCTGGATATTTAATGTTAAATTAATGAGGATTATGCAACCATTACTACTCTTGGAGTGCCAGTAATAGATGTTTTATTATTATGGGTGCTGAGAGAGTCCGTCTTCTCACTATTGTGCACTGATTGATCTGGCAGAGCTTCCTAGAGAATCAAATGCTGAACTCTAGGAGAATTTTGAATGCAGTCAGGTAAGTAAGAATTGGAAACTGTTTTTCTAACATCAGCCACTCAATTAAAGTAACTATTTTTGTAGCATTAGAAAATTCGATGTATCTAGGCCTCAGCATTCATGCCCATCATCTCAGAAATAAAATGTTCTTGCTAGAAATGTGAGAACTGGTTCTTTTTTTTTTAAGATTTATTTATTATTTTTTTGAAAGAGTTACACAGAGAGAGGTGAGGCAAAGAGAGAAAGAGAGAGAGAGAGGGGTCTTCCATCCGATGGTTCACTCCCCAATTGGCCACAACGGCCAGAGCTGCGCCGATCCAAAGCCAGGAACCAGCAGCTTCTTCCAGGTCTCCCATTCACGTGCAGGGGCCCAAGTCCTTCTACTGCTTTCCCAGGCCATAGCAGAGAGCTTGATTGGAAGTGGAGCAGCCGGGTCTCAAATAGGCGCCCATATGGGATGCCGGCGCTTCAGGCCAGGGAGTTAACCCGCTGTGCCACAGTGCTGGCCCCAAGAACTGGTTCTTGCATGGGCAGCTGGGGACTTGGCTTTGAAATGGCTTCCCTATGACCCTCATCTCCTCTGTTGCCTCTCCTATGTGGATAGGTCTCACTTGCTTTAAGCCACGAAGTTTAGGGAGAAAAAGCTGTAAACATTAAGGGACTGATGTCAAAGTGCTGCACCCTGAACGTTTGTGGAGCTCAGCTTCTTGGAAGGGAACCACCGCTCTGAACAGACCGTGGCCTCCTGGATCAGAAGACCAATCTCACGTGGAGTACACAAGGCCCTTTATGGGCAGATCCCGCCCCCATTCAAGCCGTAAATATTGTTCAAGGAAATGTTTTGGACTAAAGGACAGGAGAACATAAGAGCTCTGCTCATTTGAAACCGTGTTCAAGGGAACGCAGTCTGTAACTTCTAAACATTTCTATAAAGCTCACAACGAGATTTTGCCTTGTTCAAGTGTTAGACAGAAACAGCTGTGAGTATGTGTTTGACAATAGTAGAGGGCTAGGCCCACTTTGGAGCCTGGTGGTCCCTGGCACCTCATTTAAAAATGAGATCTGGGGCCAGCTTTGTGGCATACCTACCTGAGATGCCAACATCCCATATGGGCACCAGTGCAAGTCCTGGCTGTTCCATGTCCAAACTAGCTCCCTGCTAATGCACCTGGGGAAGCAGTGAAAGATGACCCAAGGGCTTGGGCCCCTGCCACCTATGTGTGAGAACCAGAGATGAAGCTCCTGGCTCTTTGCTTCACCCTGGCCCAGCCTTGGTCATTGCAGCCATTGGGGAGTGAACCAGTGGATGAACGAACAGATGGAAGATCTTGCTATGTAACTCCACCTTTCAGATAAAATTAATAAATCTTAAAAAAAAAAGATGAGAGCTCTATCCTATTTGTTTATTTATATCTGCAGATTCTTTATTCCTTGTGGATTGTTCTTGGTCTGAATTAGTGGATTTATGTGTTACTCATAAAGTCATCGTCCATGCCCTGACACTTTTCACTGTGTGGGCGTATGCATCTGCAGTGATTCAACATCAGCCTTTAACTCCCAGACCACAGAAAGGACACATTTCCCTTTCTAATCACTTTCATGTTGGCCTGTCCCATCTCATATTTTGGATCTCCCATTCTGTTCATCTCTATGTTATGAACAATCCCATTTAAACACCCTTAATGGAACAAAAGGAACAGACTTGTCAGTGTATTTTGCTCAAATCGCCACACATATAAAGGCAATACAATATTTTACAGTATTAACTCAAATAGTGTTTATTACTAATAGCTTCTGCTTTGATAAAAATCACTAATAATATAAATATCACTAGTATGACTTGGTATCAGGTACCATTCTAGGTGCTAGAAACACAGCAGTTTTATATATATATATATATATATATATATATATATATGTATATATAGAGAGAGATAGATATCTATCTATAGATCTATCTATAGATATAGATCTATCTATCTATATATAGATATCTATATATGTAGATTATATCTATCTATGGGATATCTATACATGAGAGAGGCAACAGAGGAAATGAGAGTCATAGGGAAGCCATTTCTAAGTCAAGTCCCCAGCTGCCCATGCAAGAACCAGTTCTTGGGGCCAGCACTGTGGCACAGCGGGTTAACTCCCTGGCCTGAAGCGCCGGCATCCCATATGGGCACCTGTGATAGGAAGGAGTTTATATATAGATATAGATAGATAGATAGACAGAGATAGAGATAGATAGATAGATAGATAGATAGATAGAGATAGGTATATATCTATCTATCTGTCTATAGGTCTAGATATATATATATATTTACATATAGCTATATATAGATATATAGCTATAGATATAGATAGACCTATAGATAGATAGATACACCTATCTATTTATCTATAGATATATAGATATATATACCTATCTATATCTATCTATCTCTATCTCTATCTATCTATCTATCTATATATAAACTCCATCCTATCACAGGACTTCCAATTAGAGTAGGCAGCTTTGGTATGAGAGGCCCATCAAGAGGTAGTGGCTTAAGAGAGAAAGTAATATAGATCATCCATTCATCAGGAGTGATTCTAGTGCAGTTCTAACTATGTAGACTGGAATGTGGTGAGCTGTTGTAAAATGCTGTATGGGTCAGGAAGAAGAAGGAGGAGGGAGGGAGAGGAAGGGGAAAGGAAAGAGGAAGGAGAAGGGAAATTAGAGAGAGCCACTGAGGACAACGGATTTCATCTGATGGAAACAGCGGATGTTCTCTAACTGAAGAGAGGAGATAGATCCAAGAAAATTGTCTTAAAATGTGAGATCTTAGAGGAAATTTTATGCTTATGAGAAAACCTCAATAGCTAGGGAAGAAATAATGACACAGCAGGCAGAGGGAGAAGAGTTTCTGAAGCAATGTGCTAAATGAGCGAGTAGAAATGGGCTCAGAGGTGGGATGATCCGTCATGGTTAAGAACAGAGAGTGTATGGCAACACAGTTCACAGGCACAGGTGAGGAAGGCAGGTGGAGCAGATGTGTCTGCTGAGGCTTCTCGAAATTCTCTGCTAAGTGCTTCAATATTATCCAAAAATATTATCAAAAGATACCACACTCAGGTCATGCATGGAAGAGGAACTTAGAGGAGCAGATGTTAGTCGCCGAGAGAGGGAAAGACCACTTGAAATAGCCCAAAACATAAGTGAGAGAGTGACTAGCTCAGGAGATGCTAGTGTGAATTCCAGACAGCATCAAAAGCTCACTTGGCATCTGTAGTCCCATTTCCAATGACACATTGTGGTTTTCTCCTCATCGGTTCTCTTGCCTGGCCAGGAATGCAGGAGACATGCTGGACATACTCAGGATACCCAGCGGCTTTGCCAAGAGAGTGGAGCAAAGGGAGCAGAAGGCAAAAGGAGCAGGAGTGGAAGCCGGAGGTTGGTTATAGGGCCAAAGCAGGCCAGGGAGGGGAGTAAACTCTGAGGTCAGGTAAGGAATCAGAATCAGTAATGGGCCAATCAACCATGTGGGCGTTGGAGTTGGGGGTCTTAGACCAAATGAACCGAAAAGATAGGAAGTGGACTTAGGCTGCTTGAGAATGCAATTTGCAGGGGCTAACCGTATTGGTAATGACACATTCGAGGTTGTGCCACTGGGGGCAAGTAGGTAGAAACACCAGCATTGAAGGAAAGGAAATGAAACTACATAAGGACACGTTTTTGAAATGACCATTAAGTGGATGTTGAAATTCCAACAATGATGGCTGTGGTGGAGAAAGATTGGGAATTAGGTGCTAATATCCTGAAGGCATGAAAGTGACAAGAGTCAGATACCAACCGCAGCAAAGAGAGCCATGGAAAGAAGAGTGGTGGAATCAGTGGAATCCTAGGATCGCAAACAGGAAGTTCTTAACGAGGAGGGAAGGAGAACTGTCTGCAAACTCTGAGGGCCAAAAAGGAGGCACCTCCAAGAGAGGGCTGTGCAATGTGTGAGGGAGCAAGCCTCTGCAGCTTGAGTCGAGCACAGGGAAGCCTTGTACCTAGGGAAGGAGCAGCACTCAACTCAGAGAACAGAAGCGAATAAATGGGTCACAGAGCGTGAGACTGTGGGTGATTTTACTGATGATCAAATGTCCATAGAACAATCAATCCTATAGGTGTATGTCCCATCTTTTAGTCACTTGGTTATGAATCCAAGAGAATCAGCGTGGAGAAGAAACACCTGTGTGCAAGCAGGTGCTCCTGAAGTAGAGCGCAGATTAGAGGTGTTCAGGATTGACCTGCAGGCACTGGGTGGTGGACCCAAGGAACACACTCAGAGCAGCTCTGGGCTCTCGGCTTCTACTTCATAGCACTTTTATGATGGAGAAGGCTTGTCAGATGCAAAGTAAAGCAAAGGTCTAAGACTCTGAGATAAGATAATGACTTTATGATCAAATGTAAATGTGGCAAACTGATAAAAATACGTTTAAAACATGGAGTGCTGCGGTAGAATGGAAAGAACGCTCTACCGGACTTGCGTTCTAGTGTTCTCTCTCCGATTATTGTGCAATCTAATATATAAACTAAAAAGGTCAGACCAGATAAATGCTAAGGTTCTGGCTCCAAAATGCTAATATTCGAGCCTAACAAGGTAAATAATCAAATCAATTTTTCACACAAAAATTTCCACTCTATATACTCCACTCATTATTTGAAAATTATATTTGTTTACATACTGAAAATGGAACTCTGCATGAATACTATTCAATAAGCATTGTTTTGGTTTTAAAACACAAATTAAAGAGTGGAATGGAATAAATACCAACACCAAACAAAAACAATCATATAATTTCCCAAGTTCAAACAAAAGATAGCATTTTCCTAGATTTTACTCTCCTCGACCACTCTCAAGATTTTATTCAGTATAACTGATTTCCTTTTGACTTTAGCCAATATAAATTCCAAAGAAGAATGATAAAATTACTAATGGACAACATAAATAAAACTGATATTACATTAAATAAAATAAAAATTTAGCTAAAATCATCCCTAGAAAAATTGTAGTTTTAGAATTTTTTTCTGTCATCCACAAAGCTGGCAGGTATGAAATAAACACTCAAGACTGCTGACTCCATCGTATCCAAGAGCTGACTAATACACTGTGTTTGTTTGCATGAAGCATTTTTTCATTTTTCAATATAAATGGAGAAATATTAGAAACAGTATAGAGGATATATAAAATAAGGGACACTAGGGTGGCTGTGTAGTCCAGTAGTTAAGACATTGGCCAGGACACCATGTTCCCTATCAGAGTGCCTAGGTTCCACGCCCAGCTCTGGTTCCTGACTCCAGCTTCCTGCTAACAGGAGGCTGCTGGGATGCAGCAGGTGATGGCCGAAGGGCTAGGGTTCTTGCCACCCACATGGGATGTCTGCACTGATTTCCTGACCTCCAGTTCTGATATCGACCCTACTTTGCAGGCATGTGAGGAATGAACTAGCAGAAGGGAGTGCTCTCTGTCTGCATCTCTCAGAGAAAAAAATTATAATTAAGAAGTACAATATTATAAAATAATAGTAATAGGCATTTATCTTCAAATTTAACTCAACAAGTAGGTAGTGAGGAATAACAGTATTAATATGTGATGAAACACTGATAACCTATTGCTGTGTAATATTGCTTTTACTCCAAAACTTTAATATCTCAAAAAGCAGTACACATTTTTTTAATCATTCATAGTTTCCCTGGGTATGAATTCAGGAGCAGCTTGGATGGGCAATTCTGACTTGGGTTTTCCCTGGATGTTGCAGTCAGAGGTGGGTCCAGCCTACATCAGTCATCTTAATAGCTGGATGGAGCAGGACTTCTCTAATTCTGGTGTGGTTCACGTAACATTAGTGAAGGCTGGCTTTTGTTGAGCGGTCTCCATTCTCCTCCATAACTCTTCCTCAGGGTCTACTGAGCCCTGAGGTTGGCACCTGGCTTCTCCCAATGCTTATAGAACAGAGCTGGAGCCAAGGAAAAGCTGTCCTTGCTAAAACTCGGTCGCACAGCAGCACACTCACCACACTGGATTCTCAAAAGTGGCCCCCACGTCTCAGCCAGACTCATGGGCACACACCTTAGTCCCTTCTTTTTAAGGAAGGACTGATAGCAAATTTGCTGAAATATCTTCAAGTCACCAAAAACTACCTAGGACATTACACATTGCAATTTTATTTTGTTTCTGTGTCTGTTCTATTTTGCTTAAAAGATTGGCTATTGTAGGCCAATATTAGTAAAATCAACAAAACATACAAATAGTTCATGGAAAACGGAATTAAAGATGAATTTATCATGACCCAAAAGAATTTTTGAAATCCAGGCATATAGAGTCTTCAAAAAGGTAATGGAAATTGCCTTTTATGAAAAAAATTCTGTAGAAAAAAACTGTGCATGAATATCAATATCTTTTCCTGCTGAAATGAACTTATTTTTTAATCCCATTTTCCCCACAAAGTTTTGTAGCATCTTTGTTAGACTTTTCCAGTCAATTGACTTTTCTTCCTTCTTCGTTCTCCTCCTCCTCCTGCTCTTCACCCTCCTAAAATACGCTGTTTTTCTCAACTGACCTCCTCAGTTGGCTGTAGTGGAATCTACTAGATAAAGCCTGAGTGCTTCTCCCAAGGTCACTCCCTAAACTGTGGAACTCAGTCTATGTTTTCCAGGTGACAGATCTGCTCATATTATTTTTAGTTACTTTGAAATCACCCACCAATGACAGCATCTTGGCTTTTATTCCAGGGTTCTGTGACTGTGAATGCAAGAATCAGAGGAGAGAGCTTCCCCTGAAGGTAAGACAGAGTGTACGGGATGGGGCAATATATGAAAACCTGCAGTGACAAGGTCATGGAGAAAATTTTGTCACGAAGATTGTGTAAGTTTGGTGCATGATGTGGTAAAAGAAATGGAACTGATGACTAGATAATGCATTGCAGACCTTTCAAATAGCAGGAGTAAAAGTCATTTTTCTTTTATTTCTTATTTATTTTAATTAATAATGTATGATGGTGATCTCAGCAGTTTAGTACAGCAAGTTCCAATTCTCTCATTTTCTCTCTGCAGTAGAGGGATGTGACTCTGCTGTCAATACAGGTTGTGGCATTTGTTACATAATGAAAACCAAACCCATATTTAGGGTGGCTCAGTTTTTGAACCTCAGCACAACAAAAGGACACATTGTTGTGTGTGCTGAGAGATGATGTCACGGCATGGCTTGTTAGAGATAAAGGGGGCCAGTTATGTAGCTGGCAGGGCTGGGAGAGGCATTTTGTCTACAGAAGGAAACAGACAAAGAAAAAAAAGTCACTTTAGAGGAAGTGTAAGGTAGAGTCAGCCATGTGTAACTACTCTATGTCACTTAGATTTTATATCTTTCCCGTTTAATTTCTAATAAAATGGTCCTGGAAAGCTACAATGGCTAGCCAAGACCAGAGAACGTTTTCAGATATATCAATACCTTCGCTACTCCCAATGCAGTTTGATGTTGAACTGAATACAGTGCACACTGATGATACAATGGAATCAAGACAACTGTTGGTCAGAAACTTCAAAAATAGTGCCAGCAAAATTGGAAACAAACAGGAAAATGCTGCCTACAAATGATTGTGTTTAGTGTTCATCCAGACAGTTGAGTCGTTTTCCTACAGTTTAGTTATGAAGTAAGATATTGACATTTCAACTTGCATGTGCTGAATTTTTAAGTGGTTTCTTATGAAAAGATAATTTCAATCCCGGTTGCTGAAAAGTCACATCATTCCTAGGGTTGATTCGATGCAATTTACAAAAATAGGAATTGCCCTTGTGAGTATGAAAGCAGTACTAACTCTGTATGTAGGGCAGTGCATTTTAGTAGGATTTAATGTCATAGACGGTTTTCTGATGGATGGAAAAGAAATTACCAACTGATAATTGATTTCTAGATCACCCGGAGAACTATGAGGAAATGCAGAGAAGTTACAAAGTTTCACTTACGTATTTCAAATGGATTAAGCAATAGCAGCCTTTTTGAGCAGAGGGCTAAAAACAGATTATTGCTAGGACTAGATCGGTGAGTTTAACCTTACAGTTAAACGTGTGTAGGAGGCCAGTTTTAGGTAGTGCAGTATCACACGGAAGAAGATCAGACCTGAATTAAGTGATCAGTTCATCACCCAGGAAATGATTCAAGTGTTGGATAATTCCTAAAACTCCAGGAGCTAAGTCCTATTGCATTTTTCACCTCAACCTTTTACTAAGGTGGAAGAATAAAGATCTGTGGGGTGGTTTGAAAGACAATAGCTTTGTCAGACACTGCCATCACTGCTTCCATAAATAGAACAGAGCCAGCTGATAAGAACTGGGCTCCTTTTTGAGTGTGTTTCTAATTAAAACCTTGGCAAGATTTGGCTGAGCACAGAGGCATGCTAGAATCCATCATCAGTGTGGCCCACAGGGAAGTGGGCAGGAAGCGAAGATTCCAGCCATTTCAGGTGGACTGGGGCAAGAAGAGCCCTTTGCTATTGCAATGCAAGAAGTAGCAAAGAAGGCGGAGGGTCAGAGCCAACCTGAAAGCTTTCTCTTTCATCTGAGAGCCAGGTCAGAAGGGAAAAAGAAGAACACAGGAAGGAAGCAAAGGAAACATTTACTGAGAAGGCACAGACTTGCCAACAGAGAGAGAACCTTCCCAGCCCCCAGGGTAAGAGTGAGCAGTGGTTTGAGAAGACTTTGCAATGAAGAGCAGATGGTGTCACCAATCGCAACAGTGAGCAGAGCAGCGAGAGCCACAAAAATGCAGGTGGCGAAGTCTGAGCCATAGCAGCAATACCCTGCCCTGGAACTCTGGCCACAGAAGGGGCTCCACATGCAATGAAAACCTGGAGCGAGCACTCAGACACCACTGGTGTCCATTCAGAAATTTGCCTCCAGACCCACACTGCAGCCCGGAAGAGATTTGGAAGAAGTAAAGATAGTTTTGCTTTGTTTTGATTTTCCCTGCTGTCCTTAGGGACTCGATGGTTTTTGTGTTTCAGGGTTCCAGAGAGATCTTTAGCCTCTGAGACAGCAAGTCCCCATTTTCTGGATTTAAGACCCAGAAAAACAAGGGGATGGGATTCTTTTGGAGGAAGTGGGTAGAAGTGTGCAGATGCCCTGGCGCTCGCTTAGGTGGTAGACTTGGAAGCCGGTGCTTCTTCCTCTTCCGTGAGAGGAGGCAGGGAAGACGTTCTGGGGGGATTAGCAATTAGCATCTTTGCTCTGGGAGTGCCATATGCAGCCAGCGTTGTCCTCAGCAGCCCAGAGAGGAAGTGGAGGCTCCTACACACAGCCCCTATAACAGCACCGGCTCTCCACGGCCCAGTCTGCCAAGCGAGATTCAGCCCTGATTCTCCAGGAAGGCATCGTTGTTGGGCAGGAATGGGACGAGAGTCTCACTGGTTCTGGCGTGAAAGGAGAACAACCAGGAGAGACTTAAACCATGCCTCAAAGACCCCCCTCCCCTGTGTTCCAAGAAGCCTGCAAGCCTTAAAGATCCTCATAACCAGGAATCGGAGGAGTTTGATTTGCTGTTCAATAATGACAATATGGTACTTCTTGCTCCCAAGCGTTGGGGAGCAAATTTCCCCCAGGAATGCATCAATCATGCTTATTGTGCTTGTAAAATGGGTTCTGGGTTAAGACACAGGTTTTATTGGTGCCTGAACACCACCTGGCAACCCTGGAGAACTGAAGTGAACAAACAAACCGAGCTTTCTTCTTACAAGAAACTAAGAGAGAAAAGCAAGAGTAAAAGAGTAGCATACAAATGGGAATATACCAGAATGAAGAAAGATGCCTGTTTACTACTAGTGTGGACTACAATAAAATCAAACAGGAATGAAAATGGCCAGCCATGGTTCTGGACCCTTCAGGTCTCTGAGTAGGTGGGGGCAGTGGAGGGAGGCAGCAGGCCCCAGGTGGGTGGACAGTGCTGGGGAATCTTCTGCGGGGCACACTGCCCCTCTCATTCTAATTCTCTTTACTTCCTTCTCTCTGTTAACTCTTAGCTCCACGAATAAAATGTAAAGCTCTGGTCTTCTGGATATTGGATTTATGTTAACCTGACTACTTTGTCAAAATATCCCTTTCACTATATATTCTTTTTTGTTTTTAATTTTTATTTTTGACAGGCAGAGTGGACAGTGAGAGAGAGAGAGAGAGACAGAGAGAAAGGTCTTCCTTTGCCGTTGGTTCACCCTCCAATGGCCGCCATGGCCGGCGCGCTGTGGCCGGCACAACGCGCTGATCTGATGGCAGGAGCCAGGTGCCTATCCTGGTCTCCCATGTGGGTGCAGGGACCAAGCACTTGGGCCATCCTCCACTGCACTCCCAGGCCATAGCAGAGACCTGGCTTGGAAGAGGGGCAACTGGGACAGGTGCTGGCGCCGCAGGCGGAGGATTAGCCTGTTGAGCCACGGCGCCGGCCCACTATTTATTCTTATCCCAGGTAACATATTAAAGTCTTGGCTGTTCACTTCTGCAAATTCAAGCTCCTCATTTATACTCTTCTGTGTTCTCTTTCTTTAAATCAATTCTATACGGTTACCATTTTGCTTCCAGTTTGCTTTAAAGCTTTCCCTTCTTTTTATCATCATGCTGTCCTCTCAAGGAACCTGTTCTGGTCTCCAACTGAACAGTGAAGGGAGTAGTCGCCATGCCTCTGAGGACCGCATCTCTCTTTGACCTTCCTAGCCTGCCGTGTTTCCCAAACCTCATTGTTTCTCTGCTTGCTTGTTTGTATTTAAGTGAGGAGAGTGGTGTGTGAGTGGTGTGATACAGGAATCCAACTCAGCCTTGTTCCATACATGAAACTACTGGCCTCAGTGCCTTTTGTGCAATGGTTTTGCCCAGTGACAGCCAGCACCAGCTGTGTAACACATCACGTTCTCATCGGCTATCAGTGTCGGGTTCAGGATGCACTATTATATGTTGACTGATTTGTTTCTGTATCTGTATCCATCCATAGATGAAAGTGCTTCAAAAAGTTCATGGACAATGAATATTTTGAACAAATCATGCCTGGACTCTTTTTGTAAAAATTGTACCAAAATAAACTTGCTTTTCAATAACATTTTCAGAACTTTTTGTGGTACCCTCACACAAACACACACACACACGCACACACACACAGAATGCTATGTATTATATTCAGATACCGACACACACAGAGCTAGGTAGGTATCTATATAAATATGGGACAGCTGCAGAGAAATAAAGAGAAGTCAGGATTGTGGTTCTCTTGGGTAGCTGGGAAAAGGATCCAGCTCAAAGGAGCACACAGAATTCCAAAACTACCAGTATTGACCCCTTTTAACCTCAGTGAGCAGGTCCACACTTGTTTATAACGAGCAAGCAGATTCAGAAATGTCCATAGATTCTCAACACTTGGGGCACACACAGTTCTGACTTCTGTAGTTATCCAGAATTGTCTAGAATGAGACTCTACTGGGTTTTCAGGTTTTACTGGAACATTGAAAATCATTCTATTGCAGTCAAGATTATCTTAATTCCACCACTGTGTTTGTAACATATCATTTTAAATATTTTTATTGCAGGAATAGCAATTTAAGGAACATCATTGTTTAATAATACACTTATACATTGTAGTTCTTTGAAAACTAAAAATCAGCTCTGTAGATGCCATTTCGGTTTTTTTGGAGTATACTCTAAATACTCACCAAGAGTGGAGAAATAATTTGCAAAGTTGAAATAATCCATCAAAGATAATCCTTGCTGCACATTTTCTATAAGAAATGCAACATCTGTGGGAACTCAGTAACTAGCTTTCTGAGCAAGTAACCTAAACTTCAATTTCCTGGCAAAAATTGTATGTATAGTAAAGTTACCTCACCTGACTGTAGTTTGTTCCAAAGCTAAGACAAAACATACCACTCAAAGTAATGAAAAGGTGACTCATTCCCTTAAAGGAATTTAATTTAAAACTGTTGACTTTGTCAGGTGGTGAGGTGCTGGTTTACAATCCTCAGGGTTCATCAAAAAGAAGCTGGAGTTGAAGAGATAGGAAATCCCTTAACAATTCAGAATGTGCCTCTCAAGTTTGACAGCTTGGAGAAGTTCCCTCATCCTTTTTTATTTTCCCTAGGAAAAAAAATGCAGCAAAAAATTCACGTTTACTATTTTCTCTAAACTGTGGGACTTCTGGACTTGGCAAATTTAAAAGGGTTGGATTCTGAACTTGTGTTTACTTTTAGCTTTTTGTCCTTTTTCTCTTTTAGTTCTTTTAAAAAAATGTTTATTTTATTTGAAAGAGAGATAGACACAGAGATGGAGAGACAGAAAGAAAGATCTTCCATCTGTTGGTTCACTCCCCAAAAAGCTGCAAAGGCTGGGGTTGGGCCAATGCGAAGCCAGGAGCCAGGAGTTTCATGTGGGTCTCCTAATTGGGTGCAGGACTCAAGCACTTGGGCCATCTTTTGCTGCTTTCCAGGTGCATTAGCAGGGAGCTGGATCAGAAGCAGAGCAGCCAGGACTTGAACTGGCACCCATACGGGATGCGGGCATTGCAGACAGCAGCTTTACCCGCTAAGCCATAGTGCCTGTCCCTCTGTTTCATTTCTTAAGCAACCTTGAATGAATCATGTTTTCTCCACTGCTGAAATGGGGTACAGGAACAGGGAGCCCCAGGCTCTAGCTTTTTAAGATGGAACAGATTGTTTTCAACTTCCAGAACACAGACATCTACCTGCACATATTTTCACTGTTTTGTTCTCAGGCAGCCAACACAGTACTGGAAGATCATGGAGACAATTCGGAAGACATGTCACAAAGTGGCTGTCAGAGCCACCGGGAGCCACTGCCTGGCTCTGCAAAGTGAGCTACAGCAGACCACGCAGGAGAGCTGAGTGGTGCCCTTTCTCAGATTTGCCATGGCAAAACATTCTTGAGAAACCAGTCCTAAGTGGAGCAATGTTTTGCCTTTATCCAACAGAGCTAATTAGAGACCGACATCTTGTGATACATTTGTTGTTTTTAGCCCTGTGTATCCTCTTGTGGAACTGTGATCTTCCTGTATTTTACTTGTTGAATGTTATGGCTAGTGGTGAATTAAACCTGTGATTATAGAGGGACTGAAAGTTTGTCTTTCCAAAAATTTAAAGAAAAGCACAAAGGAGAGGGGGGGACCGAGGGAGGGAGAAGGGAGAGGGAAGTATGATTGTCTTCTTAGGACTGTACCTTTGAAATACATTAAATCTGTTCCCTTTATATTGATCAAAATAAAAGATTTAAGAACAACAATAAAGGCAACTCCAAGTGCGATATTTTTAACTGGTGTAGCTGGTGAAGGCTTCCTTTGAATTCTTAGTATCCTAATACTAAATAATTGAATCAGCTTTATTCATTCTAAACATGTGTTTCCCCTTGGCTAACAACAGCATACTCTCAAGGAGCTGTAGCACAACCAACGGTGAAGAACATGAACAGAACATACCTGCTTTGGATCCTGGTTCTACCACTGTGTGTGTGACTCTGATGAAATCGCCTGGTCTCCGTTGTCTCAGTTTGCTCATCTGTAGAATGGCGACCTAACAATATTTTTCACCTGAGGGTTAGTCTGGACTAAGTTAGTTGGCATCCGTAAGGAACTTGTGCAGCTCGTCCTGCAAAGCCGCACTGTCCAGGAGGGCAGGGCGATGGTGTTCTTCCCACAAGAAGCAATGGAGAAAAGTTTCAGCAGACATGTCTGTCTTCAGTCACTTTTAAAGGGCAGGCAGAAGGGGCGAGCTAACTCAGGGGACACTAACTATTGGACAGAACCAACACTGGCGCCAATACGCCTCTCGGATCAGCTTGAAGGTAGCTTTCCAGGTGGGCCTGGGCCACACCCAGGAACAATTTACCTGATTGGCAGAAGGCAGTCAGGCTAACTGCATGGGCTAGGCAGGCAGCCTCATCGAATCGCCCACAAACTTGGAACAGGAAATAGCTGTTTCTGAATGTTAGCTAAAATGAACATTAGTGGAATGAAGTCTTTCCTCTTGTTTTCAAAAAGACAATCTCAATTAATTTGTGGGGCAATTAAACTTTGGCGAAAAGTTAGACTGTCCTGATTGTATTTTGTGAATGGAGAAACAATCATATCTTTCTAAGCGGTGGAGGAATACTAGAGCTTTGTGCATTTTGATATATTTGAGTTCACCTTTACACAATGTCATAGTTCTGACACAACTGGGACTCCCATGAGTATCCTAGTCCCTGTATATCCCAATGCTAAATAATACTATGTTAAAGTTTTGTGTGGCAACAACGAATGGAATAAACTTGTGCTGCATGATAAATGCATAAATAAAAGGAAATGGGTCTAAAGCCTGGCAAGACCAAATGGACAGGATACACATCTATCGGATAACAAGACCGGGCTACGATCCAGGTTTCCTGGATTTCAACATGGTTTATTTCTACTACATCACAAACTGTTCCTGGTCACTGTAAGTAAAGTATATTAATTCACATGCCAGTAAAGGCTTTCTGAGACTTTCTCAAACTCAAAAAGCATGTGTTTTGTTTCATCAAATGCAATCGAGTATGACTGAGCTATGTCAATACCTTCAGACTTTCAGTGTAGCCATAATAGGAGGCCACAGGTTGTTTACACAGCTATTAAAATAAATGTCTCCAAAAGCACATTTCCTCCTAATGTTACATGCTTCATATTACAAGTTAATTGCTGTTTCAGATTTTACTGAAGTTTTATTTTTCACAATAAGAGCAAATTTTGGACTATTTAGAACGTTTGCTGAATCAGGTTCACAAATCACTTTTTCTTGTTTCCATTTAGAGCTTGTGGTGGGCTTGGCAGCTTCAAGTTTCCATGCTGCCATAATTTGACAATCCATTATTCTCTTAAGATCGAGTTATTTATTTATAAGTCCGAATTACAGACAGAGGGAGAGACAGAGAGAGAGAGAGAGAGAGAGAGAGAGAGAACTTCCATTTACTGGTTCATCCCCAGTGGGCACAACAGCCAGGGCTGGGCCAACCCAAAGCCAGGAGCCAGGAGCTTCTGCCAGGTCTCCCATGTGGGTAGCAGGGGCCCAAGCACTTGGGCCATCCTCCACTGCTCTCCCAGGCACATTAGCTGGGAGCTGGATCTGAAGTGGAGCATCCAGGACTCAGCGCCTATATGGGATGCTGCCATTGCAGACTGCAGCTTAATCCACTGTGCCACAGCACCAGCCCCTGGCAATCCATTTTTAATTGATCAGAAACATAAGTTTCTGGATAAAACCATTAATGTTTTGTGTGGATCTTCACCACTGACTCCTGGCTTTTTTCGTAGAGTTATTTTCCACGGAGAAGCATGGTTTTGTAGCATTTCACGGCAGTTTTGTAAACTGTCAATGTAAGAAGAGAACACGAAGCCAGAGTGAAATGTGAATTCTCGGTGGCCTCCTCACTCAGTAACTGAAACCCTTTTCTATGCCCTAGCCTCACATTCTGAACCACAAAAGCTCAGAAAAAGCAAAATTGCAATTGCTGTAGGTTACTCAAAATTAAGCTAAAGCAGTGTACTAAATCCACCCTGTCAAGAGCTTCCCATACCCTATTGTATCCATCCTCAAGGATGCACCTCAGAACCCAGTGTTTTGCTCACTGCAATTAGCAACAAGTTTGCTCACACAGGATCCGACCCTGTGAACCTTTTTAGCCTGTAATGTGCACAACAGACGTTTCAATACCTACAAAGTTTCCCAAAGCAAGCATGGCCGATTACATAACAAAGCCCTTTCTTCTTCCTCTTTCAACTGAAGGACTTTGCAGCTGTCAGTGAATCTCCTGTGAAGACCTTCAGAGATGTATTTAAAGCATTTTTGAATGATGCAACAAAATTTCAGCCAGTTCATTCCAAGAGGGGAGAGCTGACTTCTCTGATCTCCTCCAGCAATTTGCTCTGTACAGCTTTCCTCTCTGTCATCAGGGCTTTGATCCTCTTCTGAAACAGATCTTTCATCTCTTGGTTAGAGCTCTTCTCTTCAGTTCCTTATGCAATTGTCCCAGGCGCATGCTGATCTTCCTGGTTCTTTCTTCCCCAACTCACCAGTTAGCATCAGTCTCTTTGTCCTGAGAATATCCCCTTTTGCAACAGACATGTCCTATGCTCTATCAGTACAATTAATCGAGCATTCAATGGTTGTTCCGAACTTTGGATAATTTATAGATTTGGTAACACATGGATTATATTACACAGACTCTCTTTACTTTGAGCTTATGAATTATAAACAAGTTTTACATCTACAAGATTCATAATTAAAGGCACTAATAAATGTGACTTGATTAACACATTTTGACTGCTTCTGATGAAAGGCAGCCCATATTTTGCTCCTCTACTAGGAATCATCTAGATTTAGGAATGATCTCTCAGGCATGGTAGCATGTTATATTTTCATATGTCTTCCACTTGTCTTCAGGGGCGAGCTGCTTAATTTCTTGGAATTCATTCTCATAGACAAGAAGCTTCCTTACACTATCACAATATTTCAAAAGGCAGAATTTTAACCTCTTGAGTTACTAGAAAAAAAATGATAACAATTTGAAGAAGAAACATTTAGTCTGTGGCCTTACCTCCCTGAACACGCCTGATCTCGTCTGATCTCAGAAAGAGAAACATTTATTTTTCAACTTTCTTTGGGAAAAAAAAAAAACACGATTGACTTCATATAACATGAGACTTTGAAAAAAAACTATCCTATAATTTGAAATGAGAGTGAGAAGATTATTTTTAAAAAGAATATTATGCTTGATTTAAGATTGAAATGTGTTATGATTAACATGTACTTCTTTGGCAATTCTTTTAAAATGGACTTATGGCATGTGATCTAAATTAGTCTCAACTATTTTCTGAAACATTTGCTGAAAATTTCAAAAGCAAAGCTGCTGTTCTGGGAATACTAGGTGGTACTCTATTAGCCAGGATTTCTCAGAGGCCATCTCCTCTATTAGGAAATTATAGTCTGTAAACGAAAAGAATCTATAAGAAAGCAGAAGTCACAAATGGAAGAGAAATCATGTTTCAGCATGCTTGGCCATCCCTAGGCATTCCATTTAAGAGAGTCAGAAATTCCATTTATTACTTAAGCAAAAGTAAACAGATGGCTAAGGTTTATTTGTCATTATGGAAAGTCAACAGCAATAAAAAGAAGGGCCAAGGAAATTAAACCCAACGGCTAGACACATAGAAAATTGCACAAAGCAAGAAATAAAAAGGAATTTTTAAATGGTGGTTTTTCAGAGTGATTTGTAAAGTTACAATAAAAATCAAAAGAGAATAAGAGACTATTGGAAAGAATCCATTTAAGAACAAGAAATAGTTAAAATACCATGGCCAAAGTAATAGTTTACTAGAAAAACTAAATAATAGAATAAGTAGATGAAGAATAAATTAGTAAACTTACAGGAACCTCTAGAATATACAGCAAAAACATGAAAAGATAAAAATCCTAAGTGTCAAGTTAAAAGACAGAAGGTTGTATTCATAAACTCCAGCTTCAATTTCCCAGAGATTTAGAAAGAAAGAATAAAAAGAAGTAAATTAGAAACAAAATAAAGAATAAAAGAAACATGAGAAACCATTTTCCCAAGCCAAAGAAAGACAATTCTTCAGAGAAAAATAGAATATCAAAACCAAAATTGGAAAAGGACTTTTAAATAGAAATTTATTATTAACTTTCAAGATAACAGGGAAAAATAAGGACAAGGGAAAGAAATTTTTAAATCTTCCACAATGTATAATGGACAATACCTTGCTTTAAAAGAAGATAAAATTGACATCAGACTTTTCATCACAATTAGGAGAACTCATTTCTCAAACTCTTGAAAATAGCCACAGAGAATAATTTAGGACAATGAGCCTTGCTTAAATAATGTATTTCTAGATTAAAACATTAAAAAATCACAGACAATTCAAAGTTTTGGTACTAAAGCCATTAGTAAATGTTGTAGATGGTATTTCTGTATTTTCCCAATATTATTCATACTGTTTATCTGCTCTGGAAACAACAATAACTAGCAATAATTTCAGAAAACTAAGTCCCACAATATAAGATGGCTTTTGGAATAGTGTTTACAAATTTATCATAGAATATTTGAAAAGTATACACTGGCCATATACTTTTGAGATTTTTAGTACATGTTTTTAGGCTTTTTTTTTTTTTTTGCAAGTAAATGTGATTTACTTTCTGAATAATTGTTACCAAACCAACAACAAAACAATTCTTCTAAAGGTCATACAAAGAGGATCAAACAAATGAATTCAAATGTTCCGTTTTCAGTACTGAAATTGGTCTCCAAAGGGAAGCATATGAACCAAAACAGGTGCACAAGATGATACAGGAGATTGTCAGCTATAATAGTAAAGCTTTTATAAATGTTTACTAGATCTCCCTTTCAGTTATCAATTTTTTCTAACCTTAAAGTTCACATTTTTATGCCATGGTATTTAGTAGTTACCTTGCAGTTCTCTATAATCATCTTTTATTTATTACTATCTATTTTAAAGAATTTACTGGAGCCAGCATTGTGGCACAGTAGGTTAAACTGCTGCCTGTGACATCAGCATCCCATATGGGTACTGATTCATGTCTCATTTGCTCCACTTCCAATCTAGCTTCTTGCTAATGCACATGGGAAAGCAGTGGAAAATGGCCCAAGTTCTTGAGTCCCTGCACTCATGTGGGAGACCCAGATGAAGCTCCTGGCTCCTGCTTTGGACTGGCCCAGCCCTGGCTGTTGCAGCCATCTGGGGAGTGAACCAGTGGACAGAAGATCTCTCTCTCTCTCTCTCTCTCTCTCTCTCTCTCCCCCTTTCTCTCTGTTTTTCCCTCTCTCTGTAACTCTGCCTTTCAAAGAAATAATTCTTAAAAAAAAAAAAAAGAATTTATCACATCCTATAAAGCATCTTACATGAAAACAAACACACTTATAATTGTGAAGTATTAAAATCATGATATTATTTCGATTTCGTCACATCTGAAATCATTATAACACTATTCTTTTTCTACAGTTCCACGATTTTACCTGGGATTATTTTCCTTTATCCATTTTTTTTTTTTTTTTGACAGGCAGAGTGGACAGTGAGAGAGAGAGACAGAGAGAAAGGTCTTCCTTTGCCGTTGGTTCACCCTCTAATGGCCGCCGCGGTAGCGCACTGCGCTGTTCCGATGGCAGGAGCCAGGTGCTTATCCTGGTCTCCCATGGGGTGCAGAGCCCAAATACTTGGGCCATCCTCCACTGCACTCCCTGGCCACAGCAGAGAGCTGGCCTGGAAGAGGGGCAACCGGGACAGGATCGGTGCCCCGACCGGGACTAGAACCCGGTGTGCCGGCGCCGCAAGGCGGAGGATTAGCCTGTTGAGCCACGGCGCCGGCCTCCTTTATCCATTTTGCATTTTGCAAGGCTCTGGTAACAAAATCTCATTCTTTGACATTTTAACTGTATCTACTGGATATAAAAAAAAATTTTTTTTTTGACAGGCAGAGTGGACAGTGAGAGAGAGAGACAGAGAGAAAGGTCTTCCTTTACCGTTGGTTCACCCTCCAATGGCCACCGCGGTAGCGCGCTGCGGCCAGCGCACCACGCTGATCCGATGGCAGGAGCCAGGTGCTTCTCCTGGTCTCCCATGGGGTGAAGGGCCCAAGGACTTGGGCCATCCTCCACTGCACTCCCTGGCCACAGCAGAGAGCTGGCCTGGAAGTGGGGCAACCGGGACAGGATCGGTGCCCCGACCGGGACTTGAACCCAGTGTGCCGGCGCCGCAAGGCGGAGGATTAGCCTAGTGAGCCGCGGCGCCGGCCTGGATATAAAATTTTAAGTTGTCAGCTTTTCTTTCAGTGTTTTAAATGTTATTCCACTCTTCTTGGACCCATAGCTTCTGATGAAAATCAACCATCCATCTTCCAATCACAGCTCGGTAGCCATCACTCCTTTGCTTATAACAAGAAAAAAGCTGGAATAAACTGAAAATCAATGATGCTTCCTAGAACCATCAGAAAGTCAAATTGAGGAACTGGCATTGTGGCATAGTGAGTTAAGCTGCTGCCTGCAACACTTGCATCCCATATGGGCAGGTGTTCAAGTTCTGGGTGTTCCACTTTGGATCCAACTCCCTGCTAACACCTGGGTGGCATCAGAAGATAGTGCAAGTGCCTGGACCCTCATGGGAGAACTGGAAGACTCCTGGCTTCTGCCTGGCCCAGCCCTGGCAAGTAAAGCCATTTGGGGAATGAAGCTACAGATGAAAGCTCTGTCTCTCTATTTCTCTCTCTCTCTCTCTCTCTCTCTCTCTCTCTCTATCTATCTCTCTGTAAATCTGCCCTTCAAATAAATAAGTAAATATTAAAAAAAAAAAGAAAAGAAAATCAAGAGTGTAAGGCAAGAGCTAGTGTTGTAGTGCAGCAGGTTAAGCCACTGCTTGCAATAGCATTATGCCACATTGAGCTCTGTTTCTTCTCCACGTCCCTACTCATAAACCTGTGAAGGCAGCAGAAGATGGCACAAGTACTTGGGTCCAACTGTGGGGTTCTGACTTCAGCCTGGCCCAGCCCTGGCTATTGTGGCCATTTGGGGAGTGAACCAAAGATGGAAGATCTTTCTCCCTCTGTCTCTCCCTCTTCCTCTCTCTCCCTCTCTCCCTTTTTGTCACTCTGCCTGTCAAAAATAAATAAATTTTACAATAGAACAAAAAGATCGTAAGGCAACAAAAAATGCTGGTAACTGGAGAGACAGAGGAACAGAGACAATTGTAGCAAAGTTACACTTGCTGGGAGCACAAAATGTCAGAGCTAGTAACTTACAGCATGACTTAGGAAGTAATTAACAAATTGCTGCAGGCTGGAGGTGGACTCCTTTGGAGTTGCAAACACCTGGCAGTGCAGTCCTAGGAGTGTTGCCCACCTTTCCATGCATTTTAGCTCCAGGAAGTTCTCCTGTTTTCTATGAGATCAGCAAAAAAGGCCCCCTGTGTTTCAGAAAGGGGGAGAGAAACTAATAAATTTTAATTAATTGAATTATTAATAATTTTGAATGATTTCGGAGGAAAATGACTATTTTGAATATGTCCTAAACATTTAATTCTCTATATCAAAGGCTTGCCTTCAAGCAAGCTGCTTTACCAGACTGTTTTTTTTTTTTAAGATTTATTTATTTATTTGAAAGGTAGAGTTAGAATGAGAGAGAGATCTTACAATCTGCTGGTTCACTCTCCAGATAGCCACAACAGCCAGGGCTAGGCCAGGCTGAAGCTAGGAGGCTGGAGCTTATTCCAGGTCTCCCATGTGGGTACAGGGGCCGAAGGACCCGAGTCATCTTCCACTGCTTTCCCAGGCGCATTAGCAGGGAGCTTGATTGGAAATGGAGCAGCCAGGACTCAAACTGCTACCCATACGGGAGCCAGCACTGCAGGTCACAGCTTAAACCTGCTGAGCCACCGTGCCAGCCCCAGAGATTTTTTTTAGATGATTTTTTATTTGTTTATTATTTGAAAGGCAGAGTTGCAGACAGAAGGGAGAGACGAGGAGAAAGAGGAAAGAGAGCTCTTCCACTTGCTGGTCTACTTCCCAAATGTCTGCAACACACAGGGCCAGGGCCAAGCCAAAGCCAGGACCTAGGAACTCAGCCACATTTCGACAAGGCCACAGAGCCCAAGTACCTGAACTCAAGCTGGCTCTCCCATCTGGGCTGTAGGCATTCCACGCAGCAGTTGGGCCCACTGTGCCACAACGTCCACCCAGAGCCTTATCTCCCATAGGAGAAGGGCAATTAGACAGTTCCAGCTCATGCTACTCTCATCTGCAGCCAAGAGGCAGAAAAAGAAGAAAGGCCAAGTGAGTCTACCAAAAGACATCTCTCAAGAACCCAAAGTAGGGGCTGGCACTGTGGTGTAGCTGGTAAAGCTGCCGCCTGCAGTGCCAGCATCCCATATGGGCACCAGTTGGAGTCCCGGCTGCTTCACTTCTGATCCAGCTCCTCTGCTATGGCCTGGGAAAGCAAGGGAAGATGGCCCAAGTCTTTGGGCCCCTGCATCCACATGGGAGACCCGGAAGACACTCCTGGCTCCTGGCTTTGGATCAGCACAGCACCAGCCATTGCAGCCAATGAGTGAATCAGTGAACCAATGGATGGAGGACCTCTCTCTCTCTCTCTCTCTGCCTCTCCTTCTCTCTCTGTGTAACTCTTTCAGAAAAATAAATAAATATAAAAAAAAAAACCCAAGCCCATTGAAAACCCAAGATTTAATGCAACACAAGTGATAGAATGCTTTGCCCCTACCAGTGCCAACCTGCACATCCCAGAGTCCATCACACTAAGTGGATCACAGCTGAGACAAGTGAAAGACACTCACCCTTTGTAAGAGGTTGTCTCTATGGAAACCCAAACACGGCAAGAGAGACAAAGATGAGAAGATAGGAAGAAGATTCTGACATCTGCAGCAAACGCTAGACTCACCCTAACTCTGTGCCAATCATAAAGCTTCACACTGAAGATCTGTTTGTCTCAATTCCTCTTACCTGATACATCCTGACTGACTTTCAAGAAAAATTTCCAGGCACAATAACAGCCTAGAAAACACACAGACTGGAGAGGCAAAGTGAGTTTCACAAACAGAAATGGCTATGGAAGGCAGAGGTTTGGGAATTACCAGACTGCATTCTTAAAAACATATGGTCCATGGGCTGGTGCTGTAGCATAGTAGGCTAAGCTCTACCTGAGGTCCCCAGCACCCCATATGGGCACCAGTTCCAGTCCCAGCTGCTCCTCTTCTGATCCAGCTCTCTGCTTATGACCTGAGAAAGTAGTGGAAGATGACCCAAGTGCTTTGGCCCCTACACCCGCATGGGAGACCCAGAAGAAGCTCCTGGCTCCTGGCTCCAGATCAGCATAGCTCCAGCCATTGTGGCCATCTGGGGAGTGAACCAGTAGAAAACAGACAGGAATAGAAAGGTAGAGTAAGAGAAAAGAAATTATATAAATGAGAATTTCAATGAAATGCTAAAAGTGACAACATTGTTAACAGAAATCATGTCTTTAATGCTCTGAAAAATCAACTGAACACAAAACAACAAAAAGAAGTAATATATCCAAGAGCTACGGGATGATTACAAAAGATGTGACGTACACATACCAGAAGGAATAGCATACACAGAAGAGAGACAGAAGAAATAATTAAAGGAATAAGGACTAGAGATTTTCCAACCCTATATCACACACATGCTCCAAATCACAGATTTCCAAAACTGAGAGAAACCAAGTAGGATAAACATCGAAAACATCCACCCATAAGCCTGGTGTATTCGATCTATTATCAGCTAGCATATTTTAAAATTAATATTTCGGGCTCTCGTCTCAAGCTTAGAGGAAGCACTCTAAGCTCAGAGCCAAACGACACAGGCAACATGGTAAGGCTCAGAGTTTATTTGGGGAAGTGAGCAAAATACACAGTAACAAATACACAGGAACATAGGGGTTTGATTAAGGAAGTGGGGGTGGGGTCAGAAATTTAAACCAGGAGTTCCATAGCAGGCTCTCAGAGGGCAGATCAGGGTCACCTGCAGGAGTCTACAGGCCTACAAGCAGTAGCAGCGGGGGGGCAGGAGCAGCCACAAAAACGGGCAGCACAGAACTAGGGTGGCCCCAGAGTGCTCCATGCCTCTTATTCACTTCCAAAAGGGGCGTGGTTACATACTCTGATTGACAGGTGGGTGGATATAAACGAGATCATATAGGGGGGAGGGGGTGTGGTTTCCAGTTCATGAATCTAATCAGTCTAATCCTATCTTTCTGATTGGGCCCCACACCAAAGACAAACAGAACATATGGAAAGAAACCAGAGCAGAAACTGTTTACCTATTCAGCTAGGGGACTAAAAAACAATTTTCTTTCAGAAATCATGGAGTGAATCACTCCCAGGGTTGAAGGAAAAGGCAGGAGTGAGTCTGGATGAATTGAGCTTGTGTTAGACTAAAATGCAAGCATTCACAGAGCCCCTGGCAGGCTGGTGCTTCCTTGGCTGTGAAACGCCCTGGAGTTTCGCCTTCCTGAGTGGGTCTGGGCTCAGCTTTGTGACATGTCATGCCATGGAGATTCCAGTGATGAGGGACCAGTGTGTCTGAGGCTGCATGTCAAGAGGGACCTTGCCTGCTTGGCACCACAGAGCTACAGGATATTTTACTCTGCCACCTCCCTGTTCCAGCCCAGTGTCCCCACCCCTCCACCACCACCTGAGAAGTGATCAAATATTCCAGGGTGAAAGCTGGCTGCATGTTTGAGATTCCCCAAATTCCATCCATGATATAAGACTGTCTGACTTATGGAAGCTCTACTGGCTTCTCCTCACCTGAACCAAACTGTTCTCACCTCATGCCTATGTTTGCTAAATGCTCCAGAAGCCAAATCCTGCTTGTTAAATGATACTTGACTGTATTTTTTATAGTATAGTTTCAACACTAAAGTATAAGTACATGGGCCAGAAGTAATACACATACACTGGGGATACTTGGGTTAAAAATGCTTCATTGGGGCCGGCACTGTGGCTTAACAGGCTAATCCTCTGCCTTGCGGCGCCGGCACACTGGGTTCTAGTCCCGGTTGGGGCGCCGGATTCTTTTTTTTTTTTTTTTTTTTTTGACAGGCAGAGTGGACAGTAGAGGGAGACAGAGAGAAAGGTCTTCCTTTTTGCCGTTGGTTCACCCTCCAATGGCCGCCATGGTAGGTGCACTGCAGCCGGCGCACGTCACTGTTCCGATGGCAGGAGCCAGGTGCTTATCCTGGTCTCCCATGGGGTGCAGGGCCCAAGAACTTGGGCCATCCTCCTCTGCACTCCCGGGCCACAGCAGAGAGCTGGCCTGGAAGAGGGGCAACCGGGACAGGATCGGTGCCCCGACCGGGACTAGAACCTGGTGTGCCGGCGCCGCAAGGCGGAGGATTAGCCTACTGAGCCGCGGCGCCGGCTGGGGCACCAGATTCTATCCTGGTTGCCCCTCTTCCAGGCCAGCTCTCTGCTGTGGCCCGGGAAGGCAGTGGAGGATGGACCAAGTGCTTGGGCCCTGCACCCACATGGGAGACCAGGAGAAGCACCTGGCTCCTGGCTTCAGATCGGCACGATGAGCCGGCCGCAGTGGCCATTGGAGGGTGAACCAACAGCAAAAAGGAAGACCTTTCTCTCTGTCTCTCTCTCTCACTATCCACTCTGCCTGTCAAGAAAAAAGAAAAAGAAAAAAAAAATGCTTCATTGGGACCAGCGCTTTGGCTTAACCAGTAAGCAGCCATCTGCCATATGGGCGCCAGTTCAAGTCCCAGCTGCTCCACTTCTGATCCAGCTCTCTGTTGTGGCCTGGGAAAGCAGTAGAAGATGGCTCATGTCCTTGGGCCTCTGCACCTGTGTGGGAGACCTGGAAGAAGTTTCTGCATCCCAGCTTCAGATCGGCTCAACTCCAGCCATTGCAGCCATCTGGGGAATGAACCAACAGATGGAAGATCTCCCCTCTCTCCTTCTTCTCTGTAACTCTGTCTTCAAATAAATAAATAAATCTTTAAAAAAATTTACTTCCCTCCCCCTTTATAAAAAAAATACTTCATATGGGGTGGGCATTTTGCACAATAGTTAAGTTGCGACCTGGAACTCCTGCATCTCATATCTGAGTCCCTGGGTTCAAGTCCCAGCTCTGCTTCTGATCCAACTTCCTGTGAACACACACCTTAGGAAGTATTAGGTGATGGTTCCAGTGGATGGGTTTCTGCCACCCACATGGGAGAACTGGATGGAATCCTGGGAGTTCCTGATCTCAGCCTGGCCTAGCTAGCTCTGGCTGTTTGGGTATTTGGGAAGTGAACCAGCTGATGGAAGATCTGTCTCTGTCTAGTTGTCTCTTTCTTTCTCTGCCAAAGAAATAAATAAGCAAACAAGTAAATAAAAAAGCAAAATGTTTTATCAATATCAATACATGATCACAGTTCATAAAAATTTTCCTCTTAATACCTCTCTGAACCCCACTTAATATCTGATTGCTTGTAGTGTTCACAATTCTCTGCTAGAGAAAGTCGAGCTTTTTGAGGATCCTTGCTAAGAAGCTGTCATTCATACCTGGACTTTGACACACATAACACAGAGCTTTCCAACTTTTCCTTAACGAACTATAGCAATATTCTGCACTGGTGAGATATTTCTGAAAGAAGAGTGAACTATAAAGGCACTTTGAGAAAAGATAAAAGCCGTGTACATTTTTGCAAAGAATAATCACTTTACTTATTTACACAAGTACCAATGTCTTCAGACTCTTCTTGGATTATCGAGTCCACACTAAACATATAGTGAGAGAAGTATGTGTACTGTAATGTGTTTAAATTAAATAATCCTGAGTTTTATGTCCCACAGAATGAACCTAAATCGATCATTCTAGCTCTTCACTGCATCTTCTATGTATCTTCCACCCAATTCCCATCACCAAGCTTCTTTGACTATCTATTCTTTTAGAGTAACTTCATATCTTCCAAATTTCAGTAGTTTTGGGTCTCTGGCTGTATTCTTGGAACTTTTCTGCCAGACTTTCTGTTTAAAGCATCAACTGTGTGAACAACTGGAAAAAGCCCTCGCAATTAAAAGTCACAGTTTCATCACTGGAAGTCATGAGGTTGTTGTGGACATCTTGCTCTTGGCTTTCACCTGGGGATGTTGAAAACCTGCGCTATCTCTGGCTAATGAAACAGAAATAAAGCCAAGCATCAGAAGAGTCATGGTGAGGTTCTCAAAGCATTGGTGTATCTCATTTCAACAAGGCACTTGTTTTCTTTTCTGGGGGCTAGATGCTACATCAACTCCATGTTACTGATGTGCTATTGACAAAAAACCAGTGTCCATATCCTTTCAACAATGCCTTAAAATTAAATGCTTTGGGGTGCGCGTTGTAGCTTAGCAGGCACAGTCACTGCCTGCAACAGCGACATCACGTATGGGTGCCAGTTCATGTCACGACTGCTCCACTTCTGATCCAGCTCCCTGCTAATGGCCTCAGAAAAGCGGCAGAAGATGCCCCAAGTACTTAGACCCCTGAACCCACATGGGAGACCTGGATGAAGCTCCTGGCTCCTGACGTCAGGCTGGCCCAGTCCTGGTGCAGCCATCTGGGAGTGAACCAATGGATGGAAGAGCTCTTTCTTTCTGGCTCACCTTCTCTGTCTGTAATTCTGCTTTTCGAATAAATAAAAAATAAACAAATAAAAATTGAATGCTTTGATGGAGCTACAGTTCTTCATATGTGCTTTCAATTGTAGTTAACGATTGGTTAATACTTTAATTAATAACATTTTACTCTATCTAGTCTTATTTTGACTAGAAATAAATAAAATTATGTAGGAATCTCGCACTGATTGGCTGTCAAGCAGATAAAGGATCTACCTTAACTTATAAGGCTGTAGGCTACTCTACTTAAAATGCTAATTCCCTAACTGCAGAAATAGAACAACACATTGCTGGGTGTTTATGTTTCTTTGTCCCAAATCTTTTGCAGGGAAAAAATATGAAGGACATTTTCTATGAGATTTCTTTAATAGTTAACTTGAAATTTGCAAACATACAGGATTAATTTTCAATTTAAGGCTGGTACTGTGGGATTGTGCATAAAAGCATTGTCTACTGCACCAACTGCTCCATTTTTGATTTGGCTCCCTGCTAATGTGCCTGGGATAACAGCAGAGGATGGCCCAAGTCATATGTGGGAAACCCAGAAGAAGCTCCTAGCTCCAGGCTTCAGATCTGCCTGCCTCTGGCCATTGTGACCGTTTGGGGGAGTTAACCACCAAATGGAAGACCTCTCCCATTCGCTCTCTCTCTGCCTCTCCTCTCTTCCTCTCCCTCTCCTCTCTCTCTCTCTCTCTGAAACTCTTACTTTCAAATCAATAAATAAAAATTTTAAAATATTTTCAATTTAATCTTTGAAATGTCAACTGAATTTTGTATGTAGGATTTTAATTCAGTAGAGGAAAGTGTGAATAGTTAAATCCACAGGTGTTGAACAGCCCTGGAGGGGAGGATGTTTGATAGATAAAGGGGTATGAGAGAGGTGAATAATGTTTGTAGGTGGAGCTTTATGTGACATCACTCCCTCATCTTTTGAAGAACTGCATTGAATAATTTTTCCGTGATTTACAAAAAAATTAAACACCATTGATGCTATTATCAATGCTTCACTCAAGAAATTTTAAAAAAGATAGAACTCCAGATCTGATGTATCCTTCCAAAGGCCAAGGCATATCTAATTCCTGAGAGGATTATGACAGTTTCTACAAACTTTAAGTTTTATGTTCTCTTAAATAGACCAATTAAAGAACTGGAGAAAGAGCACGAAAAACTACAGAAATGCAAGAAGGCATGAAATGCATACCATCTCTTAATAAAGAATAAAGAATTTAAATAAAGCAAAAGCTTTTGTAAACTGTGTGATTCTTGAAAAGAAGATTGGATGATGACTATAGATAATTATAGCTTCAAATATCTTAAACATGCACACACATGAGGAGTCTTTATAAAGTTCAAAGAAAATGCATATTATGAAAAACTCTCCTTGGATTTCAAAATTTTTTGAGCCAAAATAAGCTTATCTTTTAATTCTATTCTCTGTGAACCTTTTGAAGTACCCTCCTGTAATATATTTCTTACAACTGGCTAGATGAATACCTATGCATTAAGATAACTTCTAGAAATCTTTACAGAATTTCTTACTTGATTTCTTTTCTCCTCAAGACCTCTTTGAAAATTCTATCCTCAATGTTTGCAGTAAGAATCTCATCAGAATTTTTTCTCAAATGTGCTATAGTCAATATTCATTATGCAATACGGAATCAGCTGTTCTAATTTGGGATAAAAATCTCAAAACCATGAATGAGACCGAACAGACAAGTTCTCCAAGTAGAACTGTGGAAATGGCAATGATAATTGATTACTGTAGTTCCATCTTTGACTTCACAAACATTGCATAAGTAGAAAGAAGTCTCAGATATCACTACTACAGCAATTTTAATTATTGATATAAAGAAAAGGATGGACTTTTCACCTACATTTCTCAAAATGTAAGTGATTTTTAGGAAATCCATCAGCTTTCATTGCTCTTAAAAGGAACAATGGAACTTGCAAGTAGAAATCCCTTTACAGGAAGATGGGCCAGCAAATCAAAGTTATTCCTGAATATTTATCATTTCAAAAAGTGTAATATTTGCAAAGAACTGAATATGTGCATTTCTCAAGAATTCATATATTTAAACCCTGGTCCTAGAGGGTTGATATTTGGAGTGGGACCTTCAGAGGTGATCAGAACGTGTAGTTGGAGCTCCTGTGAATTGGAGTGAGTGCCCTTACAGGAAGAGGCCTGGAGCCAGCTGGCTCATTGTCTACCGCTTAATGATACAATGAGAAATCGGTGCTATAGAACCCCAATAGGGCCCTCGTCACACCTGACCAAGCTGCCATCCTCATCCCTCAATTCCAGCCCCCAGAGCTGTGAGGAAGACATTTCTGTTGCTCAGGTCACCCAAAGTTGTTACAGCATCCCAAATAGGTTAAGATGCCAGAGTTAGCAAACAAAGAATGCAGTTTAGGCTCAACTGTGTCTTCATTATATGAAATAAAACAGTCAAGTGTGACAGTGAGCTTATTAGTCATTAACTATTCACTTATGCGACAGCATTGCTTAACCAAACAGAGGACCACAGATTACATATTCCATTTTTGTAGTAGCTCATTGCTATAAATTAAAACAAGCAGGCGGGCTAGCCAACAATATCCATGTAATCATTTCTGGACTTGAGTAAATTTACAAGTCTTCTGCTTCTCTGGTCTTTAGCTCTCTGTGCATTATGGTCTACATCTTCTGAGTGATTCAGAATGATAATCAAGGATCAGGCAGTCAACCGAGGGCTGATCATACCTGTCCCACATTGGAGCATATGAGTTCAATTTCAACTCTAGCTGCTACCTCCAGCTTCCTACTGATGGAGACTCTGGGAAGCAATGATGGTGGCTCAAGTACTTGGGACCCTGCCACCTACTTAGGAGACCTGGGTGGAGTTTCTGGCAACCAGATCCAGCCTGGGCCCGGCCCCAGTCACCATAGGCAATTAGGAAGTGGGATATTCTCTCTCTCTCTCTCTCTCTTTCTCTCTTTCTATTTCCATCTCTATCTCCCTCCCCCCTCTTTCCTTCCCTCAAATAAATAAATGAAAAAATTTAAAAATCTATCTACCACTGATAAAGTTTGAGTCTTCTTCAGTTCAATTGTCCTTAGGCATAATGGCCAGAGGAGACTTTAATTCAATATGCCAATGTGTTTCACATCACATAAATAATCACAGGGCTTTTTGAAAGATTTTTAACAGTGGTAAAAAAGAAATACCTAATAAAAAAGTTACTCTGTTATGTTTTAGTGTGCAGTTTTGTAGTGTGTGAGTCACATTCACGTTGTTGTGTGATGGAGCTTTAGAACTTTTTCATCTTTAAAAACTAAAAAGCTAAAGCTCTATGCACATTGGACAATGTCCATTTCTCCTACCCCGTGCCCTGAAAGACACCATTTTGATTTCTGCTTCTGTGATTTGAGTTTTTTAGGTAGGTCATATAAGTGGAGCCATATTGTGTTTCTCCTTTGTGATGGAATGACTTCATTTTGCATAATGTCCTCAAGGTTCAAGCATTTAGTAGCAATGGGACAGGGTTTTCTTCCCTTTAAGGATGACTACAATTTCATTGTATGGGTGGGGTGGGTGTTGGGGTACATCCTGCTTGGATGTCCATGGTTCATGTCAAGTGTGGTACCACTTCTGACCCAGCTCCTTGCTCCTGAGCCTAGGAAACAATGGATGAAGGCTCAAGTACTTGAGTTCCTGCTACCCACATGGGAGACCCAGAAGGAGGCTCCTGGTATCATCTTGGGCCAACCCAAGCAATTGCAGCCATCTGGGGAATGAGCCAGCATGTAGAAAATCTCTTTTAAAAAAAAAGATTTATTTATTAAACAGAGAGAGGAGAGGCAGAGAGAGAGAGAGAGAGAGAGAGAGAAAGAGAGGTGACTACCATCTGCTGGTTCACTCCTCAATTGGCCACAACAGCCAGAGCTGCACTGATCCAAAGCCAGGAGCCAGGAGCTTCTTCTGGGTCTCCCACACGGGTGCAGGGTCCCAAGGCCTTGGGCCATCTTCTATTGCCTTCCCAGGCCATAGCAGAGAGCTGAATTGGAAGTGGAGCAGCCAGGTCTCGAACCATCGCCCATATGGGATGCCGGCATTGCAGGCAGTGTCTTTACCCGCTACACCACAGTGCTGGCCCCAGAAGATCACATTATCTGTCTCTCTGCTTTTCAAATAAATACTTTTTATTAAAATTTCATTATGGTTATATAACTTATTTTTTTCATCCATTCATCTGTTGATAGACATTTAAGCTGCTTGCATCTCTTGTCTATCATAAATAATACTGCAATGAATATGGGTGTATAAATATTTCTTCAAGATCCTGATTTTGGGTCTGGCATTGTGGGATAATGGAATAGGTCACCACCTGTGATGCTGACATCCCATACAGATGCTGGTTCAAGTCCCAGCTGCCTCACTTCTGATCCAGTTCCCTGCTAATGTGCCTGGAAGGGCAGCAGAAGATGGCCCAAATACTTGGGCCCCTGTACCCATGGAGGAGATCTAGATGAAGTTCCAGGCTCCTGGCTTCATCCTGACCCAGCTGTTGCAGTCATTCGGGGAATGAATCAGTGGATGGAGGATCTCTCGCTCTCTCTCTGTCTCTGTCTCTCCCTCTCCCTCTCCTCTCCTTTCTCTCTATAACACTGCCTTTTTAAATAAATAAATAAATAATCTTTTTTAAAAAACTATGGAAGTGTAATTTTATTTTAAAATTTTATTTATTCACTTGAGAGGTAGAGTTACTGACAGAGAGAGGGAGGGACAGAGAGAAGGTCTTCCATCCACTGGTTCACTCCCCAAATGGCCACAATGCCCAAGCTGGGCTGATCCAAAGCCAGGAACCAGGAGCTTCTTCCAGGAATCCCATTGGGTGCAAGGGCCTAAGCACTTAGGCCATCTTCTACTGCTTTCTTAGGCCATAGCAGAGAGCTGGATCAGAAGAGGAGCAGCCAAGACATGAACTGGTACCTGTATGATATGCCAGCATTGCAGGTGGAGGCTTAGCCCTCTACACCACATTGCTGGCCCCAAATAAAAAAAACAAAAACTTAAAAAAAATCTCAATTTCAACTCTTTTAGATATGTACCTAGAAGTGGGATTTCTGGATCATGCAACCCTGTTTTATAGCTTTAGGGGTTTTGTTTGTTTGTTCTTTTGGGGTTTTTTGTTTGTTTTTTAGTTTAGACTATTTTAAAGGATGTAAGCTGATATCTTTCTTATTTTGATTTGCAATTCTCTTATTATGCATAATCTTGAGCATCTTTTTGTGATTTTGGGCCATTTGTACATCTTGTTTGCAGTAGTATTTATTTAAATTCTTTGCCCATTTTATATTGTGTTGCTTGTTTCTTATAGTTGTGTTGTTGTATCAATATCAGTTTAATTGCTTCTACAATATTAATTTTCTATCCATATAATAAGATAAATGATAGTTTTTTTTGTTTGTTTGTTTTTTGACAGGCAGAGTGGATAGTGAGAGAGAGAGACAGAGAGAAAGGTCTTCCTTTTTGCCGTTGGTTCACCCTCCAATGGCCACTGCGGCCGGCGCATTGTGCTGATCCGAAGCCAGGAGCCAGGTGCTTCTCCTGGTCTCCCACGTGGGTGCAGGGCCCAAGGACTTGGTCCATCCTCCACTGCCTTCCCGGGCCATAGCAGAGAGCTGGCCTGGAAGAGGGGCAACTGGGACAGAATCCGGCACCCCGCCCAAGACTAGAACCTGGTGTGCCGGCACCGCTAGGCGGAGGATTAGCCTGTTAAGCCACGGCGCCGGCCATGATAGTTTTATATATTATGATATTTGGGATGAACAGCACTTACATGTTTTTAAACAGGCATTTTAATCATCCATGCCAGTTTTTATTGACCCACTGCTTTGAGGGTGGTAAGGAAAATGAAAAGTGCATTGGGAGTGATATTTCCATGTTTCTTCACCCACTGTTACCCTCAGACTGCAAGCCTCGATCTGATGAAACGTACCTGGCAGGCTAAAGTGATTTAGTGTTTATTTTATTCCAGCCCTTCGGCAGCATTTGTAGTATTGGCTTCAGAGACTGATGGTGGAAATGCAAGCACAGGACGGGTGTCAAGTCCTGTCAATATGTATGGAAGTTCCTCCCCCAGGCAGCAGGCAAACAGCCAATGTGCTCTGCTTGCCAACCGCAGGCTCATAGGGGTGACCTGCAGACATTAACTTTCTCTTGCTCTACAGTGCGCCCTAGTTAGAGGCCATCAGTGTGTGATGTCACCAGCACATCACTGCAAGACTTGAATCCCTTCTGTACACTCATATCAGGGACCCAAGTCATCACTTCAAGAGATTCAACCTGAGCATCAACTTCTTCAGTCCATTGCCTCAGACCACAGCACAGCTCACTCTGATGAGCATCAGCATGTCTTGGATTTGGTTTCTCAAAATTTCTGGAGATTTTCAAAGAGCAGTACCACATATGGGGATCCCGTTATGATCTGATTGCTTCCTTTTCCAGAATAAATCACAAGTCTGAGAGTTAATAGAGACCCAATTAGTGGGGCTCTTGTTTCTACTTTTTTTTTTTATCATTGCAAGGAACACAGCCCATAATTTAGCTCCTCAATGGGTATTTCATTATGTATTGGATGGAGAGTATCTGATTTTCATACTAAACCTTGGCTTTTCCTTCTGGAAGTACACTCTTATGAATCTGGCCAACTCCTGGGCACTGTTGAGCAGTTAACTCCAACAGATGCTCATTTACCACTAATAGCACATAAATCCTTGGGGAGCTCTGTAGTAGGCTATGGGAGAAAAGAGGCCACTGGATCATAAATACAATGAGTTTTCCTTGTAAATCCTATAGAAGGATACTTTTACATTAAAAAAATCTTCAGCAGGCCAGCGCCATAGCGCACTAGGTTAATCCTCTGCCTGCGGAGCCGGCGTCCCAAATGGGCGCTGGTTCTAGTCCCGGTTGTTCCTCTTCCAGTCCAGCTCTCTGCTGTGGCCTGGGAAGGCAGTGGAGGATGGCCCAGGTGCTTGGGCCCCTGCACCCACATGGGAGACCAGGAGGAGGCTCCTGGTTCCTGGCTCCTGGCTCCTGGCTTCGGATCCGCGCAGCTCTGACTGTTGCGGCCATCTAGGGAGTGAACCAATGGAAGGAAGACCTTTCTCTCTGTCTCTCTCTCTCTCACTGTCTATAACTCTACCTGTCACATAAATAAATAAAATCTTTTAAAAAATTCTCTAGCATACCAGGGAACCTCTTTGAGCACTTTCCTCTTTGTTGGAACATTTTTATGACATCATCCATAATGATGGATATTTCAAGTGTTAGTGTTGTCTTAGGCCATTTACTTTTGGGAGTTGTCTGCATAGGTGTCCCATGGTAAACGACAATAAGAGAAAGAAGCATCTGGTAATTTTGTAGTTCAGAGGATCAGAGATTACCCATTCAGTGGTTAGGAGGTTTTAGAAATACTGCCTTGGCATAAGTATAAGTGATCAACATTTCTAACATAATTTCAACATTAGGACCACAGAGTCCAAACAAAATAGCACAGGTTGCAGCTTTCTGTGTTTCTAAAAAGAATTCTAATTGTTCAAACCCAAAATTAAATGTGGCATTTCCTCATTGACTTTTGAAACTGAGACCAATGATATCCAAAGGTGAAGGATGTGATTTTTCAAAAAACCAGGAGTCCAATGGCAAGTGTTTAGTTTAAGAGACGAGCTGTAAGAGCGTTTTATCTGGCCTTATTTTGAAAGGAAGTAAGACAGAGAAAGAGCTCTTCCATCTGTTGGTTCACTCCTCAAATGTCCATGGCAACCAGGAATGAGCCAGGCTGAAGCCAGGAGCCAGGAACTCCAATTGGGACTCCCATGTGAGTGGCCGGGGCTCAAACACCTGAACCATCTTCTATTGCTTTCCCAGGCACATTAGCAGGAAACTTGATCAGAAGCAGAGCAGAAGACCAAACCAGCATTCCAATATGCAATGCCTGCTTGGCAAGTGGTAGCTTAACCTGTTGTGCCACAATGCTGGCCCCAATAATTTAATCTTAGTGGCCTGTGATGTCATAAGTTGCCAAATGGCCTGTGATGTCATAAGTTGCCAAAATCCATGCAACTCTCAAAAGATTCACAGTGTATGTGGGGTTCTGGATTTTTGTGGAGTTAATCAAATATTCTAAATATCACATGATATACGCCTGTAAGTACATTTACTTTAAGATCGATCCTCAGTTTCAGAAACAATTATGATGTCATCAATATAGCATTGCCAGTTCTATTAGATCTAAGTCTTGCCTCATCAGATTGCAACAATTGATGGGAGAATTCAAATGTCCTTGAGGTAATATAGTAAATTATATTTATATATATACATATGGTAGGCAGATTCAGATAATTGTTGAATCTCCCTGAAAGTGATATGGAGAAAAATACATTAACAAGATTAATTTCAGAATATCAGTCGTCGGCACATTCTGTTGCATCAGTAGAGTAGCACATCAAGAACTGCTAAGCTGCTTGGAAATTGTGTCTCTTATCATCTTCTGTCAACCTCTAAATTCCTGCATCCTTCCTCATCGCCCACAGCAGGTTATTGTACCCTAAGTTTGTGATCACTAATACACTTGAGTCTAACACTTCCTTATTCATAGCAATAATGTCCTGTGGTCCTCCAGGTATCCGATATTGTTTCAAATGCATTATATCTATGAGGGCTCCCATATCTTTGAAAACTTCAGTTTTTGCTTCTGCCATTAGCAAATTAGACCTAGAAGATATTTCTCATTTCATTTTATCTGGTAAAAGGAGAAATTTCCATGTACCTATTACATCCATACCTATTACACTTTCAGGTAATGTAGATGTCACCAGGGCAGCCATAGTTTTATCATATACTCCAAATTTTCACCAGACTTTAAATTTTCAGCCAAAATACTTCCACACCTGTGTAAATTAGGTCTATAACCTCTGAAAAGCTCAAAGAACAAAGCAGTAATTATCCTGTGTGCTCTTTAGCCATAGACCTCAAAGTCTCCTTTCCATACACAATGAGGATACCTTGCTGGAGGTTGGGTCCAGAGATCTTGACCTTCACATCTACTTTCTTCTTATACACAAATTTAATACTAAAGAGAGTATTTCAGCATCCATTATTAAAGGCTCATCAGCAGTACTCTTGCTTGTAATTTATCTAAGCATGGATAAATTGAGCATACCCGTCTTGATAGTTTTGTCTATATAGTTTTGAGGACACACAGTGATGAATATTATAAAATTCCTCTAAGCTTTTGATGAGTACACTGTCCATTTGCTCCTTTGGAATGTTAACTTTAGTTGCACGTCTGGAGACTTCCATGTAATAGACTTTACATGGTTGTCCCCCTTTATTGGGTTGATGTCCCATTTTGTTCCATTTTCCCAAGTTGGAAAATGAGATGTGTCTAGCTCCCTGATGTCTTCCTAAGTCATTTACAGTTCCTCTTATCAAGCCTGGGTCATAAGATGGAGGTGGGGTGGGGCAGGCATCCCACTGTGGAGTTCACAGTAGCATGGTCATGACCATGGAGTGTTCCACTAGAACCTGTGCCAGATAAAGAAGTCTCTTTGTCTCCTGAGCTTGAGATCCTTTTCTACCATTGCCCAACACCAGGCAACCTCTCCCCTTCCATGCAGGTTCTGCCTCACAAGGCAAAGGGAGAGACCCAGAAGCCCCCAGTAAACCAAAAGGACCCAAATGAAAACCCCAAAACTTCAAAAAGCCCACAAAAATAAATGATCATTGGAACAAAAATAGACTAGGACTTGCATGCTGACTGCCAAAATAAAAGATTTAATGAGAACCAGAAGACAAAGTTTCCAAGACACAACAAAATGTTGGTATGGTTCTTCAAAATAAAATAATTGACAATCCTTCACAAGACTGACAAATTGAAGCACACAGACAGAAATCACTAGTGATAAGGAGTGAAATAAGAGGAACCACACAGTCTACACCCATTAAACACTAATGAGGGAATATAATAGGCAACTTTATGGACCTCAATTTGACAACTTCAATGAAATGAACCAATTCCTTGAAGACTGCAAACTAACTTAACTGATCCAAAGTAAAATGGGTAACACAAATAGTCCTGTAACTATTAAGGATATTGAATCTGTATTTTAAAAGGATACAGAAAGAAAACATCCAACTCCAAATGGTTTCATTGGAGAACTATACCAAATATTTAAATATCAACACCACTTTTATACTTTAAACTTTATGTTATTAAACTTTAACTTATTATTAAACTCTAAGCTTTATACTATTTCAGAAATTAAAAAAGATGGTACAATTTTTTTTATAAACCAGCATCTCTCAAGGATTTACACACAAAAATCCTCAATAAAGAGATCAGCAAACCCAATCTAGTGAAATATGTAACAAGAACAATCTACTCACTGAAAGAATGTTTGCAAGCTAGTTAAATTTTTAAATTTCAATCAACATAATCCATCGTGGAAGAAAATAAATTACATAATCCTTATCAATTGGCTTGAAAAAGTAACTTAACAAAACCCAACACTAATTCATGACCAGAATTTTCAGGGGCAGGCATTTAGAGCAACAGTGAAAAATTCAAATATGCCTGTACCCCAGCTTCAACTCCAATTCCACTTTCCTGCTCATGGCCACTCTGACAGTCACCATATGATGACTGAAAGATGGGTTTCTGCCACCCATGTGGGAGACCCAGATGGAGTTCCAGATTACTAGCTTCAGCCTGGCCCAGTCCAAGCTGTTGTGGGCATTTAGGGAGTGCAATAATGACTAGAAGACCTCTCTCTCTCTCTCTCTCTCTCTCTCTCTCCAACCCAATATTTCAAATAAAAAAGAATCTTAAAAATGTCAGCAAACTAGGAATAGAGGAGAGTTACCTCAATTTGGTAAAGAAATCTGTTACAAATCTGTACCTATGTGATACGCAATGGTGAAATACTAGACTCTTTCTCCCAAGATCAGGAAGAAAGCGAGGAGCCTCACTAGCATCACTCTTACTGAACATATTAGAGAAAGTTTTAGTGGCTGCAAATAGTGCCAGATAAAGAACTAAAAGGCATTTCAATTGGAAATAGAAATAAAATTGATCCTATAAGTTTAACAAGGTCATAAGAGGAAAAGAAATTCAACTTTCAAAAGTGAATCATCTATCTACATACTAAGAAAGAACACTCTGGACCTGAAATTAAAAACATTATACCATTTTACAGTCACTCCAAAGTAATTGAAATAATACGCCAACACTTAACAAAATACATACAGCACCTACATGTTGAAAATTCTGAAGTGTTTATGAAAGAAATAAATGGAGAAACAGCGTGCATGAATTGGCTTGAAAGACTCATACTGAACATGTAAATTTTCCTCAAATTCATCCATGGATTTAATACTATGCCACAAATGCGATTATAAGCTGAGACAGTTTTGATAAAATGGAAAAAATGCAAAACAGAGGAAAAGAGGAATCATTCTATTTAATATTAGGAATTAATATGTAACTTTAAAATGCAAACATATATAAACATGAAATTCTTTAGGATTTAGGAGTAGACAATGGGTTATAAAACTTGACACCAAAAGCACTATGCATAAAGGGAAAAATGGATAAATTCAATGTCATCAAAATTAGAAGCATTTGTTCTACAAAAGACTGTTAAGAGAAATGAAAAAAATAAAAAAAACTGAAGCCTGGGAGAAAGTATTTGCAGATCACATATCTGTCAAAGGACTTGTATCTGGATTAAACAACTCTCACACTTTAACCGCTAAAAAAAAAATTATGAAGTGGGTGTTTGGCCTAGCAGTTCAGATGCTACGTGTGATTGGGCGTTCCATATCTGGGTTCCAGTCATGATTCTGCTCTAAATTCCACCTTCCTGCTAATATGCACCATGGAAGACAATAGGTGATGGTTCAAGAAGCTAGGTTCCTACCACACACATGGAAAATCCTAATTGAGTTCTGGGTTCCAGGTTTCAGCCTAGCCCAGTCCCCATAGTTCCAGGCACAGACATCTGGAGAGTGAACCACCAGGTGGAAGACTATCTCTCTCTCTCCGCACTCCTGCCTTTTAAATAAATAAATAAATACAAAAAAAAAAAGAAAGAAAAAGAAAAAGAAACACAATAACTGAATCTGGTTGTAAAGATATATAGAGACATTGCACAGATGAAAACATAAATACATACACTAATAGGGACCGACACTGTGGCGCAGTGGGTTAAAGCCCTGACCTGAAGCGCCGGCATCCCATATTGGCGCTGGTTCTGGTCCTGGCTGCTCCACTTCCGGTCCAGCTCTCTGCTGTGGCCTGGGAAAGCAGTGGAAGATGGCCTAAGTCCTTGGGCCCCTGCACCTGCATGAGAGACCCAGAGGAGGCTCCTGGCACCTGGCTTCGGATTGGCGCAGCTCCAGCCATTATGGCCATCTGGGGAGTGAACCAGAGGAAGACCTCTACCTCTCTCTGTAACTCTGTCTTTCAAATAAATAAAATAAATCTTTTAAAAAATTCACTAATAGACACATGAAAATATGTTGAACATCATTAGCAGTGAAGGAAATATAAATTAAAACCACAATGAGATATCACAATACATATTTCAGAACAACTTTGCAAAAATAGAGATGACGCCAGTATGCTGGCAAGGATGCAGAAAGACTGGATCATTCACACATTGCTAGTGAAAATGTAGAGTGGTAGCGTGACCCTGGGAAAGAATTTTGGCATTACTTACAAAACTACCTTGCCACCCGGCACCTGTTCTCTGGGACTTGTATTCCAGACAAAGAACGTGTTTACATGAAAAATCTGTAGGTGACTGTTCATAGCACTTTTATTGGTCCAAACCAGAAACCAGTGTTGATGTATTTAAGTGTGTGAATGGTTAAATAAACTGTGGTACATCTGTCCTATGGAAAATTCTTCAGTGAACACAACCAAAGCAGCTACTGATGCACGCAACACACAGAGACATCTCTAGGGCATTGTTCTGAATTAAAAAACAAACAAACAAACAAAACCCAAAAAAACCTAAGGGCTGCAAACTGTCTGTTTCCACTTATGTAGCATCTTTAAATGACACTCTACAGAAATAGAAGTGACATTAATTGTCATCCTGGGTTGCAGGTGAATTTGTCAGGGAGGGAGTGGATAAGGTTATAAAAGGCAGAAGAAAGGGGTTGGCATTGTGGCCTAGTGGACAAAGCCACTGCCTCTGACATTGGCATTCTGTACGGGGCACCAGTTCAAAAACTACAAACTTTACATTGTTGTAAAGACATAATTGCTATTTCATAGCTTATTTAATATGACTTAATTATATTAGAACTGAGTTTCTTCCCATTCAGATTAAGTATCAATTAGTTGTTTTAAAGTATTTATTTGTATTTGGTTACCTATGCTACCAATTAAATTCTTATAAGAGAAACATAAAAAAAAAAAACAGGCTGCTCTACTTATGGTCCAGCTTCCTGCCAATATGCCTGGGAAAGCAGTGGGAGGTAGCCCAAGTGCTTGGGCCCCTGCACCCATTTGGGAGACCTGGAAAAAGCATCTGACTCCTGGCTTCAGACTGACCCAGCCCTAGCTACTGTGGTCATTTGGCGAGTGAACCAGAAGATGGAAGATCTGCCTCTCTCTGTCTGTTCCTCTCTCTCTATAACTCTGCCTCTCACATAAGTAAATCTTCAAAAATAAATAAAGTAACTAAAAAAGTTCAATATAAGCTGCTCATGTGGCAAAATTCTATAGACTGAAAACAAGTAGAAACATGGTAGATTTGTAAAAAAAATAGCTATCTAGATCCTTGTCCTGAATTTGATATTGTACAGCTATTTTTTTTTTTGACAGAGTTAGACAGAGAGAGAGAGAGAGAAAGGTCTTCCTTCCATTGGTTCACCCCCTAAATGGCTGCTACGGCCGGCGCGCTGCACGATCCGAAGCCAGGAGCCAGGTGCTTCCTCCTGGTCTCCCATGCGGGTGCAGGGCCCAAGGACTTGGGCCATCCTCCACTGCCTTCCCGGGCCACAGCAGAGAGCTGGCCTGGAAGAGGAGCAACCTGGACAGAATCTGGCACCCCAACTGGGACTAGAACCGGTGCTGCAGGCAGAGGATTAGCCAAGTGAGCCGCAGAGCCGGCCTTGTACAGCTATTTTATGAGATGTTATCATCTCTCTATAGTGTTTCTTTTCTTTTTTTAAAGATTTATTTATTTATTTGAAAGACAGAATTACAGAGAGGCAGAGGCAGAGAGAGAGAGAGAGAGGTATTCCATCCACTGGTTCACTCCTCAAATGGCCATAATTGCTGCAGCTGTGCTAATCCAAAGCCAGGAACCAGGAGTTTCTTCTGGGTCTCCCACGTGGGTGCAGGGGCCCAAGCGCTTGGGCCATCTTCTCCTGCTTTCCCAGGCCATAGCAGAGAGCCGGATCAGAAGTGGAGCAGCTGGGTCTCAAACCAGTGCCCATATGGGATGTCGGAGCTGCAGGTGGCATCTTTACCCACTATGCCACAGTGCCAGCCCCCGTAGTGCTTCTTAAAACTGCATATGAATCTGTAATTCCCTCCATAATTTTTTTTATTTAAAACATGCACTAAAATGTGAGGGGTTTACTGTTTCCCATGCCTGGAACTTCCCAAGGACTATGGGCATCTGAACTGGTTTCATCACACTGAGAGTTCTGCTCCTGGCAATTTCTTGCCTCCATTTCTGATATTTCAGCTTCCGCCTGAAGCTACATTCTCTAGAGGCAGCAAGTTGGCCACAGAAATTCCAGATCTCATACGTATATACCATGTGTCCCAGGCAAAGGAGCTCTTTCCTGTATGTAAATATTTGACATACACAGTTGTGACTTAGGGGGGTGCCTGGCACACCTGAATTAGGCCTGGATTACTGCCCTTTCTTGAGCCACTTCCTTCAGCAGGGGTGGAGAAAGTATTCTGATGAGTTCTCACCACAATGGAGCTGCCATGTAACCACATCACTGTCCAGCTCATGGCTAGTGCAGGGGAGGGGAAAGGAGGACAGTGAGACTCTCTTCTTTACCAGTAAATCCATCTGTTGAAAAGACACTTCCAGATAAGGTCAAATGCTATAAAGAATATTCAATGGTAATATAATAGGTGCTTGACTGTGGGAATGGTATCTACAGAAGGTGAGGTGATGTTGGAACTAAAACCTGAGTGATGAGAAGGCACTGGTCCTGTGAAGAGCTTGGGAAAGAACAATTGATGCAGACTAATTAGGGCCTGCTTACATATATCACTGTCCATCTCCCAGTCAAAAGAGCAAGATGAGGGGCTACACTAGCTGACTTTTCCCTCTACTTGGCTGGGCCTTGCAAAGATTTGGTACTCCACACCTCTTGCCACCACCACACTCCTCCTCTCAGGAACGAATCTACCGCAACAGTACTCCATTAACATTTCTGGAAAAAAAAGTGAACAGTAGGGGCAGGCACTGTGGCCCAGTAGCTTAAGCCTCCACTTGCAATGCCAGCATCCCATTTGGGTGCTGATTCATTTCCCGGCTACTCCACTTCCAATCCAGCTCCCTGCAATGTGCCTGGGTAAAGCAGTGCACTGTGGCCCAAGTTCTCGGGCCATTGCACCCACATGGGAGACCCAGAGGAAGCTCCTGGCTCCTGGCTTCAGACTGGCTCAGCTCCAGCCATTGCAGCCATCTGGGAAGTAAACTAGCAGATGGAAGACCTCTCTCTCTGTCTGTAACTCTGCCTCTCAAATAAATAAGATGGTCATTAATTTATAAAAAAAAAAAAGAGTGAAGATGAAGGGCCTTCCTAGCATGACGATAGATGAAGTTTTGTGTAACTGGCTCAGAAAGACTGGAAATGAGAAAAGCCATTGTAGGTCAGTAGGGAGAGATGAGCCAAGGCATGGCACCTGTGGGAAAGAGTGGGCAAATCTCAGGTGAAGCAGAAGGGATAGGATCCTGGGTGGATAGGAAAGGAGCTCATAAGTGGTCAGAAACTGAACAGTTTGCCATGTACTTTATATATCCCTAGCCAATCTTCATCTAAACTACATACTGTTCCCCCTCCCAAACAGTAATGGAGGCACAGAGAGTAAGAAACTTGCCCAAGCTCACCCAGACAGCAAGATATGGAACTGTGATCATTTTTCTTTTAATTTAACTTTTTTTTAAGACAGAAGTAGAGAGATCCACACTCTGGCTCCCTCCCCAAATGTTAGCTAGAGACTAGGTCAGCCTGAAGCTGGAAATCAGGAACTCAGTGCAGGTCTCCCACACGAGAGGCAGGGACCCAATTACTTGAGC